>NC_088305.1:6658339-7258339 GCF_032854445.1 Liolophura sinensis | reverse complement strand
GATAATTCTAATCACTTTTTAAAATAAATAGTTTTCATGTGCTGATAGCTCAAGACTGCTTATTTCCAGTGTAGAGTATCTGGACTCAACCGATGTGATTTACCTGGAACATCTGGGAGTCACAGCCAAATCAAATTCAAATGCAAACCACACACACAATGGCTGCTAGCTAGCAAGTTTCCAATACCTGGAATCTCAGCATGTCTTACTCGCTTTTACCGTCACTGACATCCTTATTTTGAACAAACGTTACTGTAATGACCACTGATGTAATGTCTTTTCAGTTTAGGTTTCACTTTCAGTTTAGTTTCAGTTCATTCTGACTCGTTACAGTACAATCATATAGACCTCAACCATAAATGATCAAATCCTGCCAGTGCCATAATATTTGCTTATTGTTTTATTTGAAGGAGTGGTCAATGTGGGAGTGGTTTAAAAGACACTTGTCTCTTCATCGCTAGCTGAACCAATATGGTGTGCATATCTGTACATCTGTACATGTTGGAAAGTTCATCTGCAACTTGCCAAAGTTTGGTGGTTTTCCCCCTGATACTTATTTGCTCTGCCTAGAGGAACAGCAACCAACGCACAAGTGAAGAATTTGTGAGTATGGAGTTATAAAAAAAGACGTCAAGTTTATTTTAGCTTAACCATTCAGCCACTCCCCACACAGCATGCTGCTCATTACTAAGAATTCAACTGCGCATTTATTTATTTATTTATCTGATTGGTGTTCTACGCCGTACTCAAGAATATTTCACTTATACAACGGCGGTCAGCATTATGGTGGGTGGAAACCGAGCAGAGCCCCGGGGGAAAACCACAACCATCTGCAGGTTGCAGCAGACCTTCTCACATGCGACCTGCGAGGAAGCCAGCATGAGTTGGACTTGAACTCACAGCGACCGCATTGGTGAGAGACTCAATGCACTAGCGTGCTAAACAACTGAGCCGCGGAGGCCGTGAGCTGCACATTTAAGTTATTGCCGTATGAGAGAGGGTATGGCAAAAACCTGCGGATGGTCGTGGGTATTCTCCCACCAAAATGCTGGGCGCTGTTGCTTACATGAAATATTCTTGAGTATGGAACACCAATTAAAAAAATAAATAAATAAATCATTTAAGTCATCAATACAAACACATGTAGGTCCTCCACATAGGGCCATACTCAAAAGCTTTATTGAGCTTAAAGCCTTTTCCACAATGTCAGTTTTTTTACAATCCATACTTTTTTGAATCAGCAAGAAAAAAAAAATTCCCTACCAAACTGGTCTGGCAGCAACCTGCAGATGGCCGTGGGTTTTCCCCGGGCTCTATCCGGTTTCCTCCCACCACAATGCTGGTTGCCGTCATAAAAAACATTAGTCATCAAGAAACATTCTTGAGTATGGCGTAAAACACCAATCATATAAATAAATAAATAAATAAATACAGACATTGCTATCTGAGCTGGTCCAACGTTTGCCTTACCACCGTATCTGAGGTCAACCGTCAGCCTCTGAAGATAGCCGTCTCCTGACGACATCAACACGCAGGAGTTATCTGTTCCTGACGACACTGCAAATGCTGCAAAGACCAGAAAGGAAAACAAGATGAAAATGTTTAAATGGCGTGAATGGAATTTTGTTAGTGATGGGTAACATTATCTCTTCTTTCGTGACTTCAAGCCAGGCAAAAGCGGACATGACAGAAAACTTTCGTCTCTGTATTACTGTCCAAAAAATACAATGAGCTTTAAAACACTGCAATTATTTTCAATTTAGGAAAGCAATTCAGACTGGATTCTTAATATCATTTAGCTTTACTCGACAAATGTGATTCTTCTTCACAATTAATCCACCCCAACAATAAATCCTTGCCCAATGCATTCAAAATATGACATGTTCCAGTCACTTTGTGTTAATGCATACATTAAAAAATCATGTGAAGCTCTTAGAAACATTGCAGCATATTTATGTAATTCCCGTTCTCCGAAGAATTAACGGACGAGTAATGGCAAAAGAAATGCAGTGCAGATGGACACACGGCATAAAATGTTCTACCCACTCCAGCACGTACATGTACATTGCCGAACAGATAACAGAATCTAAGCGGACAAAAAGATTAACTCTGAAATCATTCACCTGTTCCTCTAATAGCGTGATGTCCCCTGGTGTGTGTTGCAGAAATACAATCAAAGTTATCTCCCTTCTTTTGGAGAGCAAATCCCATGATAAAGACCTCCTTACTGACGAGCAATACACAACAATCCACCTGAAGAGCAAAAATAATCAATAAGTAAAACTAAAAGCAGGTAAAAATAACAGCAACAAATGCCCACATAATGTGGGTGAAGTTTGTGAAGGGTGGAAACCAATTTGCCATGAAGAAAATACCACTCTATCATGCCAACACCACATACACGTAACTGACATCCTCCAGGCTCAAGCTTGTGAAGGGTGGAAACCCATTTGCCATGAAGAATATACCACTCCATCATGCCAACACCATGTACACGTAACTTACATCCTCCAGGCTCAAGTTTGTGAAGGGTGGAAACCCATTTGCCATGAAGAATATACCACTCTATCATGCCAACACCACATACACATAACTGACATCCTCCAGGCTCAAATTTGTGAAGGGTGGAAACCCATTTGCCATGAAGAATATACCACTCTATCATGCCAACACCACATACACGTAACTTACATCCTCCAGGCTCAAGTTTGTGAAGGGTGGAAACCCATTTGCCATGAAGAATATACCACTCTATCATGCCAACACCACATACAGGTAACTTACATCCTCCAGGCTCAAGTTTGTGAAGGGTGGAAACCCATTTGCCATGAAGAATATACCACTCTATCATGCCAACACCACATACACGTAACTGACATCCTCCAGGCTCAAATTTGTGAAGGGTGGAAACCCATTTGCCATGAAGAATATACCACTCTATCATGCCAACACCACATACACGTAACTGACATCCTCCAGGCTCAAGTTTGTGAAGGGTGGAAACCCATTTGCCATGAAGAAAATACCACTCTATCATGCCAACACCACATACACATAACTGACATCCTCCAGGCTCAAGTTTGTGAAGGGTGGAAACCCATTTGCCATGAAGAATATACCACTCTATCATGCCAACACCATGTACACGTAACTGACATCCTCCAGGCTCAAATTTGTGAAGGGTGGAAACCCATTTGCCATGAAGAATATACCACTCCATCATGCCAACACCACATACACGTAACTTACATCCTCCAGGCTCAAGTTTGTGAAGGATGGAAACCCATTTGCCATGAAGAAAATACCACTCTATCATGCCAACACCATGTACACGCAACTGACATCCTCCAGGCTCAAATTTGTGAAGGGTGGAAACCCATTTGCCATGAAGAATATACCACTCCATCATGCCAACACCACATACACGTAACTTACATCCTCCAGGCTCAAATTTGTGAAGGGTGGAAACCCATTTGCCATGAAGAAAATACCACTCTATCAAGCCAACACCACATACACATAACTGACATCCTCCAGGCTCAAGTTTGTGAAGGGTGGAAACCAATTTGCCATGAAGAATATACCACTCTATCATGCCAACACCACATACACGTAACTGACATCCTCCAGGCTCAAGTTTGTGAAGGGTGGAAACCCATTTGCCATGAAGAATAGTGCATGACAGTGCATGCAAATAGTAACACAGTAACATGAGAGTAGCTAAAAATATGCGAGAATATCACCTTGTCATTGTTCTGTGTAGACTGATAAAATTAAACTTTTTGTGAAGCCCACAAATTAGCCAATCCAACCAATGGAAGTTTTGTCTACAAAATTAACTTAGCAATGTGCATTATTTATTTATTTATTTATTTGATTGGTGTTTTACGCCGCACTCAAGAATATTTCACTTATACGACGGCGGCCAGCATTATGGTGGGTGGAAACCGGGCACAGCCCGGGGGAAACCCACGACCATCCGCAGGTTGCTGGCAGACCTTCCCACTTACGGCCGGAGAGGAAGCCAGCATGAGCCGGACTTGAACTCACAGCGGCCGCATTGGTGAGAGGCTCCTGGGTCATTACGCTGTGCTAGCGCACTAACCGACTGAGCCACGGAGGCCCCGCAATGTGCACTAATTACACTGAAAGTTGCTCTTCCATATGCGAAAAGGTTGAGAAATTATGGTTATATTCACCCTTTTCACCCATGTGAGACACGACACGGCCATCCTGTCCTTCTCTGCCCACAGGATAATCTTCTGTAGCACCTCAATCTCCTCCCCCAGGGACACCTCCAACACAAACACCTCCCCACTGTGACAACCCACGGCCAGCAACCCTGCCAAGTTATGCCATCAGTACAAATATGGTCATTTAGTGTAACCTGGCTGACCCTCCACAAAAAAAAAGATCATAATCTAATGTTAAATTCAAATTTTTAAAGTTTTTCTATTTTCCTCTCATAGCTAGTTTCTCTTTCTTTTTGTTTTTCTTTTTGCCAGAACTACAACAGAAAAAAAAAATAAAATGCCTGAGCAGTCTCGCCAGTTCACACAGGATTAGAAGAGACAAGATAAAGGATCTCGCAAACTAACACACCTGAGATGCATGATCTCTTGGTAGCTGATCGACTGGATATACATCTTGCTGTGCAGAGTGTATCGGCTCAGCGGCACTGTTAGTTTGTGAGAGCCTTGTCTTGACCCACAAGACATCTGAAATATCGATTCAGCTTATTATGCAGAAGGCATGGTAGTTACCTGTCTGTCTGTCTGAGTGTGGACACCACTGTATACACTGAGGCTCAGAGTCGCTCACCCAGGTGGTCAGAACCAAGCTCCAGTCGTCACTATGATTGAATGAATGAATGATTATGGCTCAACGTCACATTGGCCATTTTTCAGCCATATCATAGCGAGAACAAGTTTAAAAATAAGAGTCACTGAATAGTTTGCATGAGAACACCAAAAATCAATCCAAAATAGAAAAACATGTTTAAAAACAGTTAAAATGAACCAATCATAAGTTAAAATTTGAAAACCATAACATTTATATAATATACAAACTAGAAAATCGTATGTATATAGGATTATATGTATATAGAATAAGACAATGTGTTTTTTTATACAGGCCAATGGCCTTTAAATGTTATCACTGTGGACAGAGGGCAGATGTTGTAGCACAGAGATTAAAAAACAGAGGGGCTCCTCCGTGGCTCAGTTGGTTAGCACGCTATCGCAGCATAATGACCCTGGAGCCTATCACCAATGCGGTCGCTGTGAGTTCAAGTCCAGCTCATGCTGGCTTCCTCTCCGGCCGTAAGTGGGAAGGTCTGCAGCAACCTGCGGATGGTCGTGGATTTCCCTCGGGTAGAGTGTGGATCGTATAGTTTGAATGCAAATGCTTAAATCAAATCAGATTAAAATCACCCTAGCACCATTGGTTAAAGCAGAATTACACAAGGGGTGTAGGGGTTATTAAAGGAGAGGAATGATGTGGAGTCAGACTGTTATACCATCAGCACTGACCCTGAATTTCTGGTAAGATGACGAAGGCTGGTATTTACTTTAGGAATTATTGGAAATAATTGGTCGCACACACTACATTTAACCATCTGCTGCTATATTTATTTGATTGGTGTTTTATGCCATACTCAAGAATATTTTCACTTATACGATGGTGGCCAGCATTATGGTGGGAGGAAACCAGGGAGAGCCCAGGGGAAACGCACGACCATCTGCAGGTTGTTGGCAGACCTTCCCACTTACGGCCAGAGAGGAAGCCAGCATGAGCTGGATTCGAACTCACAGCCACCGCACTGATGAGAGGCTCCTAGGTCATTACGTCGTGCTAGCACACTAACCAACTAAGCCAGAGAGGCCCCTCTGCTGCTGTAAGAATCTCCTAGTTAAATGACATGTTCCAATCACACATGTACTCAGCTTATGTGACAAACTACACTCTGAGAGCAGGAGAGTGACAATTCTCAACAGTGATGGAGCGACAGAGACTAGATATGTCTATACTGCCAGTATGCAGGATAGGCTTAAGTCTTTAACAATGTAATATTCAAATGAAGATGTTTACAGGATATTGGTCAGTCAAGATGTCTGCATTTACATCTTCATATACCGGTATGCTTTTAACAACTTTTCAGGACAATTTTTTTTTATTTTCGATGCCAACCACATTGGACATGACATATGACTTTAAGCTAAGATTAAAACTGTTTCTATTGCAAATAAAGTTTTAGATTAAGCTACAACTGTTAAGTGAAGTGGTCCTGTAGATACAGTGCTAACACCAAAATATGTACAGACAATGTCTGGCAGAGGACTTTCCATAACACCACCTGTACAGACAATGCTTTATCATAATACAATTCACCACTTAGGTGTATAAAAACCCTAACCTGGATCTAGTCTGGCAGAGGACTTTCCATAACACCACCTGTACAGACAACGCTTTATCATAATACAATTCGCCACTTCGGTGTATAAAAACCCTAACCTGGATCTAGTCTGGCAGAGGACTTTCCATAACACCACCTGTACAGGCAACGATTTATCATAATACAATTCGCCACTTGGGTGTATAAAAACCCTAACCTAGATCTAGTCTGGCAGAGGACCTTCCATAACACCACCTGTACAGACAACGCTTTATCATAGTACAATTCGCCACTTCGGTGTATAAAAACCCTAACCTGGATCTAGTCTGGCAGAGGACTTTCCATAACACCACCTCACCACTGCGCACAGCCATAGCGAGCAGAGAAAAACTGTCCTGTTCCAAACCCCCGGAATATTTTGGCCGATTCTTCTCAATGTCCGAGTCTTCTTGTACACAATCCCATTTAGGTGACCAGGCGATGTCTGTAAGGGACAAGAAGAACAATGTAAGCCAGGTGAACTATATGTACACAGGCTAGATCAGACTTGGAGGTCATACTGGCTCACCCATCATTTACATTGCATGGTGGGATCCAACAGGATTCATTTAGATGGATCTAGTAAGCAAAATAGCAAAATTTTAGAATTTTTTTTTCTCAAGATATCACAGTGCTAAAAGTGGCAAAAGACCAATTTTCTCTCCTTTACATTTTTCTGGTCGTAAGACATATGTATTTAGTTATCTCGTTGATTAAAATTTAATATTGCTCATTTTTTCCTTCATCATCAAGCACACCTGTAGACCTACCTGACAACTCTCTTAAGTAACTGTAATATTACAATCATATTTAATCACAAATTTATTTGATTATAGTTTAGCATCACATACTGAAATTATAATATTGTCATCTATCAGACCACATTTCTGTCTGAGCATTTAATTTCAGTATGAAACTGGGTCATTCAGGTAACTTCATCTGTTATACTGCCTTGTAAATTTCCAATTTTAACAAGTATCAACTGAATACATGCAGGTGTACATACGTCTATAGCCTGTCATACCAAGGGAGACAACCCATCATCTTTCATTGCAAACAAAATAATTTTTACTTATCTCCCTTGAATTAAAAAAATCTAGGAGAAAGGTGTAGGTATTGAGGACACTAAACGTGGAGATGCTTCACAAAGTATCACAATCAGTACAAGACAAATCAGCATTTTAGCTTACTCAGTACATGAATTTTTTGGGCAATTTAACCGGGCCCAGTTGTTCAAAAGTGTAATAGTTATTACTGTTATTACATGTTTACATGTATTAAGTCATATCGTATTTCTAAAATCTTGGCTAAACTCAGCGGTCAATACAGTTGTCAAAGAACAAATATTAACAGAAGCATATTTAATTCATATTTAATATACTGTTACATTCTCTAGGTTCTGCCCTGTTTCCTCCCACTATAATGCTGGCGGCCATCATAAAAGTGAAATAGTCTTCAGTATATCAAGGACAATAAATAAAAAGGGCCTATCAGTTATTCTGTCTGTAATAGAGGACCCGGCCCCAACTCATTATTACGTGGCTTTAAAGAGAATGCATTGCACCAGAATGTCACATTATGATATATTGTAAGATTGCAGACATTTTTCTCAATTTTTTTTTTTTTTTTTGCAACTCATTCGTTACCATTTCTATTTTTCTGGTTTGTGTGAGCATGAAAATCTTCATTATCTGTACCACTGCGGTATGTGGCAACAGATCAAGGTAACTTATCACAATACATGTTTTGGTCCTCACATTTTATAGTTGTATTTCAACAGTACGAATATGGCAAGGACACATAAAACACATGTGCAAACTGTCACCCTTTTTTCCCATCTTTCCAAAATTATATGTTAATGTTCATTACATATAGCAAACGTAATTAACAGCTCATTCCACAATTTAACAGATAACTTCTTCAACAGACCATGAAAAACTTTGTCTAAAACGTTTGTTGGCATTCACACAATTAGGAAGATCAACTACTGGGCAGTAACCCAAGGAGTGCAGTGTCAAGCAGTGCTACAGATAATTTTCAGAGGTAATACAGTACTCCCTACTTTTCCAAGAGAGGGAGTACTGGGTAAGCCGACCGCAGTACACATTTTTTTAAAAATACTTAACACTTCACTATTTTGCATCCCAAGCAATACACCTGGAAAGTGTGAAGTTGATTGAGTGAAGGGGGTTGAGAAAATTGAAAGACAGGGGTTGCGATAGTATGGTAACTAGCCTAATGGGACTGGTACTTTTCTTTACCTGTCGAAACATTTCTGTACACAACTGCCACTTTGGGATCAAAACATGACACGCTTGTTATGCTAAATCCAAATGTAGGCCTACATTTGTAGACAAAAATTTATTATTTGTGTTTTATTTATTGGCAGTATATAGTATAAATCTGAAGTGTTTCTGATCACTAACTGTTCTTGTGATTGAATTTCATTGCATTAGCTTCTCCCCTCAGAAATCACAGACACGTGTATACGTTGCAAACTGGACCCTCGATGACACGTTAACATAGCACAAATGATTAACGATTGGTGTAAATTTAAAACCATACATTGGGCGCGATATTAGGATGATTTAATGCAGTACAGTATCAGAACTTGCTGTATAGTAACCCAAACGACCATTTTTTCAGCCCTTGCTACCTCTTCTTTATGGCAAACACGAGATAATGTCACCAATACAAACATTTAGTCGTCATTCTCCGGGTAGTAGTACATGATACTTTGCAGTAAACCTCAGTTTCTGAAAACTAACACGTCGCGGAGAGCGTCGCGCAAGTAAACTACTTTTGAGATCTAATTTTGATTTTGACAGGATAGTTTGCTTTAAATCTTGCATTTACTATATAGCTTTCAGGAATTTAGACATACACACAAATTGTCATGCGCATTCTGTACACTCTGTTTTAATTATAGAAGCGTATCATCTCATATTTTAGGGGGCCTCCGTGGCTCAGTCGGTTAGCGCACTAGCGCAGTGTAATGACCTAGGAGCCTCTCACCAATGTGGTCGCAGTGAGTTCAAATCCAGCTCATGCTGTCTTCCACTCCAGCCATATGTGGGAAGGTCTGTCAGCAACCTGTGGATGTTCACATCTTTTTGCTACATACACTATCACAGGCAATCAAGGTATCGACTGGTCTATCGCATTTACTGTCTCTATCCTCAAAATAGCGCAAGCGCAATCGATAACCTTTCGTGACACGAAACTAAACGAAAAAATAAATGAAAGCACGACTCCAAACATAACTAATTTTTTTTTTCGGTGCATAATCATAAAATATAAATCCCAACAGACAATGAAGAAAACATCACGAAAGGAAATTTCTAAAATTTGATCACAACATGCACACTATTTCATTAAGCTCAAGGACATGGATGAAAACGTACTTGGATGAAACTACTTCCGGCAATTTCTTCACATTTTGTCAGGTCTCTATAATGGGTCTCTGGCGATTTTCACCAACAGGTCCATAATAACATGTAGTTTTGAACACGCAGGCTCATTCCATTAAAACCCTGAGCAGTTGATCATCCAGATGCCTGGGCCACATATTCCTACTGTTTGCAGTCATGAGGCCCAGGAACCAGGATAGCCATGTACATGTATCCAGCATCATAACAGGCAGAAGGCAGTGGTCATTATGAAACTTGAAATGAGAAGAGATGTTGAACTTTAATAAATGTAAATATGGACGGATATATAACTTTGAAATGATCAACAGCTCAGGATTTTAACAATCTGGTGGTCTAGGACCCTAAACATTGTAAAACGGTAAAAGAACAGGCCGCAGGGGTTCAGTATAAATCAACTTTCTGAAACTTTAATGAGCATCCCACAGCTGTGAATGTGAGCAAGCCATGTGAGTGCCAGTCCAAACACAAAAATGTGAATATAGTTATCCTGGGATAACAAAACGGTCAGATCAGTCTACATAACATTCCTTAACCTGTAGGAGAATAACAGAGAACAGTTTTAACATCAGAGAACAGTTTTAACATCAGAGAACAGTTTTAACATTACAGAACAGTTTTACCATCAAAATTACATATTTTTCAATATGCTTTCATCAAACTTACCTGTGGCAGCCATTGAATAGATTCTGCTCTCTATATCTTTGAAGGAGACACTAAACTTGTTGAGCACAGGCCAGCCATCCATTAGACACTGGTTGTACAGCTGAGATAAGTCAACAACCTGGAGCAGGGAGAAACAGGAAACAGGCACCATTTGTCTGATTGGCATGGAAGGTCAGTGGTACAGCCCTTAAAGAGCTACTATAATGTCAAGACCTGTCTTAAAACCAGGCTTAAATGGTTAAGATCGAGATGTCTGAATTGATTATTAAAAAAATTGCATTGTATTAAAAAAGTTACTGTTACAGTTATTGTGCTACACATGTGTACAAAACCTGAGCTCCCCTAATATTTACTTTAACATTGCTTTCCCCATTAATGGATGACAACCCTCAGGGTACGACATCAGCTAAAGCTGTACACTGTGCATGTGGGTTAATGAAACAGAGCATATCAGAAGGTTTAACGGAGACCTCTTTTACCTCCTCCCATTCTGGGCGTGCTTTCTCCTCCTCTTTATAGATGTAGACCCTGTTTGCGGATGTAAGGCGAGCCAGCAGGCACCTGTAAACCACAACAACATTCACATTCTTCAAAACTAGTAAAATAAGCAAATGCATTTTTAAATAGAAATGAAAACCATGAGTATGCATTTCCTTAATAATATGGTGGTCCAGTTTGTACGCCAAATCGTGATACCACTTTGCTTCTGTGCCTTCCTTAATTTAATGTATTCATAATACTGAACTCATTCAATTGCGCCGTAAATTTTCTTTCATGACTAGAGTCAATCACGAATTGAGAGAATTGGATGAAAGAAGCAACAAGCTTTAAAGCCACATTGGCAATATTTTAGCCAAATAGCGATAAGTGTGCAGAAGAACTCATTCTATCTGTTCAGCAGGAGGAGTGCGAGTTGCTCATAGTTACCCGCCCACTTCTGTCATACCCTCTGGAGACCATCGCACTGTCTTGTAATGGAAGCTGACAGAGTCTGCGTCTAACAGCGTCTGTTTCAGTGTAGTGTCCAGCCCAACCTTATCCTGATCTTCTGTCAGCACAAACGTGAAGAGAAATAAGGGTAAAATTACATTGTAGATAGAAGGTCTGGCTGCAACCTGCGGATGGTTGTAGGTTTCCTCTGGGCTTTGCCCAGTTTCCTCCCACTTGATGCTGGTCGCTGTCATATAACTGAAATATTCTTGAGTACAGCATAAAACATCAATTAAATTAATAAATTAATAAATAAACATTGTAAATCACTATATTTCACGGTGTTTTTCCAGTTTGATTAATTTCTTATTAGAAAAACTTTGTCTGGCACCAAAAGTATCACATTAAGGCCATAGTATGCATCTGAAAGTGCATTTTGACAACAAACTTTGGGTGAACTACAGTAAATTGAATTTTAAATAGACGAATTAAACCATGGCTGAAGTTATTCAACTTACTACACATTTTAGACACAATAAATTAATGCCTTTGGGTTGTTTTCATTTTCAACATTACCAAATAGGGCAACACACTTTAAGTTACCCTATCACTGACAAAAATTTTATGTCAAATGCAGTATTTATTTACTTACAAGTTGTTTTAATTTTTTTTTTTTTACAAGTTGTTTTAAATTTTTTTTTTTTTTTTAAAGAATTCTCCACTTATGCTATTGCAGGAGGAGGAAAATTGGAGTGTCCAGGATAAGCCACCAAGATCATTTACCTGACTGAACAAGTTAGGAGCCTTTGACATCAGATGATATCGCCCACTTTCACAAATATTTAATTTTCATACTTTTTCTTCTAAATCACATGGTACTGTGAGTGAGTGAGTGAGTGAGTGCTTGGGGTTTAACGTCGTACTCAACAATTTTTCAGTCATATGACGACGAAGGAATCATTAGGGTGCATGCACGTGTAATGTGCCTCCTTGTTGCAGGACGGATTTCCACTGCTCTTTTATTTAGTGCTGCATCACTGAGACGACTTACCGAAGGCAAGTAAGCCGCCCCGCCCGAGCCATTATACTGATACGGGTCAACCAGTCGTTGCACTATCCCCTTCATGCTGAACGCCAAGCGAGGAAGTTACAACTTCCTCTTTTAAAGTCTTAGGTGTGACTCGACCAAGGATTGATCCTGGATCTACCGGTCCCGAAGCGGACATGGTACTATGACATTTAACTTTTATTTTTTATTTATTTCTTAATTAGGGGTTCACACTATCCTAGTGGGACACCTCTTGAAATCGTTCAGATTTCTTTTATTATTCTTAGTCAGCTCGTAAAATTGCAATATTGCCAAAAATGGTAAAGGTAGAAAAACTTTTAACAACAAACAGATGAAGCAAGTGGTGACATATTGTATTGTTTGGCCAGTCACATGATTTAGCAGCCATTTTGAATTTTACTGATAAGCTTAAAAAATCGTCTTCTCCAAAACAGATGAAGCTATTGACATGAAATTTTTCTTAGCAGTTTTTAAGAGGATGGCCCTACAAAGATTCCAAAACTAATTGAGTCTGGTATGCAAATTATGCTGTAACTGGCCAGTGAAATTAGCTCAAAAGTAGGTCAACTCTAAAAACTGCACAACTGTAACAAACAGAAACATTTCTGAAAATACTTTGACCTCCGAATTATGAATTTGGCACCTGCTATGCAACAATATATTGTTTCTGTCTTTTCTTCTCAGTTATCAGTAGAAGATAAAAGCTGCCTAATCTCTACGCTGGACTGCCTGGTAGTCTAGGGTTCAAATCCAGTACATTCCTTTACATTTTTGCTTTTTGTTTGTTCTTACTTTTACTATTCAGCATGGAATTTATGCCAAGCGTGCAGAGCCGACCCCCGAAATTGCTGTCCTCGACAGCTATACCTATAGCACAGCACTGCTGTCTGAGATCAATGTTTCTTTTCTTTTCACTTGTTTTACACAAGGTGCAATGGACAATGTATCTAGCGGTCTGTGGTTCAAATCCAGTTTATTCCTGCCAATTTTTTTCCACATTTTTCCCCATTATTATGAACTTTATACACGTCAAGCTACCAGAAGTGGCAAAAGACTGGCAGCGTGGACTGCGGCAACTCTGTTGGATAACAGCTTAATTTATTTATATGATTGGTGTTTTACATTTTTATACCATATTTGAGAATATTTTCATACAGCCAGAATTATGTTGGAAGGCAACCAGGCGGAGACAGGGGGAAACCCATAACCATTCCAGACCTTTCCATGTACATGTATGATTGGAGAAAAAGTCAGCATGATCTGGACTTGAACTAACAGCAACAGCATTTGCCAGAGGCTGATGGGTCATTGCGCTGGAGGCCCCTGACCTGGAAAAGGTTATAAGAAACCTGACTTGCGAAGTTTTGCTCTGCCACTTAGATAATTGTACAAGTCTCAAAGACTATGGTACATGTACATCATGTGTGTCAATTACTGTGGACTTTAGCTACTGTATTTATTTATTTATTCAATAGGTGCTTTACGCCGCACTCTAGAATATTTCACTCATACGACGACAGCCAGCATTATGGTGGGCGGAAACCCACGACCATCCACAGTTAGCTGGCAGACCTTCTCCTACATGGCTGGAGAGGAAGCCAGCATGAGTTAGACTTGAAACTCACAGCAACCGCATTGGTGAAAGGCTCCTGGGTCATACGCTGCACTAGCATGCCGACCAACTGAGCCACAGGGGCCCCATATAGCTACTGTACATACATGCTCAAATTAATTGTTTCACAACATGCACGTACATGTACCTCCCCTCCCCCCATCCCCCCCCCACAACCCAAAATAACAAAACATTATGAATTCATTAACATCAATTATTCAGAGTGAAAACGAGTATGGCCTGAGACGTTTTACATGTTCATAGTCTGAACCTTTTGCAAATGAGTTCACCAGCTTCTCCGTCTTCAGTCCGACATCAAACTGAGGTGGAGAGTCCGGAGATTTCAGCTGAATTTCTGTTACGCTTCGTTGTGCCGTCTGATTGGCTTGCCGCAACAACGTCTGAAAGATGAAATAAAATTGTTTTTGTAACAGCCGAGATAATGAGCAAATTTGTCCTCTAATATCCACCCTGCGATTCTGAGACAAGAGAATATTTCTTTACATTTTCTACATATACATGTTAAAGGATTCATGAAAAGCAACGTAAAACATTGTGAACTATGCCAAAACATAAATCCCGCTT
This sequence comes from Liolophura sinensis, assembly GCF_032854445.1. Taxonomy (NCBI): domain Eukaryota; kingdom Metazoa; phylum Mollusca; class Polyplacophora; order Chitonida; family Chitonidae; genus Liolophura; species Liolophura sinensis. The sequence continues at coordinate 7,243,616 of NC_088305.1, read as the reverse complement.
ATTTTTTTGTCGGGGTGGGTGGGTAGATGGATGTGTAGGCTTGCAGTTTACACCTTTTTTTTACATCCTCCCTGCTTATATGGATATTTTTGGTCAAAGGTCGGAAATTTTCGCACTGATCGTTCATGTTGAAAACATAGTGGGACTGTGTCCCTTTACTTAGGTTCTTGGACAACTGAGTTGTATTTGCAGCTGTCACTATCGACGCCACCTTAATCTTCATTGTAGGCCTATTAATTTCCTGACTCATCCGGCCACTGGGTACTTACATGACTTGAAGGTGGTAGTTTGACCTCATTTTCACGCCACAAGAATGTTAACATTTTTTCTACTCTTGAAAGTTAGCACACAACCTAAACTGCATATTAGCAAATGAAAATTGCACGTTTTATGAATCCTATAAGTCTATATTATTTTTATTAATATAGACGAAACATTCATTTGCAACTATCAGAAATGATTAAACGTCCCTTCAGGAGTAAACCCATGGTTTACAAACTGAATGTCAAGGGCGATTTCAGCATAGTTGAAATAAAAACTACACGAGTAAATACAGTAATATGTAGGTGTAAGTAAATGCTTGGGGTTTAACGTCGTACTTAACAATATTTCAGTCATATGGCGACATGGAGTCATTAAGTGTGTGTACGAATACTGTGTCTTCTTCTGGCAGGGTGAGTCCAACACTGAAATGTCATGCTGAAGACACCAGATATGGCACCCCACCCAGACACATTATACTGACATGGAGACAACCAGTCCTGTTCCCTTGCTCTAACCATATGTACATGAGCCATAAATCTGACATTATAAAAGTGATCATGAGTCTTGCATAAGACACCAGTAAGAATGTTCAAATATACATATGAAGGTATCTGTGTATTCCATAAACAGCATTACTTTCTATTTATTTTTAATATGCTTTTATGAATTCATGAATTATTACTGGTTAAAATGTTGCATTTGATTCAAGCAAAGTTATAGTTGAGTGGAATCACTAGAAAAGCAACTGTCAGAGGAAAAAATGTTCATACCATCCATGGTTGTTCAGTGTAAGTGAGTGGGAAGGTCTGCAGAAATCTGCGGATGGTCGTGGATTTCGCTTGGGCTCTGCCCGGTTTCCTCCCACCATAATGCTGGCCGCCGTGGCATAAGTGAAATATTCTTGAGTACGGCGTAAAACACCAATCAAATAAACAAATCAAATCAAGTTCACTCACAGTCTGAGAACTGTGATGTGAAACTGAGAATTTGAAACTGGCTGACAAAGACAACTCCAGCGCAAGTGCACCTGTATTTCACTGGAAAAATACAACGCAATAAATGAAACACTATGCCACCAACCATTATATATAACCCCGTGCTGGTGCACAGACCCAGCTTTCCGTCCACGGAGAGAGAAAGGGCATTTCTATGAGGGACAATTTGTCGAAAACACAACACACGTGTGTTATCATCCACCCCCATTTTGTACACTCAAGGGAAAATGTTTTGAATGTTACGCTGGCTGCAATTGGCTCAGTCCAAAGCAAGGTACGAGAGGTAAATAAATTCACCAATAGACGCACGCCTTACATCTTTGACAGACTGCAACCCGTAAAACACACGTGTGGTGAGATGGTGGTGTTGCATTTGGAGATCTTGATTTTGAGTTTAGTGATTTACATATAAACTAAGATGTTCAAATTCAATTTTCCCGATCCTTCCACAAGTAACAGCTGCGGAGAAAACGATGTTGAAGTCAAAACCGTTAGAAAATGTAATTTTCAGTTTTCAGTTTTCATTCGTCATGCATGTAGGCCAGTATGTTATGAACTTATGTAGGGTCTACCCACAACAGCTTAGATATTTTTGGAAATTTTACATAAAATCACGCAAAGAATACTCTGTATTGTACAATGCCACATCGATAAAATGCTCTGCGACCAGTGTTGGGTTTTCCTGAGCTTTGAAAACCATTGTTTGGGCATGGAGCTGGTTTAGGTAGACAAATTGAATTGGTTTTGTTTTCAAACATTCTCAGGCCCACATCCATGGAGATACAGGTACACTAACGTCATGCAACATACAAACAAAATACATAAAATGAAAGTAAATGAATAAATAAATAAAAGTAAATAATTTAAAGTGAAGAAATGAGATACAAAACCATTTAAATGAATGCTCATGAGTGTTTTTTTGTTTCAGATGAGGAGGATGAGGGGACACCAGTTGTAAAAAGTCAGACTGACAAGAACTCTGCCGAAGAAATGACTCTCTGTGCAGATCTTAAGGTGACGTACCATTTTGGATCATTTGTTAGTTTTACCTGGCGGGGGGAAGAGGTGGAGGGACAGACTGATAATTGGTTCAGGATGGATTCTAAGCCCAGAAAGCCCTATGCCATAGATCACCTGCGAAACATTGTCTGATGTCTATTCTGTGCTTTTGTAATACATGTACATGTATATAGATTACTTCCCTTTTCATGGATTACCCCCCTTTGGTTTAAGTTCAACTATGCAATGCTGCTAGCATTTGGATGCACTGGTGTGCTGAAATTTATACAACTACAGTGATCAGCTGTGACTAAAAATCGGCTTGTAAAATTTCTGGTAAAGTTAACTACTTTGAAATTATTATAATATGCTTTTGTGCATTGAGAAACTGACAAAGTAAAAGGCAATATTTTCAATAGTCCCATATGCTGTAATACTGAAATACATGGTAAGGGCACATACCTATTGTCAAGGGAGGTAAATCCTTTAAAAGGGTATTAACCTATGTATTACAAAAATATGGAATAGCCAATGCAGGAAATAACTGGAAAGTTAGAGCAGTGGTAGTCTAATTATCACCCAGTTGCGGACAGTGACCTTTGAAGTGTAAGAGTGGTGCTGCTTTTCACAGCCAATAAAACAGCAACCTTTCAAAGTAGCACAGTTTGCTTGGCATTTTCAGTTTTTCCCTTGTGTTTTCCCTTAATTTCGCAGAAATTACTGCGAATGGGTAAACAATTTCCAGTGCAATGAAACAACAATCAGTGAAACAGATATTTAATGTAGTATAAGCCTGCTGTTGCTAGGTTAAAGCATAAGCTGTTGTGTGAAAATTATAACCCAGCTTCCTTGTAATGCGAGATTTCACGACATTTCTGTTAAAAGAAATGGTGGCTGTGTGAAATGCGAAAATGGCTTATTAGAGTATATACAAGGCTTCTGTATTTTCTGGTATTGTTTTTATTTCTCTTTGCATATCATTCCTACACTGTATTTGTGATGAAAATGTAACAATTTTTGTGAAGTCCTTGACAGTGAGATGGATGACATTTTGACATCACAATGATCCAAAATCCCAAAGTATTCATTATGGACTACCAAGACTTGTGTTTTATATTTGGTCAAACTTGAGCTACAAATTGCTGTGTACATACGCAAAATAATAGAAATGCAACTCAGTCATCACCACATATTTACTCTGCAAACTTTGTTTACTTCTGAGGTACACGTATATTAAAAACCTTTGCAGCTCACCTTTATGATAGTTGGTATACTGTTTTCATGCATTTCAGAAGTTTGAGGGTGTTACAAAGCACCTGTTCGTCTGTAATGAACAGACAACGCTTAGGTACCTGGATTGTCAGGAAGTTGAGGAGCAGCTTTGTGCTGAGAGTTGTGAACTGTCTGCCATCTCACAGGCTGTCTCCACTCAGTCAGATCTGCTACCAGGAGTGTATGAAGGTTAAACTGTTTTTCTTTCGCAAATTTTTATGGACCATCTAAATAAGAGATCAGAAATAGAATAAAAATAAAACAGAAAATCCACCTTTTATGTTGTCCAGTGCTGATGAATAATTTTCCTGTTTTAAAAGGCTATTCAATCATGTGAAGTGTTCTAGATAATCTACATTTATCCACAAGTTAGACAATTTTCAGGTTTTGGTTTTATTTTTTATACCCTCTCTCACATTGAAGAAAAGATTTATTTTGCCCGTAAAACAATTTTTTTTAGTCTGTACTTTGTGAAGAAAACATTAAAGATAAATCATGCCCCTGAAGACATTGAAATTTGAAATGAAAACACATTTTTTACTTTGATTCATACATGTATGCTACAGTTTGGTTTGTGTTTCGATTTTAAGAATATAGTGCTAACGGCATGTCCTCTTACTTTGTGGGGAGTATACAGTGAACTAAGAGAAAAGAGCTGATCGAATTTCTCATGCACATATTTATTTTTTTATTTATTTGATTACTTATTGTTTAAAACGCCATATTGGGGCCTCCGTGGCTCAGTTGGTTAGTGCGCTATCGCAGCGTAATGACTCAGCAATGCGGTCGCTGTGAGTTCAAGTCCAGCTCACGCTGGCTTCCTCTCCGGCCGTAAGTGGGAAGGTCTGCCAGCAACCTGTGGATGGTCGTAGGTTTCCCCTGGGCTCTGCCCGGTTTCCACCCACCATAATGCTGACCGTCATCGTATAAGTGAAATATTCTTGAGTACGGTGTAAAACAGCAATCAAATAAAAAAATAAATAAATAAAACACCATATTCAAAAAGTTTTCACTTCTGCATGTACAATGTCTGTCCAGTCAGTTTTTATGGGTGGAGGAACCAGAGTCCTTGAGTTAAACTTTAGTTTTAAGTTATTAACTTCAGTTTTAAGTTATTAACAAACTTTCTCATATTTAACCACACACATGAGCCTCTTCATAGAAACAAAGACTAAAGAAGTAGGTAAAACATTTGAGTCTAATAATGAAGCTGCAAAACCGTACAGCATCTGTGATATAAACACACATGTATTTAGCAGCATTGGCAAGTTCTGATTATTTGTGAGCCTTTGACTGAATGTTTCAGGTATGATCAAGTTGATATTAGACATGTACCTGTAAAACTCTGGTTTATTTCTCCCCCACACAGGTGGTCTGAAGGTTTGGGAATGTTCATTGGATCTGGTGAATCACCTGAGCAGTTTAGAGATTGCATTTCGAGGACTCAGCGTTTTGGAGGTATATGTATAGCAATATTTCAGAGGCTTATCTACTTTTTGTATTTGTTTACTGTATTTATTTTTTGTTTTTTTTAACTCATGAAAAATACAGTACCAAAGATTGATTCAGCCCACAGGTATCCAAGCTTTTGTTATTTTACTTGGCCTGCTTGCTTTACTGGCATGGAAAAGTTAAAATACTGTCTAAATGACATGGGAGTTTCTACAAAACTCAGCTTCACAGCCTCATGTTTCCTAAAATAGGCTTTGCTTATGTTCACAATTTATAAATGCTGTGGGGATTGTTCTGTTGTCTAACGCATGATAATTTCCTGGCCCTATACGCCCTCACAGGCTAATGTGACCTTCCAGCATGTATTATAACAGGGTGTATTTTCTCCTCATCAGCTAGGCTGTGGAACAGCACTACCCGGTCTGTACACCCTCACACAACAGGCTAATGTCACCTTCCAGCATGTATTATAACAGGGTGTCTTTTCTCCTCATCAGCTAGGCTGTGGAACAGCACTACCCGGTCTGTACACCCTCACACAACAGGCTAATGTCACCTTCCAGCATGTATTATAACAGGGTGTATTTTCTCCTCATCAGCTAGGCTGTGGAGCAGGACTACCCGGTCTGTGCACCCTCACACAACAAGCTAATGTCACCTTCCAGCATGTATTATAACAGGGTGTATTTTCTCCTCATCAGCTGGGCTGTGGAGCAGGAATACCCAGTCTGTACACCCTCACACAACAGGCTAATGTCACCTTCCAGCATGTATTATAACAGAGTGTATTTTCTCCTCATCAGCTAGGCTGTGGAGCAGGACTACCCGGTCTGTGCACCCTCACACAACAGGCTAATGTCACCCTCCAGCATGTATTATAACAGGGTGTATTTTCTCTTCATCAGCTAGGCTGTGGAGCAGGACTACCCGGTCTGTATGCCCTCACACAACAGGCTAATGTCACCTTCCAGCATGTATTATAACAGAGTGTATTTTCTCCTCATCAACTGGGCTGTGGAGCAGGACTCCCCGGCCTGTACGCCCTCACACCGCAGGCTAAGGTCATCTTCCAGCATGTATTATAACAGAGTGTACTTTCTCTTCATCAGTCTGTATGCCCTCACACAACAGGCCAATGTCACTTTCCAGCATGTATTATAACAGGGTGTATTTTCTCCTCATCAGCTAGGCTGTGGAGCAGGACTACCCAGTCTGTACACCCTCACACAGCAGGCTGTCACCTTCCAGCATGTATTATAACAGGGTGTATTTTCTCCTCATCAGCTAGGCTGTGGAGCAGGACTACCCAGTCTGTACACCCTCACACAGCAGGCTAATGTCACCTTCCAGCATGTATTATAACAGAGTGTATTTTCTCCTCATCAGCTAGGCTGTGGAGCAGGACTACCCAGTCTGTACGCCCTCACACAACAGCCTTATGTTCCCTTCCAGCATGTATTATAGCAGAGTGTATTTTCTCCTCATCAGCTAGGCTGTGGAGCAGGACTTCCCGGCCTGTACGCCCTCACACAACAGGCAAATGTCACCTTCCAGCATGTATTATAACAGAGTGTATTTTCTCTTCATCAGTCTATATGCCCTCACACAACAGGTTAATGTCACCTTCCAGCATGTATTATAGCAGAGTGTATTTTCTCCTCATCAGCTAGAGTGTGGAGCAGGACTACCCAGTCTGTACGCCCTCACACAACAGCCTTATGTTACCTTCCAGCATGTATTATAACAGGGTGTATTTTCTCCTCATCAGCTAGGCTGTGGAGCAGGACTACCCAGTCTGTACGCCCTCACACAACAGCCTTATGTTCCCTTCCAGCATGTATTATAGCAGAGTGTATTTTCTCCTCATCAGCTAGGCTGTGGAGCAGGACTTCCCGGCCTGTACGCCCTCACACAACAGGCAAATGTCACCTTCCAGCATGTATTATAACAGAGTGTATTTTCTCTTCATCAGTCTATATGCCCTCACACAACAGGTTAATGTCACCTTCCAGCATGTATTATAACAGGGTGTATTTTCTCCTCATCAGCTAGGCTGTGGAGCAGGACTACCCAGTCTGTACACCCTCACACACCAGGCTAATGTCACCTTCCAGCATGTATTATAACAGGGTGTATTTTCTCCTCATCAGCTAGGCTGTGGAGCAGGACTCCCCGGCCTGTACGCCCTCACACAACAGGCTAATGTCACCTTCCAGCATGTATTATAACAGAGTGTACTTACTCTTCATCAGTCTGTATGCCCTCACACAACAGGCTAATGCCACCTTCCAGCATGTATTATAACTGGGTGTATTTTCTCCTAATCAGCTCGGCTGTGGAGCAGGAATACCCAGTCTGTACACCCTCACACAACAGGCTAATGTCACCTTCCAGCATGTATTATAACAGAGTGTATTTTCTCCTCATCAGCTAGGCTGTGGAGCAGGACTACCCGGTCTGTACACCCTCACACAGGAGGCTATGTCATCTTCCAGCATGTATTATAACAGAATGTATTTTCTCCTCATCAGCTAGGCTGTGGAGCAGGACTACCCGGTCTGTACACCCTCACACAGGAGGCTATGTCATCTTCCAGCATGTATTATAACAGAATGTATTTTCTCCTCATCAGCTAGGCTGTGGAGCAGGACTACCCAGTCTGTGCACCCTCACACAACAGGCTAATGTCACCTTCCAGCATGTATTATAACAGGGTGTATTTTCTCCTCATCAGCTAGGCTGTGGAGCAGGACTACCCGGTCTGTACACCCTCACACACCAGGCAAATGTCACCTTCCAGGACTATGTGAGTTGTACAAGTAAACATTTTCATCCTGCTTAGTTCATTCTTTGGTAACTAAGGCCTTCGTGTTACAGTGGGAGGATATTTGTTTCTTGTTTTTCATTCTGAAAATTAGGATATGAGAGGACTTTTGTGCATGAAATACGTTCATAGTGTTCATGACAAAGATACAAATTTGGCCTAAGTTCTGTTGTTCTTAATAAAGTGTAAGATGATATCCTAATGGGGAATTGTAAGTTTTAGCACCAAACATGCCCCAAGTTATATTTTATAATACTTATTTGTTCCTGATACAGCAATTTTTGGGTTAAAGCTTTAGGTTGTTTACTTTCTGTTGTAAAGAAGATTGCCTACAGAAAAGTGATAAAATGTGACAAATATTGATCTGCAGTTTTAGTGATCAGTATAAAATTTCAAATAGAAACTGAAGTTACAAGCATATGCTAAAACAAAGTTTTTGCCTGCAAATCAATTATGACTGTTTTAGTCATGTTTTTTTGTACTTTGACTGTTTTCCTGACTTTTTTCAACATTGTTCATATTGAATTAAAACATAGTACTTGGATTCAGCATGATGAGTTAAAGATCATGTTTTGAGTTTTATTCTGTTTTATTCATTCAGTGATAGTATGACCATTTTTGTCTTGTTCTTGACTGCCTTTCAAAACCGTTGTTTATGCTCACTTGAAGCTTAGTACATGACTTCACCAAGAAATGTTACACTCCAGGTTTTTTTTTTGTTCATTTCATCCAGTTTCAACAAAATTATGATCATTTTTTGTTAGCTTTATAATGTCTCAAAGTAAACCAGTGTGTTGTTAGAGTGGTATCTTTGTTGGTGTCCAGGTGTCTTTGTTGGTGTCCAGGCACAGTACTAAACTTTTTTATTCAGGTCAGAACTTCATGACTTCATACATGAAGTTCTAGACTATAGTTTTATTTAAGTTTTCAGTACATATTCTTGATGAACATGCTTTGAAGATATTGACCCCTTAATTATATCTGAATTACTTTTATTAATTTCAAGGGTACAGATTTTGCTGCTTGTAGTTTCTATGCCTGAGGCCCCAGAGTGAGCTCTACTGAGGCCCCAGAGTGAGCTCTACTGAGGCCCCAGAGTGAGCTCTACTGAGGCCCCAGAGTGAGCTCTACTGAGGCCCCAGAGTGAGCTCTACTGAGGCCCCAGAGTGAGCTCTACTGGGGCCCCAGAGTAAGGTCTAATGATTAATTTGTTACCGTGTCTCAGAATTTTCACTACCTTTTCAGGAAACTTAATGCTCAAGATATGATCAATATACTTTGAAGATGACTTCTTAATTCTGAAGTAATTTTAGTTGTCAAAATTACCAGCTTATTAAATTGGCCATGATCAGATTTTAATTTAGTATACATGCAGTCCCACATGTGGCAGAAGAAATACCCTCAGAATGCTGGTTCCCATCTGTGTGGCATTTCAAGTCTCTGGTAACCGACAGACACATCTATCCGTTTTACATAAAGACTTTAATATCTGCTGTACAGCACCTTATAGTAGGCCCTGTATGGCTGTTTACCCTCTCCGTTATGTAGATTAACTGAGTAGTGTGTTACAGAACAAGGAGGTGATCACAGACTACACGATGCCTAACTGTTTACTGAACGCCCCTCGGGATGTTGTGGAGGGCATGTGTCATTTCTACTGTGGGGACTGGGGATCATTGAGTTCACTGCTAGAAGACAAGGAGGCCAGGTAAGGACCTGTTTACATCAAGCTGCGCAGCTGCAGCCAGTTCACATTCAGATCAGAGTCTTATAGGCCTATAGGGCTGGTTCCACAAAGCCGTTTCTGACAGATCAAGATTTGACACTTGATATTTGAGCTTATTTTTGGGGTCTATAAATTAAATATGCATTTTTCACCACCTCATTAGTATTAGTTGACACAAATTTTATTTTAATTTTTATTTGTGAGCCAACTCTTTTTAATGATTTTTCCTGATTTTCTGGGTTTTCCAAGCATGCAGATACGTAACCAGCAAGAAAAGTTGCCAGGATAATCCATATTATCCAAAAATTAGATGATATCCAAGTTTTTGATTTTACGTTCATACCTTCCTCCACTATTAATGTGATGAAACAACAATTTGGTCGTAGGTTTCCCATATTGCCGGCAGCCGTCATATAAGTGAAATATTCTTGATTACGGTGTAAAACACCAATCAAATAAATAAATAAATAGAACAGTTAAAATTGGTGTAATGTTCAGATAAAATTGTTAGAAAATTCCAAGATCCAGTACCAAAAAGTATTGCGAGGATGATGATTATTCTGAACGTAAGCGAATGTGAACAATATGATGTCTTACGTTTCAGGTTTGATATCATTCTGACATCAGAGACAATATATCAACCAACCAACTACAAGAAACTCCATCACTTATTTTACAAGTTCAGCACAGAGACTGGAAAAATGTATCCTTTTAACGTTGTCGGGAGTTGGTCAGTTGTACTTGTTCACTCTGATTGGTTCAAAACCTAGTCTACCGTTGACTTACGATTTACTTGTTGTTGTGATTCGACAGTTCATGGGCCTAAGTGACAGGGCCATCCAACGCTCGTTGAAAACTTTTTGTCTTTAATTCCACCGACATTGGATGAGTATGGTGAGCACATCACACTTGTCCATCAATAATTTGACAATGATCTGTGGTTAACTCTGGTCCTCGCTTTGGTTTCCTAAACCCAAACTCCCCCAGCCCCCCTGCTTTGGTTTCCTCCACCCAAACTCCCCCCCCACCCCCACCCACATTGGTTTCCTCCACCCATACGCCCCCACTCGCTTTGGTTTCCTCAACCCAAACGCCCCCCCTCCCCCCCCAGCCCCCTAGCCCACCAGTCCCCTCCCCATCCCCCGCATTGGTTTGCTCCGCTTCTGGTTCATGCGGTTGTCTGTGCCATGCTATACTTAGCAACCAGTTGTATAAGGTTGCCTGTTCTGTTTGGAAAGCTTTCATTAAAATCCTGTAGTTAGCCTTTAACTCATAGCAGATATGTGGCAGCTAAGGTGTACTATTTTGGTGTGGGAGGCGGAGTTGCAGATTTTGTGAATTTTGTCAAGAAGCAGAAGGTTTTCAGCGTGGAATCCACTGTTACACATAAGACAGGTAAGCATATTTAACTTACATACTGCGATATTTTTAACTGCGAATACATACTGCGAATTAATGTTCACATCCTGGCCAGTGGCAATATACACATGAATATCTAAATGCAGTTACTGCATTTCACCTGGTGTTTACTAAGTAAAATTATACTTTTGATGCCGACACTAATGTTCTCCTGATAATAAATACATCGGTAGCAAAGTAATCAAACGTCACATAAAACTCTAAAGTGGCCCTTGGTGGAGCGTCCGCTTCGGGAGGCAGTAGATCCAGGGTAAATCCTGTGTCAATTCACACCTAAGACCTTAAAAGAGAAATTACACATTTTCACATTCAGCATGAAGGGGATGGTGCAACGACTGGTTGACCTGTATCAGTGTAATGGTCGGGTGGTGTGGCTTACTTGCCTTCGGTAAGGCATCTCTGAAGCAGTACTAAATAAAAGAGTGGTGGAAATCCGTCCTGCAACAAAGAGGCACAATACATTCGCTCTAAGGATTCCTTCGTGGTAATATGACTGAAAATTGACAAGCACTCACTCACACACTAAAGTGGCCCTGAATCAGCCAGTCAAACAAAATGTTTCAGGTGAAAAATGCTAAATTTTAGGTGCAATGCAGTTAGTGTAATTATACATGGCGACTGCATGGTACATGTGGGAAATGTTTTATAGTTCAATAGTCTTAAACATGTTAAATTGTCAAAGGCGGGATGAAGGCAGCCAAACCGTTTCCAAAGAGGGGAGAGCGGCTAAGTATGGAAGTAGGCGAGAGTCCAAGGGCCTGTCCGTGAAAAATGGGTGCTCTTTAGGAAAAGTGTGGTGGGGAGGGGAATTAAGTGCCTTCAGTTCCCCAGGTAGGATATGGTGCGAGACAAGGGTTACATCTGTGCCGTTCACCATGTGAACGAAACCATATTTGTACATGTATTAGAACTCTGTCTGTTAGCAACCGGATGATCATGGGTTTCCCCGAGGCTATGTCCAATTTCCACTCACCATAATGCTAACCTCTTTCATACATGTATAAATGAAATATGCTTGAGTATGGAACAAAACACTAATGAAATAATGAAATAAATTTAAGATATTATATAGTTGTTCCAACAGAAAACAGAAACTTCCTCTGACTGCACATAGGTAGTTTTTTTTGTGTGAAAAGTAGAAGGCGCAGAATTGTGGGGACTATAATTTCAGGCTTCCTAGCTCAGATGGTTGAAATGATGGACTCGCTGGAAATTTCGGACGGTTGACCAGTGAGATTGTACGTTCATATTCACTCCATATGAGGTTTGTCAGGCACCTGGCAAAGTGGAGGGTTTTCTCTTATCTTTGCACTTTCTTCCGGCTATTATGAAAAAAATAATCTACTATAATCTTCCCATCAATCTACTAAAGAAATAAAAGGGCAAATTTTAATTGCAGGTGTTCAGAGAGAAGTATTATGTCTCCAGCGACTGTCCTGACGCATTGGATTCTTGAACAGACAGACAGACAGACAGACAGACAGACAGGCAGAGGTAGATTTGATAGGATTAGGACAACAGTCTGTCAAGCATATCACCGCTTCTGTTCAACTGTTGGTTTGATATGAGCATATAACTGTAATAATTATAGTATTCACTGTGTACATTTGTGAGTTCTTTGTACTTTCACTGGTGTCCAACTTCTGCTTCTTATTCCTTGTTTTTCCATCACTGTGTAACGTCATACAAAATGAATGGAATAAATGAGGATTAAGTCTGAAACTGTTGGTTGTTTTTATTATATAGACAGTATTATTTTGGTATTATTATTATTGGTACATCTGTGCATCTAGTGTGCATCTAGTAATAGATTTCCTTATTCACTTATTTTTTTTTTTGTTGCTTTATACTGTATCCAACAACGTTTTGTGTATAGTTTGAATGTTTGCGAATCAGGTTAATTTTATTAGGAACTTATCGGATTTATGATCTAGGTTTAACGTCATACTCAAGAATATATCACGCCAGAATTATGGTGGCAGGAAAACGGGCGCGGGGGAAACCCACAACCATCCGCAGGTTGCTGTCAGACTTTTCCAAGTACGAGCGAAGAGGAAGCCGGGATGACCTGGACTTGAACACACAGCGGTCGCTTTAGTTGGTAAAAGGCCGCTGAGTAATTGCGGTGAAGCAGCATGCATATTAACTACACGTAATCGGTCACAAGGCCCCCTTGTTCGAAAGTTCAACATTTTAGCTATTGGAGCGTTTTGTGTACGCTCAGTTCCAAAGTGAAGGGTTCTTATGAAGGGTCAAAGTAATACACTTTTTGACAGCAACAAAAGCGGAAAGCTACATTTAGCTCAGAAATAAAGTTTTGATTTGTTTTGCATAAAATACCTGAGAAGTGTTTAAGAAAAACTAACGTTCCCACTGTTTGCGAACGTAGCCCACAGTTGAATGTTTCACATTAATATGTATCACCAATCAAATAAATAAATCAAATAAATCATTTTGTAAAAAAAATCGCTGGGTCATATCAGGTCTTGAATCATTGTGGTACGTTTCTTGATCCAAAACTCTGGAAATCATGACCATTATGTCGTGTGGGGCCAAATACGAAAGCAGTTGACATTTTATGTGATCAAATACCAAAGCAGTTGACATGTTATGTGGCCAGATACCAGTGCAGTGGACATGTTATGTGACCAGATACCAAAGCAGTTGACATTTTATGTGACCAGATGCCAAAACAGTTGACATGTTATGTTGCCAGATACCAGTGCAGTGGACATGTTATGTGACCAGATGCCAAAGAAGTTGACATTTTATGTGACCAGATGCCAAAGCAGTTGACATTTTATGTGACCAGTTACCAAAGCAGTTGACATGTTATGTGACCGGATACGATAACAGTTAACATGTTATGTGAGCAGATACGATAGCAGTTGACATGGTATGTGAGCAGATACCAAAGCAGTTCACATGTTATACGACCAGATACGATAGCAGTTGACGTATGAGACCATATATTTATTTATTTGTTTATTTATTTGATTGGTGTTTTACGCCGTACTCAAGAATATTTCACTTATACGACGGCGACCAGCATTGTGGTGGGTAGAAACCGGGCAGAGCCCGGGGGAAACCCACGACCATCCGCAGGTTGCTGTTAGACCTTCCCACGTACGACCGGAGAGGAAGCCAGCATGAGCTGGACTTGAACTCACAGCGACCGCATTGGTGAGAGACTCCTGGTTCATTACGCTGCGCTAGCGCGCTAACCAACTGAGCCACGGAGGCCCCGTGGGACCATATACTATAGCTGTTGACATGAGGTTTGGTTGAGTTTGCAGTTTCCTCGCTTTCATGAACACCACGGCTATGGTTTAACGAATATACTTTGTTAGCTCTTTATTTATGAACATGCATGTAGTCCTGTTACTGGGCGACAATTTACGTGTTATGTCTTCGGTACCAAAGTCTTTAAAAATAGTATTTGTTGCTGACTCGCTTGGCGCTCAGCCTTGGGAGTTGAGAGTATAATGTGACTGGGTGGAGTGTCATATCTGGTGTCTGCGAGATGATACGTATACATGTAATTCATCGACGTTAGCACTTTGACAACATAAACTCGCCCATCCACGAGAATACACAGTATATATACACACACCGAATGACTCCTCGCAGTCATATGGCTGAAAATTTGTCAAGCACAACGTTCAACACAGGCATACGTATATACAGCAACTCAGGAAGCACGATGGCATCGAGCTACAAAAAAGATAAAAGATAGAAGAAGCTATTTAAGTACGCGGAAGATCTGAGCCCTTTTCAATAGCGAAATGTACACATGTTTATCCTGTGCTTATCTCATTTATATTATTTTATATTAAACGAAAGAATGTGTCGACACGAAAGAATGTGTGAACACGAAAGAATGTGTGAACGCAAAAGAATTTCAATGGAGGTTCTGGATCTGCGTAAATTCTTATCCTTATAAAGCGGTCTATTGTACATTCTTGTCCTCATAAAGCGTTCCATTGTACATTCTTATCCTTATAGAACGATCTACTGTACATTCTTATCCTTATAGAGCGATCTACGGTACATTCTTATGCTTATAGAACGATCTACTGTACATTCTTATCCTTATAGAGCGATCTACTGTACATTCTTATCCTTATAGAACGATCTACTGTACATTCTTATCCTTATAGAGCGATCTACTGTACATTCTTATCCTTATAGAGCGATCTACTGTACATTCTTATCCTTATAGAGCGATCTACTGTACATTCTTATCCTTATAGAACGATCTACTGTACATTCTTATCCTTACAGAACGATCTACTGTACATTCTTATCCTTATAGAACGATCTACTGTACATTCTTATCCTTATAGAACGATCTACTGTACATTCTTATCCTTACAGAACGATCTACTGTACATTCTTATGCTTATAGAACGGTCTACTGTACATTCTTATGCTTATAGAACGGTCTACTGTACATTCTTATCCTCATAAAGCGGTCTACTGTACATTCTTGTCCTCATAAAGCGTTCCATTGTACATTCTTATCCTTATAGAACGATCTACTGTACATTCTTATCCTTATAGAGCGATCTACGGTACATTCTTATCCTTATAGAGCGATCTACTGTACATTCTTATGCTTATAGAACGATCTACGGTACATTCTTATGCTTATAGAACGATCTACTGTACATTCTTATCCTTATAGAGCGATCTACGGTACATTCTTATCCTTATAGAACGATCTACTGTACATTCTTATCCTTATAGAACGATCTACTGTACATTCTTATCCTTATAGAACGATCTACTGTACATTCTTATCCTTATAGAGCGATCTACTGTACATTCTTATCCTTATAGAGCGATCTACTGTACATTCTTATGCTTATAGAACGATCTACTGTACATTCTTATACCTATAAACGGTCTACTATATATTGTTATCCTTATGAAGGTGTCTGCTGTACATTCTTGTCCTTATAAAGCGGTCTTCGGTATATTGTTATCCTTATAGAGCGGTATACTGTATATTGTTATCCTTATAAAGCTGTCTACTGTACATTCTTGTCCTCATAAAGCGGTCTACTGTACATTCTTGTCCTTATAAAGCGGTCTACTGTGTATTCTTTTCCTTATAAAGCTGTCTACTGTACATTCTTGTCCTCATAAAGCGGTCTACTGTACATTCTTGTCCTCGTAAAGCGGTCTACTGTACATTCTTATCCTTATAAAGCTGTCTACTGTACATAAAGCGACCTACAGTACATTCTTGTCATTATAAAGCGGTCTACTGTGTATTCTTATCCTTATAAAGCGACCTACAGTACATTCTTATCATTACAAAGCGGTCTACTGTGTATTCTTATCCTTATAAAGCGGTCTACTGTACATTCTTGTCATTATAAAGCGGTCTACTGAGTATTCTTATCCTTATAAAGCGACCTACAGTACATTCTTGTCATTATAAAGCGGTCTACTGAGTATTCTTATCCTTATAAAGCGACCTACAGTACATTCTTATCATTATAAAGCGGTCTACTGTACATTCTTGTCCTTATAAAGCGGTCTACTGTGTATTCTTATCCTCATAAAGCGGTCTACTGTACATTCTTGTCATTATAAATGTGTCTGCTATACATTCCTGTCCTCATAAAGCGGTCTACTGTATAGGGTGTCCCAAAAGTCGTGCACCATCCTGATTTTCATTTTTTTTCTGTGTTTCAGATTAATACTGATTTTAAATTTTTTTTCTCTCTTTCACAGTTAATTATGGCTAATAAACTAAAAGTACAAGACAGAGTTGAATTGGTTTTTATGTTTGGAAGAAATGGGGCAACACACCGTTCTGTAGCTCAAGCATTCAATCTCAACCTGGATGGTGCGCGACTTCTGGGACACCTTGTACATTCTTGTCCTCATAAAGCTTTCTACTGTACATTCTTATCCTTACAAAGCGGTCTATTGTACGTTCTTGTCCTTATAAAGTGGTCTAGTGTACGTTCTTATCCTTATAAAGCGGTCTACTGTATATTCTTATTACTATAAAGCGGTCTACGTCTTTCTCAAAATGTCTACTGTTAACTCTAAAAGGCCTTCTCCTATTTCTTACAGTACTATTTTCATTTTGGGAACATGCAAGTGTACTATAGTTCGTCAATCGAAATGTCTTATAATTTAGGATAATCCCTATCCTGTGTAAAAATTCACCCTGCTTTTATGTTGACTACACAACAATGACTCAGCGCGTGTCATAGTAGACTTGGATGGGTGCCAACTTTATCCATCGCTGTCGCTGAATAATTCATGCAGATGGAACAAAGAAGAAGATACTAAATTTCAGCAGAGCGAGGTACATCAGAAGTGTCTTTGGCTTTCTTGGGTCTAGTCTAGTTAACGTGCTTCTTAAAGGTAACTGAGAAAAGGTCACATCGCGAATAACAAAATGGCCAGGTAAGTACAGGGGAAATCCAGCCTCAATTTCGAATTTCAACCGTTAACTCCTAGTGAAATGGGAATTCAAAAAAAAGTGGTATGGAGGTGAATATGTATCTTTTGTGTATGAAAAACAACAACTTGTACCTTTGCATGACGGGATCCAATGGTTACTCCATCAAGGGCCGCAAGGTAATACATGATTCAGTATTTCGGTTTTACATATACTATTTTCGATAAGAATTCTTGCAAATGTTTTAAATAAAGGCGAAATATTGAATCACGCATGTATCGCCATGCACGCGTCATATTTTAGAGTTGCCAAAATACCTTACTTTGTGAAGTTAATCAGTGGAAATGGAAGTAGTATTAGATATATGGAAGGATCACAGGTCAGTCGATTTCATTTGACATTTGAAGTGACAGTCATTTTGGTTTAAGTAAGTATTTTAAACACGATTCTTAATATGTGTTGTTTCAATACAAACCTGAGACAAAACACCCAGCTTTGTGCTGAAGTTGACTTATTTTAGGCGAATGTCAAAAGCTGTTTACGGAACCCTTTACCAAGTGCCTCTTAATTAGGCTTATTAGATTATATAGATTATGTGAAATTTTTTATCTTCACGTGTATAGGCCTGTATAGTGGCTGACCAGATTGCGGCCCGCGCCGTCTCGTCCATCACATATATGTACAGCCTCGTTCTCACCGCTGCCCACCCGATCCTGACCAATGAGGCCGCAGGGTCGGATTCAGCTCTTGCTGGTGCGACAGAGACTTTAGCTCTTGGTGGCCCAACAGAGACTTAAGCTCTTGCTGGTCCGACAGAGGCTTTAGCTCTTGATGGCATGACATAAGCTTTAACTCTTTGTGGCCCGACAGAGGCTTTTTTCTTGCTGATCCGACAGAAGCTTTAGCTTGATGATCCAACAGAGGCTTTAAGTCAGGATGTCCGCTGTCATGCCCGGTGTTCTGAACCCGTAAGCCTCACTGCCGTCTCTTTGGGTATGACAAATACTGGAATATAGGCCTTGCAATAAAGCATCAGCGAAGTCTTCAGTTACCGTACATTCTGTGTGATCAAAAGCAGTTACAAGAAATGTCTTGTAGGAGAAACGGCTTTTCTTTGGAGCCTTATACAAATTTCGGTGTTTGTGGATGATACGAGCTGAATGTACTGACGTATTCATTTTTTATTATTTGCTTCACGGTACGAATTTTGAAGTTTTACAGCATCGCATGATACGGCGGAGGAAACTCCGAGGGGCTTGTGTTATCCCGCGGATATAATATGAATTTATTTATTAGAGAACAGAGTGGTGAAAAAGTTGTTGAATGGGTGCGGAAATAAAAGACAAAGACAAATGACCTTACAGCAAGGTAGACAATAAACAACTACAACGGGAATAAAAAACTTTATAAGCGCCACTACCAATAGTGATAACAATACCACAAAGGATTAACAGGGACTGTCACGGTCCAGCATGTATTATTTTATATTTTCTTAAATAACTACAATGAATTGCATGATTTTAAGGCTTGTGTCATTATGTCATACCGACAGTAAGGTTTCACTGGCGTGCTTTTTGGAATGCTAAGAGGACATCATCTGATTAAAGCAGAACGCATGATATAAACATCATTTTTGTTTTAAATGGCCGTCTTGTAATGAGTTTATTTTGGTTATCAAATGCAAGGCTCAGTTGGTTAGCGCTCTAGCACAGCGTAATGATCCAGGAGTCTCTCACCAATTATGTCGGTGTGAGTTCAAGTCCAGCTCATGCTGGCTTCCTCTCCGGCCCCACGTGAAGGTTCAGCAACCTGCGCATGGTCGTGGGTTTCCCGCGGGCTCTGCCCGATTTCCTCCCACCATAATGCTGGCGGCAGTCGTATAAATAAAATACTCTTCAGTACGGCGTAAAACACCAATCAAATTAATAAATACAAGAATATTATAATGATCGTGGGTTTCCCAAGGGCTCTGCCCGGTTTCCTCCCACCATAATGCTGGCCGCAGTTGTATCAACGAAATACTCTTGAGCACGGCGTAAAACATCAATGAAAGAAATATATAAAACAAAATTATAAAAGTTAGCGATCTGTGGTGGTTTCTGGCGACCATTCTCAGGTTTCATCCACCCATAGCAATGATCCTCGTCATGAATGAAAGAATATTTATGGCTCAACGCCAGTTTGGTGACATCTTAGCCATGTCTTGGTTGGTCTTCTCCAGCAGATCAAAGCAGGCAGCGCCTGGTCTGGTGACTAGGTGTAGCTGCGGGCAATATAACTGTTTTATTTCTTTGTATTTCATGAGATAATTGTCATAGTAAACAGAAATTCAGGCCATGAGTTCCAGGCCCATGCACTACTGCGTTTCTTTTTTCACAAATTTATGGTGGCTTAGGAGTGACACAATTGGGAAGTTGAACTGTAATATTCGCAGAATTCTTGCCCCATAGGTGGAACCCTGAGAGTTGTAGATTTTGTTTTTTTTTCTGTTTTACAGGATTTGATTGTAGATTGTCAGCTTTAATATTTGAAATCTTCTAACATTTTCCCCTTTGTACTAATGTTGTCATCTTAATTTCGCTTGTATGATAATATAAAACAAAATAATTTTTAAAAAGTACGGGTTTATTTTCTTTCAATTTTGATGAGAAGAATCCCCAAAAGATATTCCTCCAGCTTCGCATACCATTGGGGAAATGTTGACACATTATTAAATAGACAGTCGATAATGAGAATAATCAACGAGATAATCCTTATAGAAATTTTAAAAATTTAAAACAATTTTTGAAAACTTTCAAAATCTCTCACTTTATTAAAAATTTTTAAAAATGTATATAACATTAATCTTTTTATCAACAAATTAAACAGGATAGTCGTTGAAGTAATCTCCCTAATAAATACTTTTCTGATGGGCTATTTTGCCCTATCTTGTGTACGTTTGTTAAAATATAAAATCCAGGAAAGTTCAAGATAGATTTGGTTACCATGACAACCGCCAACGTGAACACACAATGATTATCAGGCTTATGTCATATCATGACTAAAAAATTACTGAGCAAGTTTTATGCAAATTAGAGAAGATTTTATAAAAATAGCCTAGAACTGAGCCTTCAGCTGTTGGGGGATCATCATAAAGGCATGAATAATTGTGGCTTAACACCAATTTGGCAACATTCTAGCCGTATCATGAGTGATTCTCGTCATGGATGAGTGAATAAGTATGGTTTAACGCCAGTTTGGAAACATCGCAGCCATGCCATGAGTGATCCTCGCCATGTATGAGTGAATAAGAATGGTTTAACGCCAGTTTGGAAACATTGCAGCCATGTCATGAGTGATCCTCGTCATGTATGAGTGAATAATCATGGTTTAACGCCAGTTTGGAAACATTGCAGCCATGTCATGAGTGATCCTCGTCATGGATGAGTGAATAATCATGTATTCAGGCCAGTTTTGAAGAACTGCAGCCATATCAAGCGTCGGTCATCCTCGTCATACGATGAACAGTCACAATTCAGTACCAGACAAACACATAAATAAAAGTCTTTAACTTTTCAGGATTCGTACACCGCACCTGACTGCAGGCTTTACGGCTGTGTGTTTTGTGTTCATGCTTCTCGAGTGGACTCAACCAGGTATTTGTGTGTATATGTATAATGTCCATTCGAGATAGGCCAACACTCGGGTGACACGTGATATAGACAGTTATGCTATTCTAATAGAAAACAGAGGCAGAGATTGTATGATCAAATATCTCATTTTGACATTATAACCTTACTTAAGAGGATATTCTAACAGTGGCTCGTCCCAATAATGCCGAAGTGGTGCTATTGGTCCATAATCACTCATTCAAGCAGTATTGAAAGAGAAAAGTTCCTTTCTTTGGTGGCTTTTAGAGAAAGCTTTACTTAAGAGGATCTTCTAAGAGTGGCTCGTCCCAATGTGACTGCAATAATCCTGGAGTGGTGCTATTAGGCCACAATCACTCATTCAAACAGCAGCGAAACGAGAACAGTTCCTGTCTTCAGTGGCTTTTAAAGAAAAGTTCCTTTCATCGGGTGCTTAAGGAGAAAATGTTTTTTCTTCAGTGGCTTTAAGAGGCCAGGTCTTTCTTCATTGACTTTTAGAGAAAAGTTCCCTTCTTCAGCTGCTTAAGGAGAAAATGTCCTTTCTTTAGTGGCATGAAGAGGCCAGCCTTTCTTCAGATTCTTTTAGAGAATATTTCGTTTATTCATCTGCTTAAAGAGAAAATGTCCTTTGTTCAGTGGCTTTTAGAGAAAAGTTCCTTTATTCAGCTGCTTAAAGAGAAAATGTCCTTTCTTTAGTGACTTTAAGAGGCCAGATCTTTCTTCAATGGCTATTAGAGAAAGTTCCTTTCTTCAGTTGTTTAAAGAGAAAATGTCATTTTTTTCAGTGGCTTTTAACAGATCCGGTTCTGTCTTCAGTTGGTTGTAGAGAAAATTTCCTTTCTTCGACTGCTTAAAGAGAAAATGTCCTTTCTTCTGTGACTTTAAGAGGCCAGATCCTTTCTTATGTGGGGTTTATAGAACAATTCCATTATTCAGGTGCTTAATGATAAAATGTCCCTTTCATACAGTGTCATCTGGTTCACATCATGCCAAGTCATCGCTCTCTTGAATACGTAGCTCTTGAATATGCAACATGTGTTTGTTTTTGTTCAGTCGTCTCTCAAATTCTTGGTAAAGTTCTTTTTGTGCCATGTAGCCTGCCTGGTGTCTTTGATAGGGCGTTTCATTGAGACAGTAATTTAAGTATGGTGACTTTTTGACTGGGATGTTATAAATACACTCCGTAGTGAAGAGGCCAAAATACATGTGGTGTTGAAAATGACTTTAGGCTGTAAGCGTACAAAAGAACTACATGTCAGCGTACAAAAGAACTAGGTCAGTAACAGAAGTTTCAGTATGCATGTATATGTATATATATGTTTCCCAAGGTTTCACCTGTTCCCTCATGCCGGTCACAGAGGATGGGCGTGTGGTACAAAGCCAGGGCGTAGTCAAGAAGAAATCCTCCTCCATCGGCCACTGCATTGCCCAGTGTTACAAGAATGAGGAATGCACGGGCGTGAACTACCTCCGTGATCAGGGCAGGTGTGAAATGCTCCACAGACCTGTCAGTGAAGGTGTGATGACCAAAGTCAACATGAGCATTCACGTGACAATGCTTCGAGGAACTTCTCCTGGTATTCTCCCCATTTCTTTATTCATGGTCGGGCCCTCGTTGTCACAGTTGATTAATACGCAGTGGCTTATTCCATGCAAAGTGATTTTTGCCTTTAGTCAGAATTTAAAAATTCGATATAATGCTTAGACTTTACAGTTCAAAGTATAATTATAGTCATAGTAACATAACACTTGTTAGTGTTCCTTATTTTTAACTCCTGCGGTCCAAAAATAAGGATTTAAATCAAACTTCATATTCTGAGCTGTATTTGTGTCCAAGTGGGATTTTTAGACTTTGTTTTCTTAAGAAAACATTATTGTGGTTGAAAAATAATCTTTCATAATCAGATCATATATCAAATCTTGACTAATGTCAGATATGGCTTTGTTGGATCGGCCCCTGTTGATCATGAAAATGTTTTGAAGTTGTTTGTGTGGAAGGTAGGAT
The DNA here is from genome assembly GCF_032854445.1 of Liolophura sinensis. Classification (NCBI taxonomy): domain Eukaryota; kingdom Metazoa; phylum Mollusca; class Polyplacophora; order Chitonida; family Chitonidae; genus Liolophura; species Liolophura sinensis. Next base: position 7,220,604 of record NC_088305.1, on the reverse strand, counting down.
AACATTCTACTGGATGTGTGGTTTTTAACCTATAAAGTAATCCTAAGGGTGAACCAAATTTAAATCAGGTGTTTAACAACGATGAAATAAATCAATAAATGTATGAACGACCCACTGAAATAAGTACATACGTCTGATTGCTTACTCAGCAGTTTACACGGTATACAGATTTAGCATGATAAAGTATGGTATACGTATATGCGTCAGACAGATTCGTTCCTCTGTGTTTGCAGGCACCGTGCGCCTGATGGACGGACACAGTAAACGCGACGGTCGCGTAGAGGTCTTTCTGAACGACACGTGGGGAACGGTCTGTGGCCGAGAGTGGGACGACGAGGACGCCCAAGTGATCTGCCGTCAGCTGGGGTTCTGTCGGGGACGGGTAAGGTTCGGGGATTCCTACCCTCCGGGAACCGGGCACATCCACAGGCATTCCGTAGCTTGTCAAGGTTCCGAGAACAGTTTCATGGAGTGTCCCGGTGAACCTGGACATGGAGGTTGCGAGCGCGGTCAGGAAGCCGGCGTGTTCTGTGCCGCCTGCAATGTAGACTTGGTTGGCGGAACGTCGTCTTCGGGCCGCCTGGAGGTGTTCATGAACGATAGCATGGGGACGGTATGCGACGACGGCTGGGACGATGTGGACGCGATGGTGGTGTGTCAGGAGCTAGGTTACTGCACCGGTAAAACCAGACCCATCACGGACTTCGGACAAGGTACGGGACCCATCCACTTGGACAACGTCGCCTGTACAGGGATTGAGAAAAGCATTCTAGACTGTCCGGCAATCGACGAGTCGCAACACAACTGCCAACACGATGAAGACGTCGCCGTGGAGTGCATGTTCGAGTTCCCTTGTCTGCGATTGGCGGATGGGAAGCACCAGCGTGAGGGTCGCGTGGAGGTGTTCCAGGACATCATTTGGGGGACGATTTGTGACGACAAGTGGGACGACAAGGACGCTAGAGTGGTCTGTCGTCAACTGGGCTTCTGCGGCGGGATGGCCAAGACAAAGGGTTTCTTCGGCTCTGGAGGGAACAATATCTTCATGGATGACGTCCAGTGCACTGGGAACGAACTGAACGTCTTGTCGTGCCCTAGGAGCACTAAACGACACAATTGCGGTCACTCCGAGGACGCTGGCGTCATCTGTTCAGAGTGCTAAGACATCCACGCTTGACGCCTCTGTATTTAATGCTCCGTTTTCCCATAAAAAGGTTTTCTAAGGATAGCGGTTCAAACAAAGATAGGGTCATGATTAGATCTGACATCAGCGCCCTGTTCCATAAATCGACCTTCTAAACTAAGCTGATTGTGACTACATGTATATGTTTTGTGTTCATTTTTTTGGTTAATTTGCACTAAAACATACATATAGCTCTAAAAACAATCACATACATATTCTTACATGAATGTGCTTACATATATGTACAGCCTCGTTCTCACCGCCGCCCACCCGGTACTGGCCAATGAGGCCGCAGGGTCGGGTCCCACTCTTGCTGGTACGACAGAGACTTTAGCGCTTGCTGGTCCGACAGAGACTTTAGCTCTTGCTGGTCCGACAGAGGCTTTAGCTCTTGTTGGTTCGACAGAGGCTTTAGTTCTTGCTGATCCGACTGAGGCTTTCTCTCTTGTTGGTACGACAGAGCTTTAGCGCTTGGTGGTCCGACAGAGACTTTAGCTCTTGCTGGTCCGACAGAGGCTTTAGCTCTTGTTGGTTCGACAGAGGCTTTAGTTCTTGCTGATCCGACTGAGACTTTCTCTCTTGTTGGTACGACAGAGCTTTAGCGCTTGGTGGTCCGACAGAGACTTTAGCCCTTGCTGGTCCGACAGAGGCTTTATCTTTTGCTGGTTCGACAGAGGCTTTAGTTCTTGCTGATCCGACTGAGGTTTTCGCTCCTGTTGGTCCGACAGAGACTTTAGCCCTTGCTGGTCCGACAGAGGCTTTATCTCTTGCTGGTTCGACAGAGGCTTTAGTTCTTGCTGATCCGACTGTGGTTTTCGCTCCTATTGGTACGACAGAGCTTTAGCTCTTGGTGGTTCGACAGAGGCTTTAGCGCTAGGTGGTCCGACAGAGACTTTAGCTCGTGCTGGTCCGACAAAGGCTTTAGCTCTTGGTGGTTCGACAGAGGCTTTAGCGCTTGTTGATCCGACATAGGCTTCAAGTCAGGATGTCCGCTCTTATGCCCGGTGTCCTGAACCCGTCAGCCTCACTGCCGTCTCTCTGGGTATGACAAATACTGGAATATAGGCCTTACAAGAAAGCATAAGCAAAGTCTTCAGTTACCTTACAGTCTATGTGTTCAAAAGCAATTGCTAGAAATGTCTTGTAGGAGAAACGGCTTTTCTTTGGAGCCTTATACAAATTTCGGTGTTTGTGGATGATACGAGCTGAATGTACTGACGTATTCATTTTTTATTATTTGCTTCACGGTACGAATTTTGAAGTTTTACAGCATCGCATGATACGGCGGAGGAAACTCCGAGGGGCTTGTGTTATCCCGCGGATATAATATGAATTTATTTATTAGAGAACAGAGTGGTGAAAAAGTTGTTGAATGGGTGCGGAAATAAAAGACAAAGACAAATGACCTTACAGCAAGGTAGACAATAAACAACTACAACGGGAATAAAAAACTTTATAAGCGCCACTACCAATAGTGATAACAATACCACAAAGGATTAACAGGGATTGTCACGGTCCAGCATGTATTATTTTATATTTTTGTTAAATAACTACAATGAATTGCATGATTTTAAGACTTGTTTCATTATGTCATGCAGATAATAAGGTTTCACTAGCATGCTTTTTGGAATGCCAAGAGGACATCATCTGATTAAAGCAAAACGCATGATATAAACATCATTTTTGTTTTAAATGACCGTCTTGTAATGAGTTTATTTTGGTTAACAAATGCAGCCTTTTCCCTTCCTGGAGCGATCAACTGTCAGGGCATTGGGACAAGCTGAATTTATATGTGGATTTATGTGGTCAGATTGAAAACATAGGCCCTATATGTTTTCTTCATCTTGTTTTGAGCTAAAATGCAAATGTAGTCTGCGTCAAGTTGATATTAACGATATTATAAAACAATCTGATAATGATCGTGGGATTCCCCATGACCCTGCGCGGTTTCCACCCACCATAATGCTGGCGACAGTCGTATTAATGAAATACTCTTGTGTACCGCGTAAAACATCAATCAAATAAATAAATCAAACAAAACTATCAAAGTTAGCGATCTGTGGTGGTTTCTGGCGACCATTTTCAGGTTTCATCGTCCCATAGCAATGATCCTCGTCATTTATGAAAGAATATTTATGACTCAACGCCAGTTTGGTGGTCTTCTCCAGCAGATCAAAGCAGGCGGCGCCTGGTGATCTGGTGTCGCCTGTGTGAATAGCTGCGGGCAATATAACTGTTTTATTTCTTTGTATTTCATGAGATAATTCCATGAGTTCCAAGCCCATGCACTACTGCGTTTCTTTTTACACAAATTTATGGCGGCGTAGGACGTGACACAGTAGTGAGGTTGAACTGTAATATGCGCAGAATTTTCTTGTCCCATAGGGAGAGTCATGAGAGTTGTAGATTTTCTTTTTTGACTGTTTTCTGTTTTCGAGGAATAAATTGTAGACTGTCAACTTTAATATTTGAAATCTTCTAACATTTACCCCTTTGTACTAATGTTGTCATCTTAATTTCGCTTGTATTTTGATTATAAAACAGAATAATTTTTAAAAGTGTACGGGTTTATTTTCTTTCAATTTTGATGAGAAGAATCCCCAAAAGATATTTCTCCAGCTTCTCATACCATTGGGAAAATGTTGACACATTATTAAATAAACAGCCGATAATGAGAATAATCAACGAGATAATCCTATGGAAATTTTAAAACAATTTTTGAAAACTTTCAAAATCTCTCACTTTATTAAAAAATTTAAAAAGTGTATATAAGATTAATCTTTTTTGTCGACGAATTAAACAGGATAGTCATTGAAGTACAAGATGGGCTATTTTTCCCCATCTTGTATACATTTGTTAAAATATAAAATTCAGGAAAGTTCAGGATTGGTTTGTTTACCATGACAACCGTCAATGCGAACAAACAATGATGATCAGGCTGTCATATGTCATATCAGGACTAAAAATTACTGAGCAAGTTTTATGCGCTTTGAGCTGTTGGGGGATCATCATAAAGGCATGAATAATTGTGGCTTAACACCAGTTTGGCAACATTGCAGCCATGTCAGGAGTGATCCTCGTCATGGATGAGTGAATAAGAATGGTTTAACGCCAGTTTGGAAACATTGCAGCCATGTCATGAGTGATTCTCGTCATGGATGAGTGAATAAGTATGGTTTAACGCCAGTTTGTAAACATCGCAGCCATGCCATGAGTGATCCTCGCCATGTATGAGTGAATAAGAATGGTTTAACGCCAGTTTGAAAACATTGCAGCCATAGCATGAGTGATCCTCGTCATGGATGAGCGAATAAGTATGGTTTAACGCCAGTTTGTAAACATCGCAGCCATGCCATGAGTGATCCTCGCCATGTATGAGTGAATAAGAATGGTTTAACGCCAGTTTGGAAACATTGCAGTCATGTCATGAGTGATACTCGTCATGGATGAGTGAATAAGTATGGTTTAACGCCAGTTTGAAAACATTGCAGCCATAGCATGAGTGATCCTCGTCATGGATGAGCGAATAAGTATGGTTTAACGCCAGTTTGGAAACATTGCAGTCATGTCATGAGTGATCCTCGTCATGGATGAGTGAATAAGAAGGGTTTAACGCCAGTTTGAAAACACAGCAGCCATAGCATGAGTGATCCTCGTCATGGATGAGCGAATAAGTATGGTTTAACGCCAGTTTGGAAACATCGCAGCCATGCCATGAGTGATCCTCGTCATGGATGAGTGAATAATCATGTCTTAACACTAGTTTTGAAAAACTGCGGCCATATCAAGCGTCAGTCATCATCGTTATACGATGAACAGTCACATTTCAGTACCAGCCAAACACATAAATAAAACATGCAGGCTTTACGGCTGTGTGTTTTGTGTTTATCCTTCTAGAGTGGACTCAACCAGGTATTGGTGTATATATGTATAATGTCCATTAAAGTTAGGCCAGCATTCGGGGGACACTTGATATAGACCGTTATACCATTCTAACAGAAAATAGAGGCACAGATTGTATGATCAAATATCTCATTTTGACATTATAACCCTACTTAAGAGGATCTTCCATCAGTGGCTCGTCCCAATGTGACTGCAATAATCCCGCAGTGGTGCTATTAAGCCATAATCACTCATTCAAACAGCAGCGAAACGAGACCAGGCCCTGTCTTTAGTGGCTTTTAAAGAAAAGTTCCTTTCTTCGGCTACTTAAAGAAAAAATGTTTTTTCTTCAGTGGCTTTAAGAGGCCAGGTCTTTCTTCAGTTTCTTTTAGAGAATACTTCGTTTATTCATCTGTTTAAAGAAGAAATGTCCTTCCTTCGGTGGCCTTAAGAGACCAGGCCCTTTCTTCTGTGGCTTTTATAGAAAAGTTCCTTTTCATCACCTGCTTAAAGAGAAAATGTCCCTTCTTTAGTGGCTTTAAGAGGCTAGGCCTTTCTTCAATGACTGTTAGAGACAATTCCTTTGTTCAGCTGCTTAAAGAGAAAATGTCCCTTCTTCAGTGGGTTTAAGGGGCCCGGCCCTGTCTGCAGTGACTTTTAGAGAAAATTCCCTTTCTTCGGCTGCTTAGAGAGAAAATGTCCTTTCTTCTGTGACTTTAAGAGGCCAGGTCCTTTGTTCTGTGACTTAAAGAGGCCAGGTCCTATCTTCTGTGACTTGAAGAGGCCAGGTCCTTTGTTCTGTGACTTAAAGAGGCCACATCCTATCTTCCGTGACTTTTAGAGGCCAGGTCCTTTGTTCTGTGATTTAAAAAGGCCAGGTCCTTTGTTCTGTGACTTAAAGAGGCCAAGTCCTTTCTTCTGTGACTTTGAGAGAAAAGTTCATTTATTCAGCTGCCTAAAGAGAAAATGTCATTTCTATTGGCTTTAAGAGGCCTGGTCTTTCTTTCAGTGACTATTAGAGAAAGTTGCCTTCTTCACCGGCTTAAAGAGTAAATGCCCTTTCACCAGTGGCTTTTAGAGACCAGGTCCTGTCTTTAGTGATTTTTAAAGAAAATTTCCTTTCTTCAGCTGCTTAAAGAGAAAATGTCCTTTCTTCAGTGGCTTTAAGAGAAAAGTTTCTTTCTTCAGCTGCTTAAGGAGATAATGTCCTTTCTTCAGTGGCCTTAAGAGACCAGGCCCTTTCTTCAGTGGCTTTTAGAGAAAAGTTCCTTTTCGCCAGCTGCTTGAAGAGAAAATGTCCCTTCCTTAGTGGCTTTAAGAGGCTAGGTCTTTCTTCAATGACTATTAGAAACAATTCCTTTATTCGGCTGCTTAAAGAGAAAATGCCCCTTTCATAGAGTGTCATCTGTCACTCTCTTGAATACCTAGCTCTTGAATATGCAACAAGTATTTGTTTTTGTTCAGTTGTCTCTCAAATTTTTGGTAACGTGTCATGTAGCCTCTCTTCTATCTTCTATGAAGAATGAAGAATGAGAACAGGTGACCAGTTCGTTCCTCTGTGTTTGCAGGCAATGTGCGCCTGATGGACGGACACCGTAAACGCGACGGTCGCGCGGAGATCTTCCTGAACGACACGTGGGGAACGGTCTGTGACCGAGAGTGGGACGACGAGGACGCCCAAGTGATCTGCCGTCAGCTGGGATTCTGTCGGGGACGGGTAAGGTTCGGGGATTCCTACCCTCTGGGAACCGGGCACAGGCATTCCGTGGTTTGTCAATGTTCCGAGCCGTGTTTTGTGCCGCCTGCAATGTCGAGAAAATAATTTTTCTCGACATTGCAGGCTGGATATTAGCATTAGCTGGATCTTATGTGAGTACGTTAACTGTGGGATTGATACAGTGGGCTGTCCTGCCGGGCAGCGTTTGTATTGTTTCAGCGTTTAACGTTATTTAAGCATTTTCACAAACATTTGGAATAAAGCAATCACTCGGGTAAATTGACAAGGGGCCGTATTTCACCGGTTATGTTTCACCCTTTGACAACTATCACACAGTCGTCGCTGCTCTGGTTTTACTCTATATTCTGCAAGTTTTTGAATGCTACCGTCCTGGAAAGCTCCAAACAAACCTATGTAGTTTGTTTGTTTATTTGTTTAATTTATTTGATTGGTGTTTTACGCCGTGTTCAAGAATATTTCATTTACACGACGGCGGCCAACATTATGGTGGGAGGGAACCGAAATGAGCCTGGGGGAAACCTGGGTCATTGCGCCGCACTGGCGTGCTAACCACCCTATGCCGTTTGGTATGGCAAAGAATTTACATAATTTATAAGGAAAACACCTACTAACTGCATTTGTGATTCTTTGCAAACGCTGTAATTCCATCTATGTTTATTCCAGCCAATACAGCACATAGTTCGGCTTTTAAGTTTCTTTAAAGCTTTTTTTTTCACTTCTCAGTATCCACAACAAAACTAATAATAGACTTCATACAACTTTAATACCTTGAGATTGGCATGTTGCCAATTCACGTCAAATAAGACGTCTCATAACTGACAAGAGTGACGTCTTACAAAATATCGTGGATAAATTCTAGATGAGATAGATTATTAATTACTGCATCCTGCTGAGCCATCCATGAGAGACATGTACTTAACATTACACAACATTAAAAAAAAAAGACTCGCCACAATCAACGGTGACAAATGCAAAATGATTGATAGACTGGTTGGCAGTATATGACGTGGCGCTTTAAGCTAGATAACCGACACACCTAACGCGTTGTAAGCCAGACGCGAAGTGATCGAATGAAAGGTTTAAACATGAGCACAGCCGATTGGACTACAGGGCATGTCGAGTTCTACGAAAGGGACGCCAGACGCCCCTACGCCAGCGGAGGCTCCCCTAATTCAGGCAGAAAATGCATGCAGGACCAAGGAACAATCTCAACAGGGTTTTAAGCTTTGCGTCGTCAATTTCCCGCCTAGTCATGAAAGACGTTTGCAAGCTGTGTGAAAACATATCGTCTTCTGTTGTTATTTTTTGTTTTACAGAAGAAAACGAGTACATTGGTAAGTATCTGACAAAGTCTTAGCTCGTGACATACAGATCTCCTTTCGCGATGTGAGCATAAGTGTGTATATGACTGGCCATGCTGGTGGATGCTCAGTGTGTATGTCATATTAGTGGAAGGTGGTCTCTCAGCTCAATGTGTAGGTCATATCGGTGGAAGGTGGTCTCTCAGCTCAATGTGTAGGTCATATTGGTGGAAGGTGGTCTCTGAGTTCAATGTGTAGATCAGAGTGGTGGAAGGTGGTCTCTCAGCTCAATGTGTAGGTCATATTAGTGGAAGGTGGTCTCTCAGTTCAATGTGTAGGTCACATTGGTGGAAGATGGTCTCTGAGCTCAATGTGTAGGTCATATTAGTGGAAGGTGGTCTCTCAGCTCAATGTGTAGGTCATATTGGTGGAAGATGGTCTCTGAGCTAAATGTGTAGGTCAGGGTGGTGGAAGGTGGTCTCCCAGCTAATGTGTAGGTCATATTAGTGGAAGGTGGTCTCTGAGCTCAATGTGTAGGTCATATTAGTGGAAGGTTGTCTCTGAGCTCAATGTGTAGGTCATATTAGTGGAAGGTTGTCTCTGAGCTCAATGTGTAGGTCATATTAGTGGAAGGTTGTGGTGGAAGGTGGTCTCCGAGCTCAATGTATAGGTCATATTAGTGGAAGGTTGTCTCTGAGCTCAATGTGTAGGTCATATTAGTGGAAGGTTGTCTCTCAGCTCAGTTTGTAGGTCATATTAGTGGAAGGTTGTCTCTCAGCTCAATGTGTAGGTCATATTAGTGGAAGGTGATCTCTCAGCTCAATGTGTAGGTCACATTGGTGGAAGATGGTCTCTGAGCTAAATGTGTAGGTCAGGGTGGTGGAAGGTGGTCTCCCAGCTAATGTGTAGGTCATTGGAGAAAGGTGAATTTCTGAGCTCAATGTGTTGGTCATGGTGGTTGAAGGTGGTCTCTGAGCTCAATGTGTAGGTCGTATTGGTGGAAGGTGGATCGCTAGGCTCAGTGTGTTGGTCATATTGGTGCTGGACAGTACGATCACCTAAGCAATTCACCTAGCAATCCCATTTAATATACATGTAACACCACTGAGGACAGTGAGTTTTGGATAAACCTCCAGCCTCTGGCAAGTTACCAATTAGCTTTTCCACACAAAATTAGCACTAAAAACACGTATTTTGTGATCTGATTTTATTTACTTACTTGTTTTATTTGGTGTTTTATGCCCTTTTCAAGAAAATTTCACTTATACGATGCCGATCAGCATTACGACGGGTGGAAACAGGGTGGGTGGATATTAAAATATCATATGGACAAGTATGCACTAAACAACCCATGATTTCAGATATTGAAAAATCCCCTTGGATTCCAAGAAAATGTTTTCTTCTACACTGGAATGTTTTATTAACACCATATGACAGGTCAAGTACAGATTGTAATGTACTTCTGTAAGTAGTGACATACAGTCTAGTGATGTATACAATTGTTTATGGTACTGGCACATGTAAAAATACATTCTCTTTTACAGCATATACATGGTAAAATAACGTTAAGTAAATGTAATTATTTTATAACTTAAATTCATAAAAATGATGTGACATTATCTGTTAATTATTAACGCAAGTTTAAGTAACTGTAACTATATACATGACTTAGTATTCACATCCTCATCTTGGGTTTTTCCTTGTGAAACTAAAAGCACTTGTTACATGTTGATACAAGATAAAATGGCTATGATACATTGTACATAAAAGTGTATTAACTGTAACAATATTAAGCACTTGTGCACGAAATGTTAATTATAAAATCAAAGGTAATATATCAACAAAGTTCTTAAATTAATGAATAAGTACAGATTTTAAGTAAAAAATACATGCAGTACATAACATAAATATTCAATATGACAATACAAAAAATCAAATCTTTATATGTATGTTTTTCTTTAAAGAATATTGATGCAGAAATATATCAGCCAATAACAAAATTAAGAAAAAGAACTAAAACTGGAGAATGGTATTTAAGTAGCTTTACCCTGAATAAGCACATGCAATTATTAAAAATAATTGTAAACACTAATTTTGTAAAATACGCAGCTGTCATCTAACATATATGGAAGACTTCATTCACATACAAATACAGGGTTAAAAAGCACAAATATGCATACCCAACACTATAAAAAAAAAAACAAACAAAACATAAACAATACAGTACAAGGCAGTACAACAATTAAGTCATGAATCAATAAATAATTAAGAAAATGGTTTCAAAACTTAACAACAAGAAAACTGGAGACAAACGCTTGTACTTGTACAAGTTCACTAACAAATATTTACTTACTTTTGTAATTATTTGATCAGTGTTTTATGCTGTACTCAAGAATATTTCACTTATACAACGGCGACCAGCATCATGGTTGGAGGAAACCTGGCGGAGCCAATGGGAAAGCCACAACCATCTGCAGGTTGTTGGCAGACTGTCCCACGTATGGCCGGAGAGGTAGCCAGCATGAGCTGGGCTTGAACTTACAGCGACTGCATTGGTGTGAGACACCTGGGTCATTGCATGGCACTGGCATGCTAACCACCTTGGCCAATCACAAACTTCCATTACATTTACATACACATACTACCTTTTCTAGTACAAAATATAAATCTTGCTTGACTTAACATTCAACATTAAATTTTACAAATTTACAGATACATCATTCTATGATAAATGTATCTGTCATACCCATATACAAGCATGTTTAACACACACATGTATACATATTTAATGTAAGATAGAAGAGTCTATTGCATGTTTAGAGGGTAGATAGCCTGGTCAGTGTTTGGCCAATGAGCTGTGAGGGTAGAGACGTTGGAAGCGCCCAAGTGTCCAGATGGGGAAGATGTTTCTGTAGGCTGTGTAACTGATTGCGCAAGATTTGTTGAACACGCCACTGATGTTCTCCTGTTAGAAAAGATAAAAAGTTTACAAATATTTATTTATTTATTTATTTAGTTTACCAGGCAAAGCTCAGTCAGGCAGTAGAATGACTCACCAACATGGCACTGGGTTGCTGTTTGTTCAAGTCCAGTGCATGGGAAGGTCTACAGTAACCGGTGGATGGTCACAGGTTTCCACCAGTTCCGCCCAGTTTCCTCCCATCTTAATTTACTAATCAGTGAGATATTCTTGAGTGGAAAGTAAAACACCAATGAAATAAATAACTAAATAATTAAATTTATTGAATCATTTGATTGGTGTTTAATGCCGTACTCAAGAATATTTGACCTATACGACAGCTTCCGGCACTATGGTGGGAGGAAACAGGCAGAGCCGGGGGAAACCCACGACCATGTGAAGATTGCTGAAAGACTTTCCCGCGTACGGCCGGAGAGGAAGCCGGCATGAACTGGACTTGGACCTCACAGCGACCGCAGTGGTGAGATGTTCCTGGGTCATTATGCTGCGCTAGCGGGCTAACCACTAAATAAATAAATAGATCACTGTCATCAAAATACATCATGTATTTGCTATTTAATGCTGATTTACAATTCATTTGAGACGAGCAACATAATTGATCAATTTTGTACTTTTGTAGCGTCCATTTAGAAGCACCAGTTTTACTGGCCAATCTTTAATACACTGCCTGTGAAGATAGTACATGTTCTATTATACACTGAAAATGTGTAATAAAAAATAATATTTACAACGAAAAAGTACAATAAAAAATAATAATAGTTTATAGTTCGCTGAACCTGTACATGGATAGCTGAAAGCAAGCCATCTTGTCCGAAAGTTTACTTAATAATCTGGAAGACAAGGGGAGATAACTCTAGCAGAACATATGCAAAAGATTGTTGGCAATTGCCTTGTGAATGTTGGGTATTACTTTGTCAACTTGACGTTGTTTTCACAGGAGATGATCATCGTTGCACATAAGGCTTTACGGAATTCTGTGTATTGACTGTGTATTGATGAAAGAAAACTAAGATTCACTCCTAAGAGGTTTAACAGTTCAGAATATTTCATTCGCATAACCATAGTGATCGCTGGCTATAAAGCCACATGAAGATGAAGTACCTGCCTGATGAGTTGACAATTGAGGTGGAGAGTTCAAATTCAACTCAAGACAGTTTGGTTGTGGCTCCACATCAAAAGGCTAAATGTACATGTAGGTACATGTAAATGAGCCTGGAAACATGCTTGTTTCCTCTCTGCTTAGATCTGCAATTTCCTCTCTGCAATTTCTCGCACACATGTATATACATATATATATATATATACATACACATACATCTGACTGCAAACAAGTACAACGTATGGTATCAATGAAATAACAACAATAACACTATTACCCACTCACCTGTGGCCAGTCTCCATTCTCCAGTTGTCTCCTCATCACCAGCTCTATGCCTCTCTCTATCACATCCAGTTTGGGATACCTGCAAGTCAACAGATTTATTTATTATTTATTTGATTGATGTTTTATGCCTTACTCAAGAATACTTAACTTATACGACAGCGGCCAGCATGGTGAGAGGAAACCGGGCAGAGCAAGGGGGAATCCCACGACCATCCTCCGGTTGCTGGCAGTCCTTCCCATTTACCGCTGGAGAGTAGCCAGCATGAAGAAGTCAACAGATGCACAATGTCACAAAACTGTCATCGGTTATGTGTGATTTGCCAGCTATCGCACTGTCAGTGGTTTTCTCTCTAAGCCGTACGTCTTAAATTATATTCAGGATTTTATTCATTCAAATATCCAAGAGTATTAACTTGAGGGTATCAACTGAACACTTCAAGTCAACTTTAAACACATTCCTGCAATCATACCAATGTGACATGTAGCAAAAAAAAAAAGCTTGTCCAAGACTTTTTGGATAAGAGAAGATATTTTGAACATCATATCTCTGGCTTTATGTAATGACAACATCAAGCTGGATAAATTATTGAGTAACAAAGAAATGGCTTGAACATGAAATGAATTGGGACAAAATAATCTTGATACCAATTGCCCTTAATCTTGTAAATCTGGTCACTAACAACAATTTGCCTTAACATTAACATTTCAATGTGCTGTTTTTTTCCAAGCCAGCTTACTGAATTATCAAAAGAAGGATTATCATGGGTTATGTTTACCGTCTTTGTTACAGACGGTTGCCATGGTAACTCACCTGACAGCCATAAGGGCTAGCAGTGCCCAGCAGGTATTGACAATCTGTGACGTCTTGCTCTCCACGTACTGTCTCTGCTCACACGACTCAAAGTCCTCGCCCCAGCCGCCGTCTTCGCGCTGCTTACCCACCAGAAATGCACAGGCCTTTGTCACTGCATCAGGCACAGGGCTGCAACAACAACAGTTTTATTTCATCACGTTGTTCACCCTTTCTTTGCAAACAAACTGTACATGGTACGATAAACATACATGTAGAATATTGAGATACTAACTGTAAGACTGTAATCTTCACTGCAGCACATGTAACTGTGAAAGGCGAATGATGTAGCAAGACATGTACAACAACAACAACAACAACAACAACAACACTATATGGTAGCCTACAATACACGTTAACAGTTCCACAAGGGCCTAAGTAGTGCCCCTCTGTGGTCGGATTGTGGTGCAAAAATCATGCACTGGTGGAAAAGGCATGCACTGATGGAAAAGTCATGCACTGATGGAAAGGTCATGCACTAGGGTAAAAGTCATGCACTGATGGAAAGGTCATGCACAAGGGTAGAAGTCATGCACTGTGGGGTTTGATAAAGTAGGCCTTCAGTACATGTAAATGACCTCAGATTTGGCCAATGACAAAGCTGCTCATTTTGTTTGATTCTGAACAGTTCAATGGTGATGTCACTTCTAGAAGTCTGCTAAAAATGTAGGATGCCCCTGATTACATCATGTACAATAACTCTTATCATGCCAGCCCTGCACAATGACCCACAAGCTTCTCACCAATGCAGTTGCTGTGAGTTCAAGTCCAGCTCATGCTGGCTTCCTCGCCAGCCATACATGGGAAGGTCATGCAGCAGCCTGCGTATAGTCGTGGGTTTCCCCAGGGCTCTGCTCAGTTTGCTCCAACCATAATACTGGCCACCGTCGAATAAGCGAAATATTTTTTAATATGGCATAAAACACCAATCAAACAAATAAATAAATAAAATCAAAACCCATGGCTTCCTTCATATGGAGGTGACTTTAAAGAAATTATGGAGGTAAGACTTTTATTTTGTTATAAAAGCTTTCATTTCACTTTTTATTTTTGCGGGTGACTACAACAAAAAAAACAAAAAAACAGGCAGATAAAAAGATGTTTTCCGCAGAGATCACTTCCAGAATTTAAGATCACCAGTACATTTACTTGTCCATGTAACTCTTCTTAGGTTTTGTCCTAAAACCAATGAACATTTGATAATCCACTGGAAAATCCCACTGTTAACCAGGGTTCCTACCTGTAAAAGACACTTCATGTTGTCAACTGTTAAGTTCTGCATGTAAATATTACCCAGACTAAAAACTTACCTGTCCTTGTATGTGTGACTCAAACAAGCAAAGGCTTCCAGCCCAAACCAAGCTCCGTAGGTAAAACACACACCCCAGCTCCTGTAACAATAGTGAACAGCAGTGTGAGTAAGCAATCTTGGATTCTTTTTTTTTTTTTTATATCGTACTCAACAATTTATCATTCGTATGTTGACGAGGAGTCATTAGGTGTGTTGCAGTCAGACACGATACAGCCACAGTCCCGCGTACTGAACGGGAAACCACCCTGTACATGACATATCGAGAGTTTATATCATGTGTAACAAACCAACAGTTTTATCATGCATAACAAACTAAAAGTTTGTATCGTGTAACAAATGGACAGTTTATATCATGAGTAACAAACCAAAAGTTTATATTATGTGTAGCAACCTAAGAATTTATATCACCAGTAACAAACTGGAGTTCATGTCCTGTGTAATGCGTACAGACTAATGGAGAGATTTCATCAAGTGTAATAAACTGACAGTTTTATATCATGCCTAACAAACTGAAAGTTTATACCATGTGTAACAAATGGACAGTTTTATACACCCCACACACCCCAGCTCCTGTAACAACAGTGAACAGCAGTGTGAGTAAGCAATCTGGGATTCTTTTTTTTTTTTTTTACATCGTACTCAACGATTTTTCATTCGTATGTCGACGAGGAGTCATGAGGTGTGTTGTACATGTGTAAAGTACATCAGCACCAAAACTCTGCCATACTCGCTGGGAATCTACACCAATACCCTTCAGGAAAGTTTGGCAGAGTTCCGATTGTGTTGGCAGACTGTCGCAGTACTGATCTACTGCTTGAGAGTGACTCTTTAGTCGAGTGAGCCACAAGGTCACAGAGAATTTGTAATTTACAGGATGTCACTCAAACACAAATAAATGGCACAGAGACCAAACTATACATATGTTATAAAAAAAACAGGTTTTTTTGGCCCTCCAGGCCTCTATGGCTGTACATCGGAGTAAAGAAGCTGTAAAGACTCTCTTTTGGTTCGTCGTAGTGAACAATACATATCACTGGAGCCACTTTCAGGAAACTTCCCAAATTTATTTTTCGTAACTTTTCTTTTAAATGACGTCGCCTAATGGCTCTTTAACCATTACAATGTCTTTTATGAAAAAAAAAATTACGAGAAAAGTGACAACGTTGCGTGAAAGTGTCTCCCGGTACACAATGTACCTCTGACGCTGCCAATTTTATTTTGTGGTTTACGGGTGAGCAGACCTTAAGCAATCCAGAAATGGTATAAAAATGAAACTGAAAATACATTTTTCTTTGAAGACTTTCCGAGCATGTGAATGTGTTTATGTTGGTCCATGTTTTCAACAAATTGAATGATTTTCAAGTTCTATTTTTATTCTTAAATGTATTCCCTCCTCTAACATTGAAAAATTATTTATTCTGCCCATAAAACAACAAATTCAGTTCGTGTGGCCTTTATGGAAAAGCTCGGTAGCAGAACCTGTGAACCCACCATATGCTGTCCTGTCAGGAATCACCACTCTGCTTGACACACCAGCTCTTATTTACACATTTATTTGATTGGTGTTTTACGCTGTACTCAAGAATATTTCACCTAACAACGGCGGCCAGCATTATGGTGGTAGGAAACATGGGATAAACCAGCTCTGCTTGAATATAACATCATCTCTTAATAGATATAAGCTCTTAACTTATAGACATAAATTTCTTACCCTACCCAAGATCCATCCTCTCGTTGTTTACCCGTTATGTACTTCAATCCTTCCTTTAATATCTCACTGAAGCAGAAACACGAAATTATATCTCATCATATGATACTGAAGGTACATCCCAACAGGTGTTTTACTGGTGAAAGTCTAAAATGGTTAGCGTGAGTGCACAAGGTGCCAGTTAGTGATGAGGCTGCGAGTGACACCCCTTTCACCCCTCTTAGCTGCTGACATAGATGCAGGATTAAAAGCTCAATGAATCTACGTCCGAACTTTCATGGCTTCTTTCTCACAGGCTGGGCATGGTAGGCATTGATGCTTATAGGCAACAGAATATCCACGGCTGAGTTTACAGCACCAAATGTTAACATTATCAGTAATCATGGAACATTAATTAGGGGTCTGAAGCCTGTATGAGCCCCTCCCATCCGCAGGGGCCACATCTGAGGCCACGGGACAAGGATACTGCTCTTACAATTCTCACGTTACCTGATTTCTGGTCCCCTGTAGGCGGGATAGACTGAGGTGAACTTCTTCAGGGCCTGAAGTACAGCTGAGGTACACTCCACATATGTGTAGTCAATCATTATGTCACCTGAACATAAATATAACAGTTACATGCAGTTACTTAAGGCAAATATTTCAGATAAAAAATGTTGATTAATACGAACTGACAAGAATATTGTGCCCATTACCTTTCCTTTAGTACGAGCTAATCTAAATCCTAGAAAAAATTTCACCAGTACTAAAATTATAACTTTTTAGTACTTTTATAAAATGCAATCTGAAAATAAAATTTCACAGATTTTGAAAAGCAAAATGTACTGTTCAGGTAACAGTACATGTGTACTGTTCAGGTAACAGTACTTGTTAACAAAAATCATGAAATAACCCGTTCAAATCAGTTAACATTTCTGTAATACCGATATGCCTAAACATGAACTAAGTCTGTGATCAAAACGGTTGAGAATTTGAAGTGCACCCATGTGGCCCTACGAAAGCATTAATAATTTATTTATTTATCTCATTGGTGTTTTACGCCGTACTCAAGAATATTTCACTTATACAACGGCAGCCAGCATTATGGTGGGAGATAACCGGGCAGAGCCCGGGGGTAACCCATGACCATCCGCAGGTTGCTGAAGACCTTTCCATGTACGGCCAGAGAGGAAGCCAGCATGAGCTGAGCTTGAACTCACAGCAACTACATTGTTGACAGGCTTCTGGGTCATTATGCTGCGCTAGCAAGCTAACCAACTGAGCCACGGAGGCCCCTCAAGTATTAATGATATAAGAACTGGAGACAAGCGAGTATTTCAGGATTCTAGACACAATATAAATGTTCTCACTGAAGACTTCTGAAGGGTTGAGCATCTCTAACAAGACTCCTCCTCTCATGTCCTCATATGTGGCAAATCCCCCGTCACGACACCTCATGCTCAACAACTGAAACACAAATGAACATTTGTAACAGTACTTGCTGTATTGTGTGTTCTGGTGTTTGAAAAAGGGATTTATAAATAATACAAGACAAAGGTAAGAGACCGACGGGTAAAAGTGAGTCGAAAGTTTGTGAAACCTTTTATAGTTACATGGTCATGTTTTAACTTCCTTACTTAAACCGTTGTGTAACACTCTACCAAACCTTATCACACACACTACTTGATGCAGAAATTTGACTGTGTCGGGGGTGGATGGGGTCGCACTAGACCAGTAAGGTAAAAGTCATGTTTATGTTTATTCTACACGATTCTTTTTTCCATGTTAAGAAAAGAATTTTCATTGCAATTTAGAGACAACACTGAGAGAAAACAGCCTTTGTATAAGGTTGTTACTCATACAGGGTATGCGTACATGTGTGTCTATAATATTCTGCGCATGTACATTTACATTAAAAGTGTTCCCATGGTTACCCACCACATCCACAGCCTGGCACAATCTACCCTCCGTGACCTGGTCCTTGAGGTTCACACACTTCTCCTGGAGGTACAGTAAAGCCTTGAGACCCTCTGCTGTGCAGTCAGACACGATCCAGCCACAGTCCCGCGTACTGAACGGGAAACCACCCTGTACATGACATATCGGGAGTTTATATCATGTGTAACAAACCAACAGTTTTATCATGCATAACAAACTAAAAGTTTATATCGTGTAACAAATGGACAGTTTATATCATGAGTAACAAACCCAAAGTCTATATTATGTGTAGCAACCTAAGAATTTATATCACCAGTAACAAACTGGAGTTCATATCCTTTGTAATGCTTACAGACCAATAGAGAGATTTCAAGTGTAATAAACTGACAGTTTTATATCATGCCTAACAAACTGAAAGTTTATACCATGTGTAACAAATCGACAGTTTATATCATGAGTAACAAACCAAATGTTTTTATCATATGTAACAGGCTGAGAGGTCATATCGTGTGTAACAGGGTGAGAGGTTATATCGTGTGTAACAGGCTGAGAGGTTATAGCATGTGTAACAGGCTGAGAGGTTATATCATGTGTAACAGGCTGAAAGGTTACATGTATATCATGTGTAACAGGCTGAGAGGTTATATCATGTGTAACAGGCTGAGAGGTTATATCATGTCTATCAGGCTGAGAGGTTATATCATGAGTAACAGGATGAGAGGTTATGTCATGTGTAACAGGCTGAGGGGTTACATCATGTGTAATACTTGGAGACAAACTGATAGTTTATCTTGTCATGTGTAAAACAGTAGAGGCCTCCAATTTCGCTGAGCAAACTAACTTCAAACGCTGGAAATATCACAAGGGGAGATAATTACGTGGAACACACTGCTCACCTTGCTCATCTGTCTGTAGTACTTCTTATACCCTGGGGGATTCTCTGGTATTTGCGTATATTTCAAGAATCCGTGCACTTTAGTCAAACAGTCGTCAAACTCAGATTTTGTGTACGCCTCGCTCTCAATAAATGCCTGTATTCCCAGTGCAGTGTCCCATAGCTGTGAGCCATTGGTACCCTGTAACATGTATACCAGTGCATAGAGTCACATATTACCCAAAGTGTGTGCAATTAGCACCCTTCTGAAGACCCATCTCTCCTGTGACGAATCAAACAGAGCGAGGGTGGCAATCACCATGTGGTTGACTGTTTTTGACCCCCTCTTCTCTTCTAGCTGTACGATGCGTAGAAGAGGAAGAAGAGCTTTCCTTTAGAGAAGTTTGCAAAATGAATGAACAGAAGTGTCCTCTTCTGCTTCAGGAACTGACCTCCATTTATACATGTTAGGATTGATTGACTGATTGAATGATGCTGAAGGCCATGCTCAAGGATTTTTATATGAGAGAAGACTTTTGGGACATAGCCTCTAAAATAGAAATTATACTGGTTTTGTTAAAAAAGAATACAAGTAGGTGAAAAAGACAAATATATACATGTACATGTATGTGCAAATGACAAATTTGTATATAACAAATGAATGAGCATTTGAATTACAATTTCACATCTAAAAGTTATCAGTTTTGTTAGCTACACAAAGCAATAAAATACTCACACACATCTTCATGCCGTCCAGACCCATCCTGAGAAACGAAATATGAAAAATCAGCAGAATTTCCGTAAAGGCAAATATTGCCAGATGATACAAACGAGGCTAGAAACTGTACACAGATATACAAACGAGGCTAGAAACTGTACACAGATATACAAACGAGGCTAGAAACTGTACACAGATATACAAATGTACAAGCACGGATTCATGATTAAACAATATTGTTTAATGTTGTAAAATATCAGAATACATCAGCAGAGACAAAAAAAAAGTGTAGGCTTCACAGAGTTTTATAATTACTTTATTTATTAATGTCATTTCCCTTGCACAATACTAATAAGTGTACTGTTTATGTATTGTTTGGGTGTATTTTTTTTTCTATGATCATGAGGTTTAAAAGTGAAAGAAAGTGGGCTCTAGCTCTTCCCTGGGAAATGCCATTTGCCTTGACCTACACATTTAAAATCGCTGTTGTTTTAACTGCCAAAAGTACCCTAAATCCACAACAAATTAGACCAGTAGACTTTTGAAACTTGAAAATATACACACATACCACTATGAAGACTAAAATACATTGACTGGGTAGCTACAACAGATTTCATGTGAACTTCGCACAAACTATACAAACTTCTGTCCAGATCAGATACAGTACATATAACTGTCTTTGAACATGGCAACAAATGGCCTATGTCTGTGGTCGAGTTTGTTCAGGTCTGAGGGTATATATCACTGCATGAATGCCTACCACAGGTAATCAGCTACACGAAACTGATGCTGTCTGAAGGCTTTAGACTGTGAACCTTCTTCAAACCATCGCACCAGCATGTTAATCACCTTGGAAATCTGATCAAAACAGAAGCATAAAATGACATATTACCAGACGCTTTATCACCTTTGAACTTCACAATATTGTGATGTTCCTTTCAATATCCATCAGAACTATTTCTCAAATTTCTCATGATACTGAAGGCAATGTGGAGGAAATATTTATGAATTTGAGGAAAAATCAAAATTTTACTTGTATTTGTGTATCTCACCTTAATCTGTGTCATCACCTAATGACACATTTTGCAGGATTCTGATTAACTTGTTACATGAATATCAACCTTGTAGAACACACCATTCAAAAGCATTGTTCCATGCCACGGGCATGTGTACCCAGGACACTTGTCACTTATGTGGTGAGGTCTGATGGTTTTTTTGCTGGTTATTTATTATTATTTATTTATTTGATTGGTGTTTTACACCGACGTACGATGGCGGCCAGCATTAAGGTTGAAGGAAATTGAGCAGAGCCCAGGGGAAACCCACGACCATGCGCACGTTGTTGGCAGGCCTTCCCATGTACAGCCAGAGAGGAAGCCAGCATAAGCTGGGCTTGAACTCACAGCGACCGCATTAGTGAGAGGCTCCTGGGTCATAACCGACTAACTGACTAAGCCACGGAGGCCCCCTGCTGGCAATTAAATTACTGACTGTTCTCTTTTCCTTTCAGCCCATGATCCAGATTGCCACTGTACAGACGAAAACCCACATCAGAAGGCCAGAAAATAATTAAACTGACAAAATACTGTTTCAAACAAAGCTAAGATTTCATCAAAGTCGAGTTTTTACTCAAATTACTCTTCCCCCATCAATCCAAAAAAGAGAATTGTTTGTGACAATTACCGGGCCAATGCTGATAGTCTTTGTAAATTTGTCATCAGCACAAATATGATCATACAACAGAGCCAGGGACTTCTGACGCCAGTTTTGGCTGTGGTAATACTCGTACCAATCCAGCAGATCTGAAACCGAAAAAATCATACAATGAGAGGAAGTCTGCTCAGGACACCAGGTGTCAGTTTCACAAAGCATACTTACACGTAGTGTAAACAGAGAAGAAAATTTAAATATCAAACAAATACCATTGAAAAGAGTACGCATTTCCTCATGCATGCATGCCATAAAAAAATTCTAATATGTACCTCAAGTTGATAAATTATAAAGTAAGTCAGCGCCAAAATTTGCTGTGGGCGATTCCATTTTGCCTAAGAACTAGACGTAAAGTTTTCTGTGTTAGGAGAATACTTGCTGTACATTTCCGGCAGAACTCTTCTTTCCAGAAGGTAGCAAACAGTACAGTTCGTTCTCCACTTGACAATGGGGAAGCCGGAATGTTGGACGCAGGTTTTGAATTTACACGAACAAGCCGGGCAGTTTTAACGACTCTCACTGGCGGAGAGGAAACATACCCCCAGCATAAATTACAGGGTGTTTAAGATGGAGGACGCCCATGAACTCAGCGGTTTATGCCAGCTTTTTCAGAAAAGTCGCAAAATTATGCAGCAGGCACCACCAGATAGAAAAAAATGTGCTCTAGTCAGCCTATAGTGTCATTGTTTTAAGTTTTCTTCTCCTTTAAGTATCAAATGGCTGCATGACACGCACGTGCATATGCATGGCACTCCCATGCATATGCATGACACACACGAGCATCTGCATGACACACACATGCCTCTGTATGACACACATGTGCCTCTGCATGACACACACGTGCCTCAGCTTGACACACCCGTGCCACTGCATGATGCACCCGTGCATCAGCATGACACACACGTTCCTCTGTACAACACACACATGCATCTGCATTATGCACCCGTGCCTCAGCATGGCACACGTGCCTCTGCATGACACACATATGCCTCTGCATGACACACACATGCATCTGCCTGACACACTTGCATGTGCATGACACACTTTCATCTGCACAACACACGTGTACGTCTGCATAACACCCACTTACATCTGTACAACACAAATGTACATCTGTATAACACACTTACATCTGTATAACACACAAGTAATGTGAATAACACACACTTACACCTGCATAACATGCACTTACACCTGCATAACATGCACTTACACCTGCACAACACATGTGTAGATCTACATAACACACACATGCATCTGTATAACACAAATGTACATCTGTATAACACACAAGTACATCTGAATAACACACACTTACACCTGCATAACATGCACTTACACCTGCATAACATGCACTTACACCTGCACAACACATGTGTAGATCTACATAACACACACATGCATCTGTATAACACAAATGTACATCTGTATAACACACAAGTACATCTGAATAACACACACTTACATCTGCATTACACACATATACAACTGTATAACACACATGTACATCTGTATAACACACAAGTACATCTGTACAACACACAAGTACATCTGTATAACACAAAGGTACATCTGTATAACAAATGCACATCTGTATAACACACAAGTACATCTGTATAGCACACAAGTACATCTGTATAACACACACATACATCTGTATAACACAAATGTACATCTATATAACACACAAGTACATCTGTATAACACACATTTACATCTGCATTACACACATATACAACTGTATAACACACATGTACATCTGTAAGACACACAAGTACATCTGTATAACACAAATATACATCTGTATAACACAAATGCACATGTGTATAACACACAAGTACATCTGTATAACACACACATACATCTGTATAACACACAAGTACATCTGTATAACACATGTGCATCTGTATAACACACATGTGCATCTGTATAACACACAAGTACATCTGTATAATACAAATGTACATCTGTATAACACACAAGTGGAGCCTCTGTGGCTCAGTTGGTTAGCGCACAAGCGCAGTGTAATGACCCAGGAGTCTCTCAAGAATGGGGTCACTGTGAGTTCAAGTCCAGCTCATGCTGGCTTTCTCTCCAGTCGTATGTGAGAAGGTCTGTCAGCTACCTGCGGATGGTCGTGGGTTTCCCCCGGGTTCTGCCCGGTTTCCACCCACCATAATGCTGGCCGCCGTCGTATAAGTGAAATATTCTTGAGTACGGCGTAAAACACCACTCAAAAAACAAAAAAAAAAAAACACACACACAAGTACATCTGTATAAAATGTACAAATGTACATCTATATAACACAAATGTACATCTGTATAACACACAAGTACATCTGTATAATAAAAATGTACATCTGTATAACACAAATGTACATCTGTATAACACACAAGTACATCTGTATAACACATACATACATCTGTATAACACAAATGTACATCTGTATAACACACAAGTACATCTGTATAACACAAATGTACATCTGTATAACACAAATGTACATCTGTATAACACACAAGTATATCTGTATAACACACACATACATCTGTATAACACATATGTCATCTGTATAACACACAAGTACATCTGTATAACACACAAGTACATCTGTACAACTGTCGAGTGGCAGGGTGGGAACTTTAATATTGCCATGGGCTATTTTTGTTAGGCCAA
Organism: Liolophura sinensis; assembly: GCF_032854445.1. Lineage (NCBI taxonomy): Eukaryota > Metazoa > Mollusca > Polyplacophora > Chitonida > Chitonidae > Liolophura > Liolophura sinensis. The sequence goes on along the minus strand of NC_088305.1, from coordinate 7,196,370 downwards.
GCTAATAACAGGTGAGTTAATTATTAGGAACATGCTGTTGACATCAAATTATGCCTGGGCTTTTTTGAGTGGCTGAGTAAGAATTTACAGTAGGTACTGCCATGTAGTAGGGTCGAGACTTACAACAGGCACTGTTGAGTAGCAGGGCAAGTGGGGATTTACAATGGGCTCTGTCGAGCTGGAGGACAAGAATTTACAGTAGGCGGGGTTGAGTAGCAGGGCAAGAATTTACAGTACCTTATTTCTTCTAATTTTTGGGACACATGGTCTGCTCATTTTAGCTCATAAATGTACTTCCAGCAGGAATTTTGAGTTTCTTTTTTTTCACATGGTTAGACCATCTAATGAACAACATACTCGAATCCTTACTTTTCCAAACGGTTGACAAAGAAATGTTATATTCTATTTTTAACACTACTACTATCTGTCCCAAAAATTAGAAGGGTTAGGGTAGGCATTGTTGAATCGTAGAACAAGTGAGGACTTACAGTAAGCAGTGTCAAGCAGCCAGCTGTGTGGTGTGTATAGGTCTGCGGATGAGACATTATTCCGCTGTGATGGCCAATCAATTTTCTCATACTCCACTGTATATAGTTCCTGTAATATTATCATTTTTTACATAGTTTGAATTGTTATTCAAAGTCAAAAAAACCTCTTCTAAACACAATCAACAACAACTTCACACTTTCAAGTTTTTGGATAAAGCTCCTCCTAGTTTGAATCGTATGCCAATACCTCCAATTTTGCATACAGACGTAAAGACAGATGCAATCCTGTGGCTGCAGCACTGCCAATGTGGTATAATAAAGCCATAATCATTCCACAGTCATGTCAAGACTGACTACAAAGAATCAACATTGTCTGCTTTACTTTAAGTTTTTTAATTAATCTGCTCTACATGCAATCGGTACTGAAAGTCTTGTATAATAATGATACATATACATCAAATACAGTTCCTCTCCAGCCGTACGTGGGAAGGTCTGTCAGCAACCTGTGGATGGTTGTGGGTTTCCCCCGGGCTCTGCTCGGTTTCCAACCACCATAATGCTGGCCGACGTCGTATGAGTGAAATATTCTTGAGTACGGCGTAAAACACTAATCAAATAAATAAATCGATCAAACACAGTTCCCACAAAAATGTCTCAAAGTCCTTAAGTTTCAAATAAAGCCTACTGGTCTGATACTTTGTCATACTGCAACCCTTTCCCATGTTTGCAAGGTGTTTATTCAAGCATTTTCTGAAGGCATTATTGTATACTGTGTAGACTGATAACAGTATACTTTTTGTGATGCCCTAAACTTGGCTAATCCAACCAATGTAGTTTTGTCTCCAAAATCAAATTAAATATGTGCATAGGCTGCACTGAAATTGGCTCTTTCACATGCGTAAACGTTGAGAAATTAGGGTAATTAAAACTTATAACGAAAAAGTTCTACAAAGCCTACAGAATGTTAGCTGAAATTTAATGTCCATGTACATGTACCTACATGTATTGGGAATGGTGTCACCCGGGGTTGTGATAATAGAACTGTCTCACCTTCCTGAGCTCCTGGATAAGCGAGTCTAGCTGGGCACTGAAGCGCTTTCCGTAGCAGTAGCCCATGGGCAGATACACCTGTCTGCAGTGACACCACAGCTTGGAGGGATGGATGGGTACCCAATCTGGTAGAGACCTGAAATTGTACAAGTCAGGATCATGAGAAAATCACAACAACATTCACTGACTGATTGGAGGGGTGGATGGGCACCCAATCTGGCAGAGGCCTGAAATTGTACAGGTCAGGATCATGAGAAAATCACGACAACATTGACTGACTGACTGACTGGAGGGGTGGATGGGTACCCAATCTGGTAGAGACCTGAAATTGTACAGGTCAGGATCATAAGAAAATGACGACAACATTGACTGACTGATTGGAGGGGTGGATGGGTACCCAATCTGGTAGAGACCTGAAATTGTACAGGTCAGAATCATGAGAAAATCACGACAACATTGACTGACTGATTGGAGGGGTGGATGGGTACCCAATCTGGTAGAGACCTGAAATTGTACAGGTCAGGATCATGAGAAAATCACAACAACATTCACTGACTGATTGGAGGGGTGGATGGGTACCCAATCTGGTAGAGACCTGAAATTGTACAAGTCAGGATCATGAGAAAATCACGACAACATTGACTGACTGATTGGAGGGGTGGATGGGTACCCAATCTGGTAGAGACCTGAAATTGTACAAGTCAGGATCATGAGAAAATCACGACAACATTGACTGACTGATTGGAGGGGTGGATGGGTACCCAATCTGGTAGAGACATGAAATTGTACAAGTCAGGATCATGAGAAAATCACGACAACATTCATTGACTGATTGGAGGGGTGGATGGGTACCCAATCTGGTAGAGACCTGAAATTGTACAAGTCAGGATCATGAGAAAATCACGACAACATTCACTGACTGATTGGAGGGGTGGATGGGTACCCAATCTGGTAGAGACCTGAAATTGTACAAGTCAGGATCATGAGAAAATCACGACAACATTCACTGACTGATTGGAGGGGTGGATGGGTACTCAATCTGGTAGAGACCTGAAATTGTACAGGTCAGGATCATGAGAAAATCACGACGACATTCACTGACTGATTGGAGGGGTGGATGGGCACCCAATCTGGTAGAGACCTGAAATTGTACAGGTCAGGATCATGAGAAAATCACGACAACATTGACTGACTGATTGGAGGGGTGGAGGGGTACCCAATCTGGCAGAGACCTGAAATTGTACAAGTCAGGATCATGAGAAAATCATGACAACATTGACTGACTGATTGGAGGGGTGGATGGGTACCCAATCTGGTAGAGACCTGAAATTGTACAGGTCAGGATCATGAGAAAATCACGACAACATTCACTGACTGATTGGAGGGGTGGATGGGTACCCAATCTGGTAGAGACCTGAAATTGTACAGGTCAGGATCATGAGAAAATGACGACAACATTCACTGACTGATTGGAGGGGTGGATGGGTACCCAATCTGGTAGAGACCTGAAATTGTACAGGTCGGGATCATGAGAAAATCATGACAACATTGACTGACTGATTGGAGGGGTGGATGGGTACCCAATCTGGTAGAGACCTGAAATTGTACAGGTCGGGATCATGAGAAAATGACGACAACATTCACTGACTGATTTGGGGGGGGGGGGTTGGGGGGAGGGGGATGGGTTGATGGGTACACAGTCTGGTAGAGGTCAGAAAATGTACAGGTCAGGATCATGAGAAAATCAGAACAACATTCACTGACTGATTGGAAGGGTGAATGGGTACACAGTCGGGTAGAGATCAGAAATTGTACAGGTGAAAAACTACACTGATTTACTGATGATTTATTTCAGGATTTCTTCACTGGAGGGGTGATTGGTCCCCTAGTCTGACAGAGACATAAAAAACACATAGGTAAGGTGACAGTCCTGAGTAAACCACAACAACATTCACTGATTGAATGATGAATGATTGGATGATGGGCACCTACAAATACAAAGGTAACATCACTGGCATCAATTCAGTCCACATTGCCCACCTAGCTTATAATCCAAAAATCTAACAGCGCTTAATTCAGTAAATTGAAGTGATCCATGGAGTGGTCTTTGTCCTGGTGCTCAATCCATTTCACCAGCCCGGATAACACAGTTGGTAGAGCGTCCGCTTCGGGACCGGTAGATCCAGGATCAATCCTTGGTCGAGTCACACCTAAGACTTTAAAAGAGGAAGTTGTAACTTCCTCGCTTGGCGTTCAGCATGAAGGGGATAGTGCAACGACTGGTTGACCCGTATCAGTATAATGGCTCGGGCGGGGCGTCTTACTTGCCTTCGGTAAGTCGTCTCAGTGATGCAGCACTAAATAAAAGAGCGGTGGAAATCCGTCCTGCAACAAGGAGGCACATTACACGTGCATGCACCCTAATGATTCCTTCGTCGTCATATGACTGAAAAATTGTTGAGTACGACGTTAAACCCCAAGCACTCACTCACTCACTCAATCCATTTCGGGGCCTTTGTGGCTCAGTTGGTTAGCGCGCTAGCCCCGCGTAATGACCCAAGATCCTCTCACCAATGCCGTCGATGTGAGTTCAAGTCCAGCTCATGCTGGCTTCCTCTGCGGCCGTAAGTGGGAAGGTCTGGCAGCAACCTGCAGATGGTCGTGGGTTTCCCCCGGTTTACTCCTACCATAACGCTGGCCATCGTATAAGTAAGATATTCTTCAGTATGGCATAAAATACCAATCAAACAAATAAATCAATCCATTTCTATGTTTTGTTACTCTCTAAACATATATGTATGTATAACTCCACGCAGCCTGATTTCCACAAGAAGGAATGGTCCTTTAACTTGTGATGGCTCAGATGAATTCGATCAAGAAATACATTTATGGCTTGTACAAATTTCTAGCATAGCTCTCTCTAAATGTCACTGAAATTCTATGATTTATTTATTTGATTGGTATTTGACTGAAATTTTACAAAGATTTGCGTTTGTCTAAAGCTCGTCCCTCCTGCCTGCATAACATACCACATTTCTGGGAGCAGAGAGTGCATGCCATCCCAGCTGTACACATTGAGCACCGCTAACCAGAATTTCCCCCACGATGGTATGGCACAGGCGCCACCTGGGGTTGGAAGAAGAGAAACAGGTATAATAACAGGGGAGATAACCCTGAATTAAATGCACGCTGAACAGAATGAAATCAATAACATTTAAACATGTACAATTATGTTTTTCTGCTCATCCATATGAATGTTTCATGAATATAACCAAAGATATATGTAAATAAAGCTCACAGCGTAAAAAGATTGCTTAGCAATGGTTGTTTAGGTAAAACACATGCTACACAAAAACATTTATTATTCCTTTGGATTACTGTATGTTTCTCCTAAACAGTGGACTGTTGTACGGTAAAACCTTACATTGTAACTCGTGTTAAATTTTCAGGAGTTTGGCATGTACATGTACATTAGGAACAGAGTTACATCACATCTAAATTGCAGTTCATTATGCTGTTCTATTTATTTTATATTTATTCAATTACTGATTAACACCACACTTAGGAATCTTTCACTTTAGCCCTATCAGAGTGTTTTATTGGTCAAAGAGCCTGAATTGCCCGGGGTGACCCACCTACCTTCGGCAACTTACAGCCAAATTTTCCCATGTGACAAAGGGATACATGTGTGCTCAAAGACAAATGGTCTTCAACCAATGTTCAAATGTTGGACTAGACTCTACCTAATTTATGTAGAATTTGTCTGGCCTTGACAAGGTCTTTATCATCTGATCCCACCCCTAGTAACCGCATCGTCACGTAGTTCAACGCACACCCGAACACCGTCGGAGGGCCCTCAATGTGTCTGAAACACATGCGCAAAAATGTGTATTTATTTATTTGACAGGTGTCTACTGCTGTACTCGGGAATAGTTCACTTCTACCACTACATCCAGCAGTTTGGTGGGAGGAAACCGGGCAGAGCAAAGGAAGAATCCCACAACGACCAGAAGGTTGCCAGCAGACAATCCCAGGCATGACAGGAGAGGAGGGAAAAAAGTGTAAACGCAGAAACAGAAGGAAGTGATGTCTTCATGAATACTCATGACAAATTTTTGTACACTTTGTAAAGAGACAAATTAGGGAATGGTTTAAAATGTCCGAGTCCAATGAGTGAATACTCTTTCCCAGACTATTATTTCTATGGTACATGGGAAGGACTGGCAGCTACCTGCGGATGGTCGTGGTTTCCTCCCATCATAATGCTAGCTGCCGTCGCATAAGTGAAATATTCTTGAGTACGGCGTAAAACACCAATCACATAAATTAATAAAATTTCTGTGTGGCTATGTATGTAAATAGTTAATTGGAATTTTTTTTAATGTGGAAAAGAGGTATAACAAAAAATAGAGGAAAAAAATGAAGATGTATTGTCCACTCAACAGCCACCGTATATACCCAGGGGCCATCTGTGGCCAAGTGGTTAGCGTGCTCATGGATCACAATGAGTCCAGGTCATGTTGGCTTTCTCTCCAGTCATACATGGGAAATTCTGCCACCAACCCTGCAGATGGCTCTGCCCCATTTCTTCTCACCATAATGTTGGCGTTCATCGCATAAGTGAAATATTCTTGAGTAATGCGTAAAACACCAGTCAAATATATAAATAAATGCACATTGTAGAGTGTTAATGCTGACAAGTCAATGTCTCAACTTATTTAACAGCAGCCAAAGAGCTGCTTATGTGACATAATTCATTACTGGTACCCCAATTGACTGTGACAGTCATAATTCATTACTGGTACCCCAATTGACTGTGACAGTCATAATTCATTACTGGTACCCCAATTGACTGTGACAGTCATAATTCATTACTGGTATCTCAAATGACTGTGACAATCATGATTCATTAGTGGTACCCCAATTGACTGTGACAGTCGTAATTCATTACTGGTACCCCAATTGACTATGACAGTCATGATTCATTACTGGTACCCCAATTGACTGTGACAGTCATGATTCATTACTGGTACCTCAATTGACTGTGACAGTCATGATTCATTACTGGTACTCCAATTGACTGTGACAGTCATAATTCATTACTGGTACCCCAATTGACTGTGACAGTCATGATTCATTACTGGTACCCCAATTGACTGTGACAGTCATGATTCATTACTGGTACCCCAATTGACTGTGACAGTCACCGTGTACATGCACACTGTGGATGAATACTAACAGTCCCCATCCTCCACTAGGGCACTGCACAGAGCGCAGGTATCTGATCATCTCCAGTCTCTGTTCTCTGGTGAACTCTGTCTTTGTGATGTAGCAAACAATAACCAGGCCTGAGGAGATCAAAGAGAAAACAACACTGTTAGTGTTATCTCAGATCTCAAAATCAGATTACCCAAGGCACTAACTGATCCTGGAGATCCTTTTTTTTCATTTTTGACACCCTTCTGCCTGCATATGGACAGCCTGTAAACCCTACATCTGGAAACCCTGTATTTGTAAACCCTTCATTTGGACAGCCTGTATTTGTACACCCTACAGTTGGGCACCCTGTATCTGTAAACCCTACATTTGGAAACCCTGTATTTCTAAACCCTACATCTGGAAATCCTGTATTTGTAAAACCTACATCTGGAAACCCTGTATTTGTAAACCCTACATCTGGAAACCCTGTATTTGTAAACCCTACATCTGGAAACCCTGTATTTGTAAACCCTACATCTGGACTGCCTGTATTTGTAGACCTTACATCTGAAAAACCCTGTATTTGTAAACCCTAAAATTTGGACACCCTTTATTTGTAAACCCTACATTTGGAAACCCTGTATATGTAAACCCTACATCTGGACACCCTGTATTTGTAAACCCTACAGCTGGAAACCCTTAGGACCAACCTAATTTACTGGGCGTTGAGTGATAAAACAATAAATCTACATGGATACGCATATCTATAAACAAAACAAAGCACGGTCTATATACACAAAACAAGGATAAGCTATATTAAACTGGCATAAGTTTTACTACAAGTTTTATAGTAAACCGATAAATTTACAATTTACACTTGTAGATGAAAAGAATATCTAAAATGACTCATTTAAAAATGTGTGTAAACAATAATTTCTACAGGCACTTTTAAAAGTTTGAACTTAAATTGCACAATGTATACTAATTGGCATTTCATTAAAGAGACGAGCACCAATCATCTGGGAAAACACACTACAGTACTTTTAAACCCTCATGACAGAGAGATTGTAACTGCCTGTCTGGTTTGATTTACTCTAAACATGCTACACATGAAGTTTGGGTGGAGGCAGCTAAGACATTTAAATAGTGATAAAACAAGTCACTACAAACCATCTGTAATTTACAGCTTATCATCAGAACTTTTGGAAGTATTAACATCTCAAATAACATTTGTCCATATCTAACTTATTTTACCTGGCATCAGGAAGAGAGGTCCCCCATAATCCCCTGCCCAGTGACCATCTTCTGCCAGGAGCTGACTGTAAAACTTCATGCCATTGTGAGCAGATTCTTGGGCTGTTGTGGCTTTGGGCAGGCGAGGGGCAAGCTGTGTCTGTGGGTGACAGAACTCCCAGACTTTAACAATATACATACATGTACACATCACCATCATAATGCAATAGCAATTTTAACACTTTCTGCCCCAAAACACCTACAAATTTTTCTCTCATACAACGATGAAGGCTCATTAGTGCTGCCGCCTACCTGAAGTATCATGTTGAAGACAACAGACATGACACCCCACCCAGTCACTTTATACTGACAATGGGCCAACCAGTCCTGTTTCCTTGCTCTAACCCCTCAGTGCTGATCACAAAGCGAGGCAGCATCAAGTACCATATTTGATGTCTCTGATTTGACCAAACCCGGGTTTGATTTCGCGTCTTGAAATAAATGGAACATGATGCACTCTGCTTACAAACTTTGCTGTTAACATTGGGAAGGTGAGGTACGTGTATGTGCCATTGGATAAACTGGCTTTAATCAATAGTATTGACTGCTTGGGATTTAATGTCGTGTTTACCAATTTTTCAGTCGTATGACGACGAGGAGTCATTAGGTGTGTGTACATATACTGTGCCTTCTTGTGGCAGGGCGAGTCCATGCTACTAAAGTTCTGCCGCCACTGAAGTACATATGTATCATGCCGAAGACACAAGACATCACACTCCACTCAGTCACATTAAACTGACACTGGGCCAAGCGGGCCTGTTTCCTTGCTCTAACATCTCAGTGATGAGCACCAAGCAAGGCAGCAACAACTACCATTACAAGTCTTTGGTAACCCGAGTTTGATCTCGGGTCTCCTGACTTTGAAGAGGACGCTCTAACCATTAGACCACCGAAGCAGTCCCATAGCACTGAAATTGTAAATGTAGATGCACAAAGATACAACGCAGTTAGGCCACACAGACAGAGGGACAGACAAACGAACACCAAAAGGAGAAGTGCCTGAAAGACACACATTTCTCTTAGTCCAGGTGGACTCTTCAATCCCTCCTCCAAAGGGGACAATAAAACATTTCAAATCTGTAATACATGTAAACGTATATGTTAAAGCCAATCAAAATGGAAATTTAGCTCACTGATGACACTAATTGTTCAGACTGTGACGGGGGCTCTCCAGTTGTCTCCCTTGCCTGTCATGTCATTACCACTATCACACAATTGTTCACTAGCTGCCTAACAGTCTCCAGTCCCATGGAGTGGCACCCAGATGTCTCCCCTGGCTGACATGTCATTACTGCTATCATACAATCATGTAGCAGCTGCCTACCGTCTCCAGCCCCAGGGAGTGACGTTCCAGCAGAGTCTGCTCTCTCTCTGGTGTTTCCCCGTCAGGTACGTAGCGCCATGTCTGTCGACCCCCTTCACACGTTAAACGCCATCTGGTTAGATCTGTCACGGGCTCAGTCTTATATGGCCCTCCACGATTGCGGGCCATATTGTTGGAATATCTAAAATTAGGCATATTCCACTGCTGACCTTTTACCCACAAACTGATCTGTCGAGCAAAAATAAAAAAAAAACAAAAAAGTAAAAAAAAAGATATAGTTTTAAATGACCTATAACCTACTATTTACTAGTATTTATTTTCCCCATGTTTAACGCCTTACTCAAGATTTATTTATTTATATTTATTTATACTTTATTGGAGTTTAATGGCATACTCAACAAACCTGGGATTGTCCATTCGCATGTTGCTGGCAGATCTTCCCACTTAGAACCAGACAGGTAACCAGAATAGATTGGAGTTCAACTCACACCGAACCATTTCAGAGAAGCTCCTGGGTGGAGGAAACTGAATTGCTCAGGAAAACTACCATTCTTTGCCAGGCACCTGACAAACAACCTGACTTAAAGGTGCAACCGAAGCAGAGACAGCTGGATTTGAACATGCGACCTCACTGGTCAAAGCCCTTATACATGTAGTTGCAGCAAACCAGTGCTTTGATCATTTGAACTAATGAGAGCCCAAAAACTGGATTGGAATATCCATATAAATCACTGTAGGTGTTAATGCGTGTTCATTCAGATTGCAAACGCTTTAATTTCAGACAGGACCTAGTCCTTAGCGTGCAGGCGCAGCATTATGACCCAGAAGCCTCTCACCAATGTGGTCGCTGTGAATTCAAGTCCAGCTTGTACTGACAGCAAGCTACGGATGGTCGTGGGTTTAACCCTTTTCCTTTCTCGTGAAGTTTTCCGATATTGCGTTACCTGGGTTACATCCCTTTAACGCTGATAAATAAAACTTAAATAAGTACAGACATGCGAACGTTTGCAAAAGTGGTCGTTATCTTTGAATAAAGCGACGTTGCTGATAACCCCATAATCGGACGATCTTTCGACACGAGAGTCGAGTCCAACAGAGGTTTGTTTACAAATTTTAAACGCTTTGAGAAAAAAAACAGAAAAAAAACGCACCCACGCAGATCTGACGATGAACCTAATCACTGCTAATTGTTGTACGTACCAAACACTTACCAAAATCCAGTTTTTTCGTCGTTAATGGTTACACTTTATCACGGACTTGACAAGCAGAAATCGTCAGCATGGGCTGTCCTGTCAAAATTTATACGCGCCACAAATACAACTGGGTGAATACAAAATACTAATCGCCCATTAAATTCGGAAAATCCATATGTCGCTAAAAAGGGAATACAGCCTGAAATCAGCTCAATTTACACCACACGATATATCCGTATAGCATTTTATGTAAAATATCCGTTACTTTGCCTGTCTTGTGAAATTATGGCAAAGAACACAAAATATTCATGTATCTAAACCGGTCGATAATGGCTAATCCTAATCTGTTAATTTCCAAATCCAATGTTTTGCACCATCCTGCTGCCCACACCACCATGAACATCTGATTTGGTTTAGCCAATCGTCTTCGAGAAGCCACAAAAAGGTCGGACGATAAATAATAATGGAAAGATTAACGTCAGGTCATTTCCCGAACATGACGACTGTATACTAGTATATTCTTGTTTAAAATTTGTACTTTTATTTAAAATACAAGTCCTCAAGGCCTGTAGGCTACACCATGTAGGCTTACATATATGTACCTCCACGAAAGTTAAATAGGCCTAGGCCTAGGCGATTATATTTTGCTTTGTGCAATACATATGCCTTTCAAGCTATTATTGACAGGGGTCGAGGCCAATTCAATCTGGACCTTCTCACGCCCATTAGAAATGTGACTAACATATATACCATACTCACGACATTTATATATTTACTGGACTAGTGTTTAAATCTGTAGGCCTACCAGTAAGTCGAAACAGACATTCGTATAGGCCTACCAGCCGTCAACCTAAACGGACGTTCCGGGCTAAGGCCAATTCCTAAAGCTACGTAGGCCAATAGGCCTAACCACCAAAGAACTACAGTGTGTGTAGGCCTATATAACAACTCTAGGTCTGTAAAAAGTACGAAAATAGCACGAAATCATGCAAAAAGGAAGCAGTCAAGAGTTTCCAGTTATGTTGGAAAGATGCCAGGCATGCTCTTGGGGAACTCAGTGAAATTAGTAGGCCTATTCAAATCGTGTACCATGATGCTAGAATATCAGTTGTCGATGACAAAATAGGCCTGTGTATCTCAGTTGCGCTTTGCTAGCAACTGTTCCAATGTGGCAGTCTAATTCAATACGATGAATACAGGCCTGCAGCCCCAAGCCTAACTGCGCCTCTGATTCAAGAATAAATGTCACTTATAGGCCTACAACCGCGGTCAATTTCATGGACAGAGGGAACAGTGCAGATGTTACCTTAAGATGCACTAAAAACAACACGAAAGCATCTTTCTTAAAACTTCGCATTTGAATGACTTGAATAACTGCTTTATTGCTATAATCGTTGTTGATGTTACATATAAATCCCATGTACATTATGCCGGCATACAAAACGGCTAAGGATCCATAGAAGATATCCCTTAAGAAGAAAAGTGGGACGCTTTTTGTACCTTTATTTGTCAGGCTACATCATATGTACGGAAACGCGGAAGGGACATAGGTTTACAATTCTCTTTTTTCCACGAAAAAAAAAAATAATAAAAAAAGAATTCATTAACTAGAATTTTTACTTTACCTCATGTTGATGATCCAATTAGAAGTTGGGTTATTTAGAATGCAGCATGCTCATTGGTTCACCAGATCGGGGCAAAGTATTTTACCCCGAGTTAGCAGTCTTATCCCCGGGTCCGATCGATAATCTTGATATTCACATTTATTCGGTAATGACAACTCTCAAACATTATAAAGTCGTGCTGAATATGCTATATGTAGTGTATTTCCTTATAATTATAGGGCTACATTTATGCCTCTCATTTTCTCTTGAGCGTATCTAGGCCTACATCCATAGACCTACAGTATACAGGGCTACCTAGCTGACCTTGTCAATTTATTTGTCAGTAGTTTCCCTCGTGGAAAAAAATTCAGCAAATATCTTCTCTTCTTTTGGCCGAGAGAAAAGAGAACAAGGAAACTAAATAAGCTATCTCTGGGCAAAGTACTTTCCCCCGATTTAGTGGCCAGGGAGAAGCTGTTATTTCACATATCAGCATTTTCATTGGTTGGTTACGTACTTTCCCCCACGTTAGCGGAACAGTTTTTTTTTATTCTCCTTTGTTCCATGGTTAAAAAATAAGAATCACAAAACTATGTCCCTTCTGCGGCTCCGTAGAAAAAAAAAACAAGTGTATAAACAACAACAAAAAAAGTTAAGAGCAAGAAGTTTATAGCTGATATGAACACATCATTACGAGTAGGCTACGGGTGAAATTGCTCTTTTCACGGTGCTGAATGTCGTGCTCCGGTGGCCATATGCCATCGTTGTTGTAGTTAAATAAAAGATAAAAACAGATTGCCGATATTTCTGGTGGTGACATAATCCTTTAAGGACATAGAACTGCGAGTCACATTCTTTTGGTGCAAACTTTGACAGCCACAGAAACACATCCGGGATCGAGAAATATTTTGGGGAAGTTTTTGCCCACTTTGTTCAGTCGAACCTTGTACATGTAGGCCTAACTGATAGTGTTTGTCCAATACGATTTCCAGCTAGGTCCTAGCCATTGTTGCATGGATGTCTGGTACCGAACGTTTGGTGGCCTCTTAAAAGCCATATTCAATTAAGAAATTTCAATTCACAAGTAAAAGCTAATGAATATTTGGATCTGAGCAAAGTACTACAGACCTACTGGTGTGGAACAGTAAGCTTATACATACAGAAATAAGAGTACATTGCATCTGAAATAACGTCTGTAAATGGCACTCAGCTCCTTACTGCAATGGAAATGTCCCTGACAAATATGCGCGACAAAAACTGTTTTTTTTTGTCTCCTTCAGTATCTATATGCCTCTTGGGTAAGTTTATCCCATGGGTTTGTATGCCTTTCAGATCGTTGTGCTATAACGTATAAGGTAAATTGTCGCATTCGTTGTTTTTCATCGCCTTAACACATCTTCGGTATTTTTATCCCATAGGAATTTCAGACGGGCTGTATTACACCCTTTAAGGTAGACTGTTTTCTTCTGTTCTTCATCGCCTGAACACATCTTCAGGGTTACACCTGGGTGAATTGCATGTCTTTCAGACGGGATTTATACCCTAGTAGGCAAGATGTCGTCTTCCTTTTCATTTCCCGCAGGTCTAAGAGAGTTTGACGCCGACAGCATCACCACACGGAAAGTCCAAAGAACGAGGATACCGATGATGACGATGAGAATACACAGACGGGTGATCTGAACGCCGTCCTTTAATGACCAGTCCGACGATGAGCCGCCATTCGGGAAAGTTCGCGAATTTCCGTCAGAGAAATTTGTGAGCAGAGTCAAAGTACCGTTGTATACCATTCGCGCAGTCTTATTCCGGAGAAATTCCGCACGATGACTGAAGGGGATTCGAACCCTGTCCCTTAGGGTGAGCGCAGAAGGTGTCATGCTTGATAGTAGACCCGCGGGGCGCAGGGTATGCCCAGTTTGGCCACGAAGTGTCTTGTGACAAAGATACATATACAGAACGCGTCGAGCAGTCGCTGAATCAACTGTAAGACGAGAAACTCATATAACCTGATACTTCGGCGATGCTTATTCTTAATCCGTGTCTCGTCGTGAGCTATGCATCGAGTGGGCTGCGGCAGATCTGTGTAACATTTACCTTGATTGGAGTAAGCTATATTTTCCTCGAACAAAGCCATGGGCTACATGTAGGTGCTGGTGACGTCGGCGTACATGCACTGTTCGGTACAAGCCAGCCTCCACATCTTATAATTAAGCCGAATAACTGTAATCAATAAGGAAACCTACAGGTAAATCCTATTTATTAACGGGCGATACTACTTGAGTTCAAACAGAATATAAACTGATCTAATGAAGCCTTCATTGTTTTCCTAGAACATACAATTAAATACATTTCCATATTTGAGATCTCAGGTGGGTTTTATGACGATGCCGAAAACTATGGAATTCGGATGAGAACATCTCGCCCCACCGTCCGTGGGTCGCGGGAGCGGGGGAAGAGACGAGGGCCCGGTCGCCATTCGCGCGCGCGTCCTCTGGCTTTTAGCTAAATCAGTGATAAGATGCACTGCGCCTTTTGGGATTTTTTCTATGGTATGTAACTGGCCTTCAGTGATATTGTTTTAAGCTATATCTGCATATTCCTTTGGTGATCAGGGCTTATAGAAAAAGGAGGTTTATTAAACTTTTATACATAGTTTTTAAGTATTTTCTACTCAGACGATAAGACGAAAATCACGCATTAGAGCGAGATTTTTAGGTTATCGGATAGCCTCACGTGTTCACGTGTCAGTCTTATCAATTTGAATTAAATTCACATGGAGAAGCGGGATTTGGCATTGCATGAACTGTATCCCCGCCTTCATGAGTCATTGTGTCGTCATTGTACGGCGCTGACACGCTAGTTACCCGGATTGTCTCATCCAGATATATTAATATATCGTGGCGACAAAATTGGAGAGTAAAGATTCAGAAAAAATTGACATGAACCGGAATAACCAGGTATAACTAATATAAATGTAGACCTCTAAACAAACTGATACATTTAGGAGATAAAATTTTCATTGAGCGAGTTACATCAATTTTTTAGTCTTCAGAAGATTAGATTTGAACATCCGTTACCAACAGTATACCATACTAATGGCACTGGCGAATAAAACATTTTTTTCTAGAGTTATTTTAAATTCTTGTCAAATTCTTGATTTGGTAAGGTAATCTTCCCCCGCACAGACTGAGGAAAAGAAGGAATTGCTATAGCTGGCTGTTGTATGAAACTTGTTAGTGGTTTGTTGTTCTGACTTGGTGCGGGTTACGCTGGTATGTGGGTGGTCGTGGTGGTTTGTTTTCAAATGCATTACTTGATGCAACATTGATATGATATTGAACGAATAGCGGGCGATATATGTAGCGTTTTTTTAGACATATGTATGAAATGTGATTCTTCGTACAGTTGGTTAGATATAACGCTTTTTATAGGTGAACAGACAAGTTTCTGTTGGATAACAACTCCTGTGTTTATTAGCTGGTAACATTTCAGTATAGCTTCTAATACTGTTCTCAAACCATGTGACATACAACAAAACTTATGCATATATAAACCTATCTAGAGTGATAAATGTTAAGAATAAGTATGACCTGAAAGGTGTGAAAGAAAGTGAATTGAGGTCAGGTTCCCTTGGGTTGCTGTTTGTGCGTGGACTGGCGTTTTCCTGTGGCTTTTAGGTGGGTGTTTAAGTTGGCTATACCCAAACGTTACCAGCTAATAAAACCAAGTAGTTGTTATCCATAAGAAACTTGTCTGTTCACTTATACAATCACATCTTCTATATGCCTCTGGAAGAAAACAACGCTTTTATCGAAACCAGTGCTAAAACGCACACCGTTCTTTTGGATATTTCTATGGTATGTATCTGGCCTTCAGTGATGTCTCGAGCTGTGTTTTCATATTCCATCGGTGAGGTCCAATACAGAACTAGGGTTTATAAAACATTTATACAAAGTTTCTAAGCATTATCTACTCAGACGATATTTAAGAACTTTGCACATGTAATTTTATTACTAGCAGCCCCTACAAGTTTGTCAAGTTACAGCGGGAGGCGCTTCAGACTCCCGCTTACCATTCAGCTAACATGTAGGCTTACATCAAGTGGTCGCGACCCGCAGCACGATGACGGTACTATTCGCGCGATTTGCGAGAAGTCCTCAAACGGGTTCCATTAAAAAAGACATGATAACCAACCGATCCTGAGCATACTGATAAGACTACAGCATGGAGAGTAAAATCAGAGCAGTAACTACAGTTTAAATGTTGGCAAATGGTCCCACGTAATCGGTGAATTGCGGCCTCTTGCCAGTTTACTTCAGTTAGGATTTTTTTTTTATTATTTTTTAGTTTTATCCGATGGTGCAAATGATTAAATAATAGCAGTTTTACAATCTTTAGCAATACAGCTTACGCAGAATTAGGAGGGGGGGGGGGAATGCATTGAATTTAATTACAACTGGTTATTACACCTCACTTGTTAAGAGTTACTCAGAAGCTATGTTCATGTCCCATGTCATGCAAATTAACAATGCAAAGGGACCAGGCCTTGGGGACTCTTTAGTCCACCGACAGATTCCAGGTTTACCCTGGAATACAGTAAGAAAGTTCTAACACCTAGCCGATCAGTGCTGGACCTATTCCATTATCTTGAGCGACATTATCTTGATTCACCATTTGTAACAGTTATAAAGGTCATCCAAATGTGATGATATAATATAAAAGAATCTCAAGCGTATAGTTTTAAAATCTATTCACGTCATTTTTTAGATTAGGTCGTAATTTATTTAATTTATGATTGGTGTGTTATGCCTTTCTCAAGAATATTTCACTTATACGACGGCAGACAGCATTATGGAGCGAGGAAACCGGGCAGACTCCGGGGAAAACGCACGACCATTCACGGGCTGTTGGCAAACCTTGTCACGCACGGTCGGAGAGGAAGCCAGCAAGAGCTGGACTGGAACTCACAGTAATCGCGCTGGTGAGAGGCTCCTGGGTCATTGCGCTGTGCTGTCTTGCTAACCGCCTCCGTCACAGAGGCCCCGCAGTTTAGCTCTGGAGTTAGCAACATTAATTACTGCACTACAGCGCGGTTCTGTTGATATTGTTCTTACTACTTTCATCTATGTGTATATCGTTGTTTTCTCTTCTGTTTCATGTATTGTTTACTTACACATGTTTTTGTGTACAGGTGCGGCCTTCTATCTGCCGAATCGTCGACGAACAGATAAATAAACTAAACTAACACTTTGTACTAATTTATCAAAGGGGCTTGTCAAATACAAGGCAACTAAGAATCTGGCAAGAGTTAAGTGTGAGGTAAATAATGGGGGAAATTAAGTCGTCTTAAGAAAAGCTTGTCCAAGAGATATACTCGTTTGTTCTTTTCTGTAATTCGCCACTGTTTCTGTATAGTTGCGCTCGTAAAGTTAGAATGATGTGTCCTTTTACATACCTTTGGAGGTCTTCTAGTGGAGTAAGTCTCTCTGACATCTGGTCCCTTTACATTGTTTTAATGTAATTGTGTATGAAATGTGATCACAACACAGCATTGTGAGTAAATCTAGATAACTGATGTCTAATGAATTACAACTAACACACCTGCATTTTTTGTTTGATCTCTTTCTGCTTAAATCATGCATGGTGCTTGGGGGCATGTAATTTGCTACTATTGATGCATTTACATGAGCAACTAGAATAAAACCCTGATTGAGGTAAATTGACAAGAGGGCCTATTTCACCGTTTACGTGTGATCATTTGCCAGCTATCACATTTCGTCGCTGGTCTTGTTTTACTCTGTATGCTGTAGCCGTGTTTCACCGTTTACGTGTGATCATTTGCCAGCTATCACACTGTCGTCGCTGTTCTGGATTTACTCACCCAGCTGCAAGTTTCATATTGTTTAGACGGCACATGTTCCCCATTGTCATTCGTGAGTCAAACAGAGAGCTATGTCAGAATCAAGGATCTCATGTCATATTTCAATAATTTTCAATAAACCTCTCTAGATAAACCTTTAAGTTAAAAAAAAAACGTGATATCAATTTCTAGGTTTGAGTTACGCCTATAAGACACCGGCTGAGGTCTGCCCGAAGATCTATATGTCTAATTTATCTACATAAACATTTCCGGTAACGAGATATTGTATGTTTCGTAACCAGGGATACATAACATGTTAAATACGGCACAGTATATCTCCATATTAATTAATACATGCCTTATACACTCGATAATTATGGTTGCCATGGAGATTCCTTCTGATGTTGATTATTCTCTTTAATTAAGGACACGCTCGACCTGTATATACATCATCATTAGAGAGGGGCTTGGGCAGATGATGAGCCGATTGCGTATGGCACATAGTGTGTTGTTTCGGTGCGGTGAGAAATCGCCAATCTGCGTCCCATGCGGTGTACTATGCTCATCGGATCTTACGTAGGAAATTTCTGCATTCTCTGACCCTTACTGTTTGTTCGACTTGTTGAAAATAAACTAACATTTGTAAAAGACCACTTGCCATCCACCAATATGTGAATGTATACCAGTAACTTGTCAAAGGTAGGTGGTTCGCTCAGGTTTATCGACCCATTAAACGACCGCTTAGGTATTAGTGAGAAATTCTGAAGTATATGTACATGGCGTTGAACAACGATGGAACAAATAAGTATATAAGCTGACTAATGTGGCTAATTGTCCTTGATGCACCTTATATATAACAGGCCAGTGTGTTTTATTGTGTGAATCTTTCATACATTTTGTCGCCGTTTTCATTGTGTAAAATCTGTATTACATTTTGTCGCCGTTTGTGTGTGTTTATCTGTCACAAAATTTGTAGCCGGTTTGTGTATGTTTATCCGTCACACAGTTTGTTGGCGTTTTTGTGTAAGTTTATGTCACACAATTTATCGCTGTTCTTGTGTATGCTTATCTGTCACACAGTTTGTCTCCAGCAAGGGAATTCTTTGTTGAGGCTATTTGTTTTTTACTATGTTCCATTTAAACTCTATTTGTTAACTAATAATCTATACTGAGCAGCAAATTGTTTTCTTAATAAAAAAACAATACTTCAGACTACTTAAAATACTTTCAAACATCCGACATGAAATATCCATACATGTTAATTCATTTATGTTAAAGGTTAAATAATTGTTCACACACTTGAGGGCATTTATTTCCAAAATAAAGCGCATGTTCACTTGCAATCAGCCTGATCCACTAGGTCAGATCTACTTGATATCATTTATAAGTGGTATCTAGCCACAGCGGGCAGTGCTGACGCATAGTGTTGACGAGTAACTCGAAGAAGGGCCGAGGAAACTCGTCCCACTCTTGCACAAGTGTATCTTCTCTGTCGATGTCCGAACTCACTTCACTAAACTGATTTCACTGGATTGGCTGGTAGCAATTGTCGTGTTTTGAGTCTGGATACATATGCATTATTTATTCAGTGTATCTCGAAACATCACAAAGTGAAAAATGAACGTAAAAGACGTAATAATTTTGGAAGGGAAAAAATCCAACGCTATTTGATAAGGCGGATCAAAACCTCAGGTATTAAACTCTGCGGGAGCCGTGGGGTGGGGGTGGGGGTAGGGGGTGACGCAGTGATTCTTGAGCCCCCTCACTGCTGTCCTCGCGCGCGGAAAAATGCAGGATTAGATAAGAGGAATTCTAGATACGGGCTCTAGATTTGAATCAACGCCTGTCTGAGAGTGAAAACCAGAGCAACCACGACAACATGGTAGACGTACAACATAGAGAGTAAAACCAGAGCAGCCACGACATCATGATAGACGTAAAGCATAGAGAGCAAAAACAGAGCAGCCACGACAGGGTGATAGTTGTAAAATGTTGACACTCAACGGGAGAAATTCGGGCACTGGTCAACTCTCTTCAGTTAGGGTTTTATTCTAACTGTTAGCGTAATTTTTTAAATAGTAGCAACTTATAGGCCTACTCTCCCACCCCCAGCACATTGGTTTTTGCAGAATTAGGTAAAGCAAATTCTGGTGACATACGATGAAATAATATATATAAGAAAAACAAACCACAAAAGCGCTGACATGCTTGAAAGGAAGAATGTATCTAAGGCAATTTACAACATATCCACCACCGTTTTACTTAGCAAATAAAATGAAACGTCTGCTAGAACACTACTCCCGCAGGGACCAAGATAATCAAGCGCATTTTGGTTTAAGAGCTGATGGCTTCTACTATATATATTTCCTAATAATACAATTGTCAAGTTTCGGAGTACAAAAGTTATAATTAAATGGACGTGGATTTGCTTGATTGACAAAAATTTATTCTCTACATGGCTTTACACTCAGCAACTTAGTGGGTCTTCGTGGCCGAGAGGGTTAGCACGCCACCGCGGCGTAATGTCCTAGGAACTTCCCACCAATGCGGTCGCTGTGGGTTTTCCCCAAGGTTTCCTCCCACCATTATGCCGGCTGCCGCCATACACGTTAAGTGTTCTCGAGTACAGCGTGAAACACCAATCAAACAAATAAATAAATCTCAGCAATTTAGTGAGATTGGCAAAATGACAAAATGGGTTAGGACGAAGAAATGCGGAGCCGATACAGATTTGTATTATACCAATGATGTTGTCTGACAACAATATGGGTTCGATAGTAGGTCGTGGATGACATGAAACAGAAGACTGTAGATCCTAGATTCCGCAAACCATGATAACTTCAGATTCTGGATCACCGAAGATCAGATAGGTAAATCCTTCATCCAGCTAAAAATAGTGACTTAAGATCCCGGATCACTGGAGCCACAAAATAGTAGATCCTGGATACGCCCAGAATGGTGACTTAATATCAAGGATCACTGGAGCCACACAATAGTAAATCCTGTATCCCGTAAACCACGATGACTTTAGATCCAGTATCTCTGGAACCACAAAATAGTAGATCCTGTATCATGCAATCATGGAGACTAAATCTCGTATCACAGGAGCCACAAACCTGTAGATTCTGGATTCGCCTACCATAATGACTTCAGACCATGGATTATGCATTATGACTGAAGTCATGCTAATTGTATGTTAAATGTTATGACTACACACTGAGTAATTCTAGAGCTGTGACGTCCAATAAATTGCAGTTAACTTCACTACAATATTTTTTGCTTATTTCTGCTTAAGCCATGGTGCCATGGGGCGTGTAAATTGTTATACTGTATTTATGCATTTACGTGAGTCACAAAATAGCTGATCCTGAATCCCACAAACCATGGTGACTCTAGCTCCTGGATCACTGGGGTCACAAAATAGTAGATCCAGGATCCTGCAAACCATGATTATTCTGGATCCTGAATCAGCAAAATAAAAAAATAGCTGATCCTGGATCCCATAAACCATGGTGACTCTAGCTCCTGGATCACAAAATAGTAGATCCAGGATACTGCAAACCATGATTATTCTGGATCCTGAATCAGCAAAATCACAAAATAGCTGATCCTGGATCCCATAAACCATGGTGACTCTAGCTCCTGGATCACAAAATAGTAGATCCAGGATACTGCAAACCATGATTATTCTGGATCCTGAATCAGCAAAATAAAAAAATAGCTGATCTTGGATCCCACAAACCATGGTGACTGTAGCTCCTGGATCACGGATGCCACAAAATAGCGGTTAGTGTGCTAGTGCAGTACAATATAATTAAAAACGTACAACTTAGAGGGTAAAACCACAGACGAGACGATCATGTGATAGCTGGCAAATGGTCACTCGTAATTGGTGAAATAGGCCTCATGTCAGTTCACCTCTCACGAACGCGGTCGTTGTGAGTTCAAGTACGACTCATGCTGGCTTCATCTCCCGTACGTGGGAAGGTCTGCCAAGAATCTGCGGATTTCGTTGGTTCGTGGGTTTCCCTCTGGCTTTGGCCGGTTTTCTCTCACCATAATACTGGCCTTCGTCGTACAAGTGAAACATATTCTGCGGCGTAAAAAACTCCAATCAAATAATTAAATAGTAGTAAAAAAAACAAATCAGTAGATCTTGGAACCCGCAAACCATGATAACTGTAGATCCCAGATTACTGAAGGCACAAGATAATAAGCCCTTAATCCTGTAAGCTACGATAATTCTGGATTTTTGCTTTCCGGAACCACCAAACTGGTAGATCCTGGATTGGTCACACAGCGGAATCGCTTATTGCTGATCCCGAAACCCACAAAATGAAAATTCCTAAACTGCACAGATCATGGGTTTGTAGTTCCTAAAGCTACGAGCCTATCATGTGTACGAATTATCTGTCACACCCCATGACTTTGGCCATCATGTATAATTCTGACTTGTAGCCATGAAAATTGCCGCTAACCAAATCCCGTAAATCCTGCGTCAGGTGTTCTGAAGACTCAGGGTTTCCAGTTTTAGAATATTTATGTCACTCATTCGCCTAAAACATACCTTGCGCTTTTCCAACATTATTGTAAACTGTTAACTGCTTCTCTTTGTGTGATTTCGTATTTTATACACATTCTTAGTTCGTGGTTTGTAGTAGACGTCGTTTCAGGAATTGACCTTGCGATTATTGACCTGGAAAGTACATGTTGCAATGTCTGTTTAGAAGTGTAGATTCAGTCCCTGAATGCGGCAGTAAATCTTGGATCAGGTGTTCGAAGGATTCAGGGTTTCCAGGCTTCAGCACGCGACTTGCGGCAGTAAATCTCGGATCAGGTGTTCGAAGGATTCAGGGTTTCCAGGCTTCAGGGCGCGACTTGCGGCAGTAAATCTTGGATCAGGTGTCCGAAGGATTCAGGGTTTCCAGGCTTCAGACATCGACTTGCGGCAGTAAATCTTGCGTCAGGTGCTCCGAAGATTCCGGGTTGGTTGGCTTCAGACCTGATTTGAGAAGCAATCGGCAAGACCAAAGAATTAGGAGGGCAATGATGACGACAAGAAAACAAGTCTGAAGGAAGTGCCCATAGTTCTGCATGGCCAGCAGCTGTCCAGGGTGGAGCCCCGTCGGGGAGTGACCGGAGACGCCCATCAGTCGTGAGACGTTCCCATTCACGCTGGCGATTTCTTGTCTGTCTGGCGCCAATACCTTATCTGTGTTATTCATGAATGTCTTCAGGTTAAGCAATTCAGTGATGCTTTCCACAGTCGGTTTTGTGCTGGGACCTCTCATGGGACCTCTCAATATTCGATGGCAGTTAGGCATATTGAACAGATCTGTGATCACTTGCTAACTGAAAACTCAAAAAAACCGTGGAGACCGACTGTTAGCGATGATAACCCGGGGGTCAGCTCATACTGTGTAATGGGAAATGCATTGAGTTACTTGTATGTCGCGTAACTCAAAGGTGTGACTGACTTTAATTTCACAGATTCTTAGTTACATGGAATGCAATAAAGGCTGTCAAGTTAATTACTGAAGGCTGATGTATTACTGCGAACATATCTGAAATTGTTCAGTGTATTATTAGCAGGTAAATCCAGCGGCGAATTTTAAATATCTCCCCAGGGGAGTATTAGACGCCTTGTGCTGGGGTACAAAGTACGACTGTCAAACACTTGTGCCAAGTTTAGGCACGAGCATGGCAGCGACCTCATGAAGATTGAAAATAATATTATTGCACTGTGACAAAAGCCAAAGCAGCTGCGGTCACACAGTGTGACGTCACGTCGTGACAATCTATAAAACAGAAAACTGTATAAGACTGGTCTAATGGAAAAATTATATATTTATCACTGACTTTGAGTCACTCTGTTGAAGGTCATAGGTTATAACAGCATCATCAGTGATAAATATATAATATTCTCATGAGGCCAGACTTATAACTTTTCTGTTTTAGTGCTAGCCTGGAGTTCTAATAACCTTCATTGTTATATGTTATCAATTCTATTACCCTTCGATTTCTTTTTATTACATACAACGCACGGCTTGGCTCTATGCCAAGTGCACATTATCTGAGTCGTATGTGACGACAAATAAAAACATAGAAATAAAATGGCTATTTTTTCTGTCGGAGCGAA
This sequence comes from Liolophura sinensis, assembly GCF_032854445.1. Classification (NCBI taxonomy): domain Eukaryota; kingdom Metazoa; phylum Mollusca; class Polyplacophora; order Chitonida; family Chitonidae; genus Liolophura; species Liolophura sinensis. The sequence goes on along the minus strand of NC_088305.1, from coordinate 7,172,223 downwards.
CGTTTATTTTGAAAAAGAAAAGTATCAGGTTACAGATAATTTAAAGCCCATAGGGACGTTTGAATGCTACACAATAAGAGATAATAATGGTTTCACGAAATTTTTTTTTTACATACGGACCTGATAATTCTTCCTGCCAGTCTTTCTTTCAGCGGCCTCTCCTAAACGTCCCAGTTGAACACAAACCATGGTAGGGCTATCAGGCAATGGGTCACAAAACGATCGGATCCATGATGTCTGATATTTCCCGCGATGCAAAACTTAACCGCCGGTACACGAATCACTGCGTCCGGGCTACGACAGCCACAGTTCTTGCTGATGGGGGTGGGGGGGTGGGGGGGGTGGGGGGTGATGGACGTTATTATCTGTGACTGGCCACCGCAATGAATCCAGTGCACGGAGTTATATCACCAAACTGTCGGTTTCAAAACGCCGTGAAATCAACAATATCCTGCATACTTCAAGTGTGTTATCAGAAAATAATGAAAGTGAAAATGCCGTTGAGTGAAAAAAACTCCCATGTCAGTCACGCCACTCTCAGTGCAAATGCCCGACGCTGTCGACTGTAATGTTACACGTAACATTAGCAATTCCCTCCAAATGGCAAAATCCCAGTTTTCAGTCACGCCTCAAAGTTTTGGATGGCTGTTCAACAATGCAACAATAAATAACAGCAGCGTTCACATCAACTTCACATCCTCTGGATAGCGGACTGGCTGCAGATCGTCCTTTTCAACTCCCAATCCTTGTTTGATGTTTATCCGAGTTAAACTGTTGTTTTTTTCCCCACAAGTCCATTCAGTCCATTTACTCATGTTTTCTCTCCGCAAACGCTATTTTCTGACTGCCGCCAATATATTGCCGTTGACCCAGATCTTCAAATTTGGTACATCATGTGACCTTTATGCATGAGTGTGACGTGTATATTTTACGTACCGGTAACTGGTACGGCGCACTGAGTGAAACATGTGCACGGGGCTGGTTTAATGTACATATAACTTTGTACAGATTGCGTCATTACAAATTTAAATTGTGATAGCCATCCATTGTATTTCACAATACAATAGACGCAAATCATACTTATCCTCATGATACCTTCAACATATAAATGATAATATATTTATTTGCTTCCTTATAATAAGCATAAACACATATCTATGATATTGTTATTGTTTTGTTATTTATCAACATTTGTTGAGAAATTAATATTGGATTGAAAATGTGAACTGAAGTGTTCCATTATTTCAACATTCGTTACCCAGTGTTTATGAATTTGATACAGAATACAACACGACCGCAAAGCATTTACACAAGTAAACCAAATAAAATTCAGTATCAAACTATTGTTAACCCAATTTTGTGTGTTTCAGTTATTTTTTTTCGTACTTAACTCAAACTTTAATTACGTTTAAACAGTTGAGCTCCCCACTTTTATTGTCGTTTTGCTGATGCCAGAGGTTTCCAGCTCCTTTACCTCGTTAGACAGAGTTTGGGAAAACTTTTGATCTGCCCGAACTCTCGCTGCCAGCAATGAGCGACCTCCCTGGCTCACTGTCAGCGTGGTCGCTATTTGACCCCGTGCCTGTCTGACCGAAGCCTACCCTGATAACAGCGTCTTAGCTGAAATATGAAAGCAACCCCGCAGATGTTTTATTTTAAAGTGCTATATTTTATAATCGGAATTGTTTTCGAGAAACAAACGTATTCTTTTTACTATTCTATCATTTTACTGGGGCTGTGACTAACAGAGCCATATAGGCCTACAAATGTTCGAACTGCATTCTTGTATCTTCAAAGAATATGGCGACTTCAATACCCGCTTGTGTGTGTGCTCGAGGAAGACTACAGGATCGCATTCAGTTTATCTACACAGATTACCTCACACACACTGGCCACGCCTCTGAGGTTGTAGGCTTGAGATAAAATAAGGGAAGAACAGTACGTGACAATGTGTTGTGTATTCCTTGAGTTTCCTACCGTTCTCTCACACACACTGACAAGTACTGAATAGAGTAAATATATCAATAAATAAACATAGCTGTAAGGTGAGCTGCTCAGTTCGACGTCGCCCAGCAGAAAAAAGTTTCTGATGTTAACAATTAGCAATAGCGTTTTGCTTTTCGAAATCATCGACTTTGGTTTAAACGTGCTTTCCTTGGCTGTAACACAACACGATGCGATTATCGCTATTTAATGGTAACGTGGAGTCACAGAGAGGTGGTAAACAGTCAATAACTATACGTGATATGCCGGAAAGCACGAACCGTTATTCTTGATCATTGACGTGGAGCCTTCTGGCTGGATGGATTGGTCATAATAACTTGTGACTTAAAAAAGGCGTACGTGCTCACAAGTGAACAGACCTGGCTGCGCTGCTCACGTAATGCACCCCCGAGGACAAACGAGACATTCGCTGAAACGCAAGTCCCAGGTATTCCACCGGCAGAAGTTACGACTAGACCATTTGACAAATTGCAGGACGTGTCATTCGGAAGGCTTCAAAACATTTGAATTTACAGTGAACCAACGCACTTTTCGAGACGTTCTTTTCTTTCGCCGAAAATTGGATCACTTGTGGACCAACTTGTGGTAAGCATCTCGAGGAATCGATATATGGATGTTTCATTGGACAGTGTGGAGTAACATGTACCAATCTTTCACTGATATTCACCAAATACATTCTGCACTTGTTGATGCAACAAGCGAGTTCATCGCCACCCAATAATCTCTGATAATTTGACAGGATTTCGTGGAAAGTACTTTGTCTTCAAACATAATTGCATTGCAATTGATTTTACTGTGCTCTATTGAGGTTTGCTTCGCAGAATGTTTCTCTACATTGTTCTGAACCCAGAACTGTGATATCTGAGCCGCATGGGCCACACCAGGTAATATCTGAGCCGCATGGGCCACACCAGGTGATATCTGAGCCGCATGGGCCACACCAGGTGATATCACAAGCACATCACTGTATACTGACCTTACTTGAAGGAATCATTCGCATTAGAACGTGTTGAATTCAATTACTTGATTGCTCCTCACCTGCGTTTTATTGATTCGCCGGATGTGATGTACACGTATCTTTTAATATCAGTCCGCGAAAAGAAGTCCTTCTAGAGAAGATTCTTGGGTGAAAGAAGTATATGTCCAGGTAATGTCAGTTAAACGAGCAGAAGTCTGGTTCTAAGGTTTGGGCTACTAATTAGAGACAAGATACAGTACCAATACGTCGTTGTGGTAAAATTCGACTTCCATCACCAAAAGCGATCTGAGAGTTAAAAGATAACAAGTCTTTCAGTTCCAGCTGAATCATTTCTAACTCGTGTATTACCATGCCTGCTCATTGGGGGAAAGACATGTTTGATTCTTCTTGGAATGTTTCCAACTCTGGCGCCAATTTGCCATTTCCCCCCGGATCGTCAGATGCAGAGCTGATAGGTGAAACGACGTTGATGAAAACATCGCTACTTATCGCAGTCTTTATCGTTGTTGATTCATTTCGTCCTGCAGACTCGTACTCAAGATATTATACAGAACTTCCCAGGGAAGTCGTGCTGGAGAACCGGAGGAATTTGTTTAAATGTATTGATGAAGTAAACTGTTAAAATACAATCGGAGGTAAAAGGAATTCACACTAACCCGGTGTGCAAGCAATGTCGGAAAAATGTACATTGTATGGACATTTGTTTCATTTTGTGTTTCGACTTGTTTCGAGATGGACACTCCAACGATTAGACCATAGAAGAGGCCGAAATCCGAATAAAGAATCAATAGAACGACCAATGAGAACTGAATCTGAAAATCTGTATAATTATTTTGGTTTTAGGTTTGTTCTCACTGAATTGAAAGTAGTCATGAGATTGGATTGTAAGGTGGTATTTATGTCATTATCATCACACATATATTTGGACTACTCATAAAACAGAAAATAAATGTAAGATTCAGTTGTTCGTACATGTGCTTACATAAGATATGTAAAGGTCACAAAAATTTTATCCAGGCTTAAAGATAAAAGTGTAGAAAGTCGTAAAAGTCTCTGTGACGTCATTGGCGGTGTACATCAACATTATTGTCCATAAAGCCCTCCGCTCTGACGTTGATGACGGCATACATTAACATTATAGTTCATAACGTCCTCCGCTGTGACGTCACTGACGGCATACATTAACATTATTGTCCATAAAGCCCTCCGCTCTGACGTTGATGACGGCATACATTAACATTATAGTTCATAACGTCCTCCGCTGTGACGTCAATGAAGGCATACAATAACATTATTGTCCATAAAGTCCAACGCCGTGACGTCAATTACGACTTACATTTAAATTAATGCCCAGTGGATTTTTTTTAGGCAGTGTGATTCAGGGCTTCTATGAACTAGTTGGCAAGGAAGCTCCCCTCAAAACCGAAGGCTACTTTAATGCTGTGATATTGATTTTCTGTACAAGTATCTATCTATTCATATGTGCCTGGGCCCGTATTGATCAAACGTCTTAAGAGCAAAGTATAAAAATTCAAACACAGCTACAGTGCAAAATATACTAACCAAAATTTGAGTTCTTTCCTATTTTCTGTTTGGCCTTTTACTTCTTTGCTACGGAGCAAATATACTAACCACGAGTTGTGTTCTTTCCTGTTCTCAGTTTGGCTTTTTAATTCTTTGCTACGGAGCAATATACCAACCACGTTTTGAGTTCTTTCCTGTTCTCAGTCTGGCCTTTTAAAGGACTTGTAATTTATGACTTAAGTTTTGAGTGGCTTGATAAGTACGGGCCGTGGTCGCGTTCATTTGCAATGTTATCACGATGACAGGCAGTACCACTGCTTGTTCCTTCATCTCCAGTACCACTGTTAAGGTTTCTCTTTCATCTCCAGTCTTCTTGTCACGTTTCTTCTTTCATTTACAGCACCGCTGTTAAGTTTCTTTTTTCATCTAAAGTGCGCATTTCTGTTGTTTTTTCTTTCATCTTTAGTACACTTGTTAGCTTTTTCTTTCATCTCCACTACCACTGTCGAGTCTCCTCTCTGATCTCTAGTGCCCCAGTCAACTTTCTTCTTTCATCCACAATAAGTCCGAAAGTTTCCTCCAGGAGAAACAGTAGAGTATTTCGTGGCTTAGAAATGTAGCCTAATTAACCTCGTATTGATCACATGAAAGATCTGGTTTTGCTTATTTAATCTTGTATTCTGCTGTGTAATATAAATTATATTCAAATCAAATTCAATTTTTTATATATGTATATATATATATATATATATATATATATGTATATATATATATATATATATATATATATATATATATATATATATATATATATATATATATATATATATATATATAGCTCTTGTGAGAACTCACTGACCACAGCCATTTTATAAGGAAGCTGTTTGTTTATTACCGTAGAACATTCGTAAAATATATTTAAACAAATGTTTGAAAAAGTTATGTTAGAAACAATCCACTGTATTGCTGTATATAAGGCTATACTTTACTTGTAAGGCCATCAAGTTCACTTTTGACGATGGTGAATATCATCTATGCATCGAAACAGACATTCGTATAGCTTCCGTTAACCAAGGTGGACGTTCCATGTCAATAAACGCAATGATGCCCGTTAAACGCCGAATTGGCTGGTATGTATTAGTAGACCGTTTCGGTGGCCTCATAGTTAAAGCGTCCGCCTCGAAGTCGGTACATTTGGGATCAAACCCGGGCCGGGTCATACCAAAAACTTTGAAATGGTATTCGTTGCTGCCTCGCAAAGTGCGCAGTACTGGGCGATTAAAGTAAGCAAACAGGACTGGTTGGTCAGGTGTCAGTAAAATATGTCTAGGTGACCTGTCATGTCTGGTGTTCTTCGGCATGATACTTTAGTGACGGCATCAGTTTGTCGACTTGGACTCGTTCTGCCACAGGAAGACACAGTATATGTACACATACCTAATGACTCCTCGCCGTCATATGAGTAATACGGTCACACAAGCCACACTTCCCATCCTCCTACTCGTTCATTGTCACCCTATGACTTGTTTTCAGAGCCAAGAACAAAACCTTATCAGAAACTGCTAATTACCCTGTAGTTAAGGATATGATGAATCCCGGTTGTTAACGGATCGCAGTGGCTAATGACTTATGCCATCCAAGGCGATAACGTCTTTCATTAGGGAACATTACCATCCTGTCCTTTCTCTCCTACATTTTTTTCCAAGCGTCGAAAACATCTCCAGTGGAGGTGTTGAAATTCACAGGCCTTTATTAGACAACAGGCCACGTACAGTGGCGTAGTTGTGATTAGTGGTATGCTTTAACGACGGAGAGTTCAGCGTTAAGCGCCCTGATCGACAATTGTCATAATACCACTACGTGTCTTCCCCAAACTCACTTTCACCCCCCCACCATTCTCCACCCACCGACTCTTACCTACTTTTATCGTCAATCCTTATGGAAACATTTTTGGAGTGACACGCGTTTACGCGTTCTTTCCAATCAAGGATTTTAACAAAATTCGATCAAGGAGTCGATCTTATGAAGGATTTTAACAAAATTCGATAAACATCTTGCCCATCACTAAGACAGCGAACCCTTTATTATTGAATGTGAACTCTTCAAGTCTTGCTTTTGGCAGTTGTTATGTGAGAGGATACCCCGCTTGACTGTGCCTTAATTTTACTGTTATCTAACAACGTAATCAAGCATTTTCCACTTATTTGCATTTTTACGCTCTGACAGGAGCCACTAGGTGTTTTTTGCCAAATGCCACTTTTTACAAGGTCATTTATATAACCCCCGTGGCCCGGGAATTTAATTTGGAATTTAAAGAACTGATCAGATTTCATGTAGACACTTTTAATCACCATTTTCCATTTATACGACAGCGAATGAAAGAAATCGAGTTGTCGGGCTTGGGATGTACATGTGACTGAGAGATTTTTCCAACTTTGGCCTACACGTCGATTATCGTCTTTGTTCAGTCGGTGTATGAATGTCGAACCTGATGCTTAGATTCAGAGTTTTAACCTCCACAAGCTCAAGGTGTCTGCCAAGTGACAACAGTAACATAACAGCTTTTGCACGAAGAACACAGCGCTTTCCCGTCACGCCCACTTTTACAAGAGCGACAAGCATCCAGAATCACTGGCAGTCTGCTTCATAACTTTGTCGTTTTTGTCAGGGGCTAGGGGCTGTATCTCCATCATGTTGAACGTAAGTATGATCTCCACGTTGCATGTGTCAAAATGGCATTCAAAGCTCAACTGCACGAGATACGTAATCTGATTGATGACAATTTATGACCTAGCGTAGTACACAATTTGTGGGAAGGTCTTGCAGCAACCTGCGGACGGTCGTGGGCTTCCCCCGGGCTCTGCCCGGTTTCCACCCACCATAATGCTGACCGCCATCGTATAAGTGAAATATTCTTGAGTACGGCGTAAAACACCAATCAAATAAATAAATAGTACACAATTTGAATACTGAATTCACTCATTTCCTTAAAACATGCCTTATGTCTTCCAGTCATCTTTGAAAACTGCTGTCCTTCATAATTTCTTACTTGTATATATTCCTAGTTGTATTTATTTATTTGTTTGATTGGTGTTTTACGCCGTACTCAGGAATATTTCACTTATGCGACGGCAACCAGCATTATGGTGGGATGAAACCGGGCAGAGTCCAGGGAAAAACCCACGACCATCTGCAGGTTTATGACAGACCTTCCCACGTACGGCCTAGTTGTATGATACAGTAGTTTGTAGTCAACGTAGGTTTGGAAATTGATCTTATACCTAGACCGTTGATTTAGGCTGACGGTTTTTGTAAGAACGTGTGTTTCGACTCTTAGATTAAAATCACCGTCAACCCGCTTATTCTCATCAAAGCCCCGAGAGCAGTGACCGCATATTGTCACCAAAGCCGTGAGAGTAGTGACCGTTTAATATTAACAAAACCCGAGAGTTTTGACCACTTAATGTCACCAAAGCCTCAATAGTAGTGACCGCATATTGTCACCAAAACCCCGAGAGTAGTGACAGCTTATTCCCACCAAAACCCCGAGAGTAACGACAGCTTATTGCCGCCAAAGCCCCCAGAATAGTGACCATTTATTGTCACCATAGCCCGGAGAGCAGTGACCATTTGTTGTCGCCAAATCCCCGAGAGTAGTGACCGCTTATCGTCACCAAAGGCCCAAGAGTAGTGACGGCTTCTTGCCAGTAAAGCCCCGAGAGTAGTGACCGCATATTTACAAAAGCCCCGAGAGTAGTAACCGCTTAATGTTAGCAAAGCTCCAAGAGTAGTAACAGTTTGTTGTCACCATCACCATCATCAAAGCCCAGAGAGAAGTGATCGCTTATTGTCACCAAAGCCCCAAGGGTAATTACCGGTTATTGTCAGCAAAACCCCGCGAGGCACAAGCAATCACCACTATCGAACATTATACCTAGAGGCTCTTTTGGACATTGAACTGTGAGTCTTCCTACATGTCTTATGCATGTCCAACATTTTATTGTTAACAAATATAACAAGAGTTTCATGGGGTTATTTTGATAAAGGTATGTGTTATTGACGATTGATTAAAACAACAACAGTCAAATCTCAGTGACCGATTGTCACAGAATTCTGGTATAAAAATGTACTCAATGTTGGATTAGAACCCATAGTTTATGAAGCAGGTATGTATTGCTAGAGTTTCTATGGTCTTACCTTAATTAGAAACTATTTAGATATTTATTTCCAACCGAAATGATTCACGTCACTTCGTCGTGGTTGTAATGTCCTCCATGACGTTCAGCATTTCGAACTGGAGGTCTTAGAATATAGGATTTTGACAACGGTTCCGAAAACAGTTCATGTGTTATACTGGTATCATTAGGAAGAGCAGATTTTATAGTATCTGTGTTCTTCAAATTATTTAATATAGCACTATTTGAAAGAAGTTACAGCGCTTTTCTTTATATTGGCATGCGGAAAATTACGCTTTTCTTTAGCCATGTTTGCTTCGCCATCATAGTAAATTATAGGCGGGGCGTACTAAGGCGATAGCTGCTCAATGCACGTCGGCCAATCAAAATGTAGGGTTTTCGCTGATTTGCACCGCCTACTCTGTCTAAACGCTATAAAAGGGAATCGATAATGGCGTCTGACATGGTCCTGGACAAGAGTAAAGAGAAAACGCAAAGGAAAGATCAAGACAAGGCACAGAGGATTAGTTAGACGATACCACGGATGAAAATTTACATTTACTGAAGTATTAAGATGCAAGACAGCTATACGGTCTCAAAACACGGTCTATACATCGACGATCATCCTATACGGAATCAGCATAGAGATTCGGCAGAGATCGCCGATCTTTCCAAGAGGAGCCGATCTTCACTGACCGCGGGCAGTGCTTGTGTATTCCATCCCACGGAGGATTCGCTCGATCTGGCGAGAGATTTGCTCGATCCCTCGGGAGATCAGTAATCTTCAGTACATTACGCAGGAAGGATGTAGTGTTATACTGAAGGGACTGTGACTACATGAATTAAAGAGTTACTTCTCTTGCACTGAAATATACCTAAGCATTATGGTTAGGTAGAAATTACAGCACATATACCTGTCGTAATATATGTAAATTGCTAAAGGCTGTTCGCCGTTTATAGCCGTGTCAACAAGCCGCCCAGAGTTATTCCCCCTGAAACTCTTTCACAAATGCTATTGCTGATTTTAATGGAATATTTGATGATTTGACTGTATATATATATGAATAAATGGGTTTCACTGTTTAGTGTTCGAACTGGAAAACAAATCTTCGGATCTCATTATGTTGTTCTTGCTGATTCATTGAAATAAGTCGTAAGACTGAGTTTTCCTCCAAGAGTTCTAATGGAACAGTATGGACTGGGAATGCATTTGGTGATATAAATAGAATAACAGCACTGAATTAATGATTGGAGTATTGAGAGTAAATCCATATGTCTGTAGTGGCGTCTCCAAATGCCGGAGATAAATATCGATCTCACACGCACAAAAATATAAAACTGTTTACCTCGGAGTCGATAGACATTAACTAGTGATAAGCAGAGAGCAGAGCAAAGCCTGTATTCTTTATCTCTAAATGTCATAAGACTGGGTTTTGAAAGAATATTAGCAATCCGCTACAGCAGTGACCGCTTATTGTCACCAAAGCCCCGAGAGTAATGAACGCTTATTGTCACCAAATCCTTGAGAGTAGTAGCTTATTGTCACCGAACCCCGAGAGTAGTGACCGCTTATTGTCAGCAAAACCCCGAGGGTAGTGATCACATATTGTTACCAAAGCCCCGAGAGTAGTGACCGCGTATTTTCACTAAAGCCGCGAGTGTAGTGACCGGAAAAATGGTATCAAAGCCCCAAGAGCAGTGACCGCTTATTGTCACCAACGCCCCGAGAGTAGTGACCGTTTAATGGCAACAACGCCCCAATCGTGGTGGCCGCCTAATGTTACCAAAGTCCCGATGGTAAGAACCGATTATTTTATCAAAACCCCGAATGTAGTGGCCGCATATTGTCACCAAAGCCCCGAGAGTAGTGACCGCATATTCTCGCCAAAGCCTTGAGAGTAGTGACAGCATATTGTCGCCAAAATACCGAGAGTAGTGGGCGGTTATTGCCACCAAAGCCCCGAGAGTAGTGACCGCATATTCTCGCCAAAGCCTTGAGAGTAGTGACAGCATATTGTCGCCAAAATACCGAGAGTAGTGGGCGGTTATTGCCACCAAAGCCCCGAGAGAACTCCTCCGTCTGAAGATGCCAGTGAAATCAAGGATGCACTGTTTGCGCGGTCCCTGTCGACTTAGCATTGTTTGAAAAGATATAAAACACAAATAACATGAATTATCATACTTCACTGTACAGCAGTGTACTAGCCCCACTTTGAGTTCTTTCCTTTTCTGAGTTTGGCTTTTTAAGCACTTGTAGTTTATGACTTAACATCATTAAACTTACAGCAGAGAGCAGCGACGACAATGTGTTAGCTGGCAAATAGGCTCACCTAATAAGTCAACTGGATTCTTGTCAATTTACCTCAGTTCGGGTTTATTCTAAACGCTTAGGTAAATGCTTAAAGAGCGGAAAATTACACGCCCCCTAGCACCATGCCTTAAGCAGAAGTAGGTAAATCACTACATTGATTTACATAGATTTACTTAATCCATGGAGCTAGGGGGCGTCTATTTTGTTACCATTGACCCATTGGCAGGAACAACTAGAATAAGAGCCTCATGAACAGCTAGAATAGGAGCCTGTGTGGCGTAAATTCACAATAGGCAAGTTTTCAAAAGTTACGTTTGACTATTTGCCAGTTATCATCGTCGGCTATTATGATTTCGCAGTCCATGTCACCCTCTGATTCGATATTGATTTGAAAGTCTTGAACTGGGGGAATACCTTCGCACTTTGCCTTCTGGACCTGAATGGGCGAAGGGATGGTAACTGCAGTCGATTGTAAACACTATCAGGGCCGAGCCGAATTACTTACCTTGAGGTCACTTTCCCGTTTAAACGTTGCGTTATTAGGAGTAAAGTGTGATTAGGCGGGGCCTCAATAAGTGGCAAGTTTCGGAGTTAAAGCGACGTAAGCTAATTGATATAATTAAAGACGTACAGCATAGAGAGTAAAACCAGGGCAGCGACGACAGCGTGATAACTGTCAAATGGTCACAAGTACCCGGTGAAACACGGCCTCTTGTCAGTTTACCTCAGTCAGGGTTGATTCTAACTGTTCTTGTAAATACATAAACAGTAGCAATTTACACGCCCTCTAGCACCATGTCTTAAGCAGAATTAGGTAAAAAATGCAGTGATGTTAATTGCAATTTATTAGTCTCGAAAAAACTCAAAGTGATGTGTTGCTATCACATTTAACATACAATCACATTGATGACCGAGCTATAAGGCAGAGTTTTATTCACAAAACCCAGGATAATAGTTAAGTATTTTCATCCATTCTATTGTTACTGTTACCGTCGTGCGCTCTGAGCTCAGAAATGTTTGTTTTTCACCAGAACCGAAACACATTCTCCTCTCTTGTTGATCCCGTTGTAGATCCTGAGCTCAGAAATTTTTCTTTTTCCCCACAACCTCCACTTTCGTTGAGCCCGCTGTACATCCTGAGCTCGGAAATGTTTCTTTTTTACCAGAACCCAAACATATCCTCCTATGTTTGTTGTTCTCACTGTACATCCTGGGCTCAGAAATGTTTTCTTTTTCACCACAACCTATCACATTCTCCTCTGTTGTTGATCCCGCTGTACATCCTGAGCTCAGAAATGTTTCTTTTCCCCGAAAACCTATCACATCCTCCACTTTCGTTGATCCCGCTGTGTATCCTGAGCTCAGAAATGTTTCTTTTTCCCCACAACCTATCACATCCTCCACTTTCGTTGATCCCGCTGTGCATCCTGAGCTCAGAAATGAATGCAAACATATCCTCCTCTCTTTCTGTTCTCACTGTACATCCTGAGCTCAGAAATGTTTCTTTTCACCAGGCCACAATCGTATCCTTTATTGTTTTTAATCACGTTGTATATCCTGGGCTCTGAAATGTTTATTTTTCACCAGACCACAATCATATCCTCCACTGTCTTTGATCACGCTGTACATCCTGGGCTCAGAATTGTTTCTTTTTCACCAGACCACAATCATATCCTCTACTGTCTTTGATCACGCTGTACATCCTGGGCTCAGAAATGTTTCTTTTTCACCAGACCACAATCATATCCTCCACTGTCTTTGATCACGCTGTACATCCTGGGCTCAGAAATGTTTATTTTTCACCAGACCACAATCATATCCTCCACTGTCTTTGATCACGCTGTACATCCTGGCTCAGGAATGTTTATTTTTCACCAGACCACAATCATATCCTCCACTGTTTTTGATCACGCTGTACATCCTGGGCTCAGAAATGTTTCTTTTTCACCAGACCACAATCATATCCTCCACTGTCTTTGATCACGCTGTACATCCTGGACTCAGAAATGTTTCTTTTTCACCAGAGCCCAATCACATCCTCTTCTGTTGCTCTCCCCGCCGTACATCCTGGGCTGAGATGTGTTTCTTTTTCAACAAACCACAATCACATCCTCCCCAGTTTTTGATCACGCTGTACATCTTGGGCTCAGAAATGTTTATTTTTCACCAGACCACAATCATATCCTCCACTGTCTTTGATCACGCTGTACATCCTGGACTCAGAAATGTTTCTTTTTCACCAGAGCCCAATCACATCCTCTTCTGTTGCTCTCCCCGCCGTACATCCTGGGCTGAGATGTGTTTCTTTTTCAACAAACCACAATCACATCCTCCCCAGTTTTTGATCACGCTGTACATCTTGGGCTCAGAAATGTTTATTTTTCACCAGACCACAATCATATCCTCCACTGTCTTTGATCACGCTGTACATCTTGGGCTCAGGAATGTTTATTTTTCACTAGACCACAATCATATCCTCCACTGTCTTTGATCACGCTGTACATCTTGGGCTCAGGAATGTTTATTTTTCACCAGACCACAATCATATCCTCCACTGTCTTTGATCACGCTGTACATCCTGGGCTCAGAAATGTTTCTTTTTCACCAGACCACAATCATATCCTCTACTGTCTTTGATCAAGCTGTACATCCTGGGCTCAGAAATGTTTATTTTTCACCAGACCACAATCATATCCTCCACTGTCTTTGATCAAGCTGTACATCCTGGGCTCAGAAATGTTTATTTTTCACCAGACCACAATCATATCCTCCACTGTCTTTGATCACGCTGTACATCCTGGGCTCAGAATTGTTTCTTTTTCACCAGACCACAGTCATATCCTCCACTGTCTTTGATCACGCTGTACATCCTGGACTCAGAAATGTTTCTTTTTCACCAGAGCCCAATCACATCCTCTTCTGTTGCTCTCCCCGCCGTACATCCTGGGCTGAGATGTGTTTCTTTTTCAACAAACCACAATCACATCCTCCCCAGGTTTTGATCACGCTGTACATCTGGGCTCAGAAATGTTTATTTTTCACCAGACCACAATCATATCCTCCACTGTCTTTGATCACGCTGTACATCTTGGGCTCAGAAATGTTTATTTTTCACCAGACCACAATCATATCCTCCACTGTCTTTGATCACGCTGTACATCCTGGCTCAGAAATGTTTCTTTTTCACCAGACTACAATCATATCCTCCACTGTCTTTGATCACGCTGTACATCCTGGGCTCAGAAATGTTTCTTTTTCACCAGACCACAATCATATCCTCCACTGTTGATGTTTCTGCTGTACATTCTGAGCTCAGACAGCTTTTGATTCACCAGAACCCAATCACATTCTGGGTAGAATATCTTCTCCACGATCGACACGATGTTCATCAGAGTATTTGGACAATGTCTTAAACACGACGCTACAAGCTGACAATATCGTGATAACGATTATAGCGATCAACAATCCAGCCTTGATGACCAAACTGTGGTCCCAAGGCGATGACGACATTGACCCGTCAGCGTCTGCGACGTTCGAATCAGTCCATTCCACCACCGATGATGTATCCATTTCACCCGCATCCACGAGGGTTCCGTTTCGAGAAAATTCCAAACGCGGAACTGAGGTTGCTTGTACCGTCATGTCTTGCAATTCCATACATGGAACTGACGATATTGGACAGATTGGCCATGATTTTTCCGTGGTGTTCCGTACCACAAATCGTGGCTCTTCTGTAAACTCTCTTCCGCCTTTCTTCCGTAAAATCTGTGACAAGGTGGCATAGTCACAAAGAATGTCTGTTCTTGGAATGGTCAAGTAAATGCGAACATGGAACAGTTCAACAATGGTTAATAAATGACTGAACTGTCACCAGAGCTAAGCTTATTCCTAATAAGATGCTGGTGAAATGAAGGGAAACAGTCACGGGCTCATTAGCACCGTCGTCTGATGGTGTCATATTTACGATAAGGACGGGTATATATCATTAATCCTCTCAGGCACACCTCCTCCTGGCTAGCAACCCACAAGTTTGTTAAGGTATCGGTACCAACAGATACAAGCTCATTACAAGTCAACCCGGGAAGGCCACTCAATGTTTTAACCTAAATCAATACGCATGGCTCTTCAGTGACTCGTGTGTGTTTGCCCAAGGGTCCTGGGATTCCAAGCAACCAAGGGTACCCTAATGGCTTCCGTGAAAGCCTGATTAGGCCCTTATTATGAAAGGGGATCCCTGTTTGCTGTTGTCATGCAGCATGTATTAAATTGTAGAATATCTATCCTCAATCTAGGATTTGTATTAACACGACGGGCAGAATCTCTGATGCAGCTCTCACCTGTGAGACCCGCAAATCCATGTCATTCTTGTTTACTGATAGCGACTCCTTCGCCATCTCTGTGGAAATCTAAAATTCAAAAGGATAAAAAAAACTAAATGTGAATTGATCCGGCCTAATTCAAACATTTGTCATGAAATGTGAAATAGTTCCCGTATATTTAAGTGAATTTGCAAGAGCATTAGGTTTTTTCTGTTTTTGCTTTTTTGCTTTATGCATGTTTTTTGCATGTTTATTTTTCTTATGTACTCTAGTATTCTGGACATGTTGATGACAAATCCTGTCTAATTCAGGAGTTCCCCCCCCCAACCATCAATCCCCCACCACCCAATCAGGTGCAAGGAAGTAACCCTGCATTTTACCTAAATCACCCAAGTCGATAAAATTTGCCCCTTTCAGTTAGAACGTGCGACACGATCTAGGAATGACATGCCTTCCTTTTAATTGGTCGTGGGAACACTTGCTGGTTCATGCATTTAAAGAGATTCTTATCGTTGCAAACGATCGGCCCTTGAGCAACAAAAAGTCAAACACAGCTCTCGACATGGCCACCGTTTGATAGGGGAAACCATTGCTAGTGCGGCGGTAAAACTCAATCAAATAAATAATTTAAATATTTTTCTGGCTTTTTTTTGTTTTCTGGAAGAATTAAATAAAACAAAATGCAGTCTCTCAAATTGGTCTTTGGGAAACTCGTGGTCTTCAACAAATGTACCCAAGGCTGAGCCCTAAACTCGTGTGCCTCGGGTTTGGGCTGGTACACTTTTCATTAATGAGCTCTAAACTCGTGTGCCTCGGGTTTGGGCTGGTACACTTTTCATCACTGAGCCCTAAACTCGTGTGCCTCGGGTTTGGGCTGGTGCACTTCTCATCACTGAGCCCTAAACTCGTGTGCCTCGGGTTTGGGCTGGTGCACTTCTCATCACTGAGCCCTAAACTCGTGTGCCTCGGGTTTGGGCTGGTGCACTTTTCGCTACTGAGCCTTATGCCGCTTCCCACATATAATATTTTAATGTCTCACATATAATATATTCGTTTAGGCTTAATAACGGAAGTAAATTGTTTATTTATTTATTTCATTGGTGTTTCGTGCATGCGTACTCAGATTATAACATTTGTCCAGCTGCAGTACGGTAATGCATGGTTAGAATGGCAACCAGTTTATCCATACAGAACATACTTTGTTTGTTTGCCTGGGATTTATTTATTTATTTATTTATTTGATTGGTGTTTTACTCCGTACTCAAGAATATTTCACTTATACGACGGTGGCCAGCATTATGGTGGGAGGAAACCCACGACCATCCATAGGCTTCTGGGAGACCGTCCCGCGGCGTGGGTTTTATCCTGGCTTTTAGCATTATTTCGGTCAAATCAGTGAGGTTTATTTTATTTATTTGCTATGTGTTTTAAGTGGTATTTAAGGATATTTCGCTTATACGACGACGGCCAGCATTATTTCGGCCATATCACTACTGTGTCGCCCCGCAGCCGAACCCATTGTTAACACATGTATAGTGCTGCCTCACTGAAAAGTTAATCCGTACACACGCCCTTCCAGTCACATTATACACACAACGCGTCTGCATGGTGTTCTCTGAACTTTGTAAATCGCTGTGAAGTACCATCCCACCAGCATCCACTACTTAATGCCTGGCCCCTCCAAAAACTCGCCCCACCCACACCTCACCCCAATTCGATACTGGCCATGTTTCTTTCGACAAAATCCTGGAATCTAACTTTCCACTAATTGCGGCTTTCGCCAGGTGGTGTATAAGGTACATACATCTTATTTAATGACGGCCAACATTGTGGTGGGAAGGAACCGGACAGAGCCTGGGGAAAACCTGCGACCATCCGCAGGTTGCTGAAAGACATTCCCACATGTGGCGCAAGAGGGCAATTACATGAATCAAATGTAGAGATAAACTTATCAATCCAAAAACACATTATATTACTTCATCAACTTATTTATTGAACTCTCCTAAAATGACTTATAAAAGATATGCACAAGTGTAAATTTATGAAGAATTTGTTTAAACGGTAAAAGTCTTTCTAAAAACAACAATTAAAATACATTGATTCCCAGTAACAAAATTTGTGGTACAGACATCGATTACATAAATCTCACATGGACTCTATACAGTCTCCTTAATATAAACATAGATATCAGTCTGGGTAAATTAATAACAAAATATATGATTTCCTCTTCTGTACATCATTTCCAATAAATATACTGTAAGATCTCACCGATATAGTTCCTTTTAAGTGACAGAGGACACCTAAAGCATTTGAAAAGCTTCTACAAACAGCTTATCTAAGGACAATATCTGATTGATTGATTGACTGGATGTACGGATATATTTTAAAAAAGCACTGACGAAACCTGACTGACTTATTGATTATTTATTTATTGATTTTATCGGTGTTTTCCCCGTACTGAGTGAATATTTCACTCATACGACGGCGGCTAGCATTATGATACATTCGCACACTAAACACCTCGGGCAAGGAAGGCCTGATCGTGTGATTAGTAACACTTACATTTAATTACAAACTCACAATTGAAATTACGCTGTGAAGGTATCACAAACAGAAAGAATCTATTTTTAATAGTACGGGCAAAAGAAGTCACTGTGCAATCACGCATTCTCTTCATCAAATCAAGACAGTACTTCTGACGATGTGGCTACGGTGTAACGATAGCATATGACGTCATCGCTTAATGAGCACACAGGCATAAACACTGTGAGGTAGTATAATAATTACAAAAGGGTGGAATGCTAAAGACTCCGCTAGAAACCTTCGCACTGTGACATTTACTGAAAGAGAGACTATCGATACCAGAACAGAGAATATCACTGAGATAATTGAGGCTATTAGGTAAAATACTAAACACCTATAATTAATTTAACTAATTTATTTGTGAGGGTTGCGCCATGATCAATCGTGTTACATTGGGGAGGGGGCATATTTCTTAATCTCGTGAGGTGGCGTTATTGTGAAACAGGACGTGGAGCCATTGCTACGTCAAGAATGGATTGTAGCGTATTCTGCTCCGCCGTTAGTTGCGAGCCGTGTGCAAACATACATATTAAATAGAGATGACTTTTCAAACAACATCGAGTGTGTGAGGCAACACATTTACTAATAATAATATGATTTCATACTGTTTATGTTTACAAATAAAAGAATTTGAGTGTGAACTTTTGTTAAATATGCCGATTTTGCCTCATTTTCTTCATTTTGGGAGGTAAAACAGACTTTAACACCTTCGTCTTGGTGTTTGTTGTGCAACCCAATACCGCTGAGCCTTGTTTCGTACCGAGTCAGGTCTGAGTAAATACATGCATGTTCCCAACAAGCCCAGGTACTCCGAAGGGTTCAGGTCAACATGGACGGAATCTCATCAAACATAACGAATTCTCATCAACACTGACGGATTCACATCACCACTGACGGTTTCACATTAGCACTGATGGAATCTCAACAACCATAAAGGATTCTCATCAACACTGACAAATTCCCATGGGCACTGACAGATTCACATCAGCACTGACGAATTCATATAAATATTGACGGATCCACATCAACACTGACAGATTCACATCAGCACTAACGGATTCACATCAACACTGACGGAATCACATCAGCGGTAACTGAATCTCAACAACCTTAACGGATTCTTATCAGTACGTACTGAGTGCTGACGGATTCCCATGGGTACTGACAGATTCTCATCAACACCGACGGATTCACCTCAACACTGACAGATTTACACCAGCATTAACTAATTCACATCAACACTGACACATTCACATCGACACTAACGGAATCTCATCAACCATAATATATTCCCAACACTGAAACATTTGTGTAGTATTTAACAGGCGGGATATGTGGGATAAGTTATTCAGTCCCTCGAGAGTTCACATCAGCACTAACTGACAGATTCACATCCGCACTGACGGAATCACATCAGCACTGTCGGATTCATATCAACTTGACGGATTTGCATCGGCATTGACGGATTCACATCAAATTGAAGGATTCGCATCAGCACTGATGGAATCACATCAGCACTGACGGAACCACATCAATACTGACAGATTCATTCAGCTCTGGTGGATTCACATCAACACTGACGGATTCATATCAGTACCGACGGAACCAAACCCTTTATCAACCATATGTCAATGAGGGTATCTCAATGACACTGACAGATTCACATCAGCACTGGCGGATTCACATCAGCAAATGACGGATTCACATGAAAACTGACAGCTTCACATCAGCACTGGCGGATTCACATTAACACTGACAGATTCATATCAACACTGACAGATTCACATCAACACTGACGGATTCATATCAGCACCGATGGAACCAAACCCTTTATCAACTATATCTCAATGATCAATGACACTGACAGATTCACATCATCCCTGGCGGATTCACATCAACACTGAGAAATTCACAGCAGCACTGGCGGATTCACATCAAAACTGACAGATTCATATCAACACTGACAGATTCATATCAACACTGACAGATTCCCAGCAGCAATGACGGATTCCCAACAATGAAAAAATGTACATAAAGCAAGTTGAACAAATGGAATGAACAATGTAAAAATGTATATAAACAGGTCAGAAAAACTGATAAGTTACAAAGTGTGTTGTTCAGACACTTTGCTCCATGTTAATTGTGAATTAACACTGATATGCCACAGAACGAAACGAGCCGGTATCTAAACGTACGTTTTGCACTCATATCACCAAATATTCATAAACACAATATACATACAAATAGTAACAAAACATATCAACCTTGGCAACAATTTGCACCTGCACATTTAAGCTAAAACACAAAGACAATTGATACATTTAAAAAATATACATACCAGTATATCATTGAAATACGGGAAAATGAATCATCAAATATTTGTCGAATATTTAGAAATGTAAAAATGTTAATAGAGCCCTATCGCACAGTTTTATAAATCCCGTTTCGTCTCTTTTCTTGGGCAGTTTAAAGGGTTTGGACATACACAACCGCAACAAGGATAGCGGTAGAGAAAACGTAAATGTACAACAATCTGCATAAGCGTCTCCAGGCAGAACTTTCAAGTGCATGTCTTCATGAATCGCGTATCTTCATTGAAGTGGATGTCTTTATTAAGTGCATGTCTCCAGTTAGTGCATGTCTTTATGAACTGCATGTTTTTAAGAAGTGCATATGCATGTCTTCATAAAATACGCGTCTATATGAAGCAAATGTGGCCATGAAGTGCGAGTCTCCCAAGAAACACATGCTTTCATGAACTGCGAGTCTCCCAAGAGACACATGCCCTCATGAAGTGCGAGTCTATGTAGAAACACATGCCCTCATGAAGTGCGAGTCTCTCAAGAAACACATGCCCTCATGAAGTGCGAGTCTCTCAAAAAAACACATGCCCTCATGAAGTGCGAGTCTCTCAAGAAATATATGCCCTCATGAAATGCGAGAAAGTGTAAATCAGAATAACGGTTCGTTTTGGTAAATTATGCATAAAACAAATAAGCTATGAATGAAATCAAGCGCTAAAAGTTCTCTTAAAAGCACCCTTTTAAATTTTTGCTCCAGGTACCAATGTTAAAATAGTGATGGATTAAAAACGTGCTTGGAATTTAGCTTGTCCAACAAAAAATGCATTTATAACAAAACATTTATAACTCATCCATGTAATGGAATTAATTAAGTACAATAATTAATTAAAATAACTCAATCACGTTTTACAAAGTATAACCAATCAATAATATACTAACCTACGGCAGATAACTCTTTATAGACAAGAGTTTCTTTTACTTGTTTCCAGTTTAATAATTCCTTGTCCTACAGTTTGGGCGATGGCTGGGCTCTTGCCGAAAACTAATACACAGGATTTAACGCATTTAAACGGTTGCAGTCACACAACATGCCAGTACATACAACATCCCAGTTTGGACAAAAATTGCTATTTAAAGAAATGTAGTGTTATGTATGTTTCTTTGCTTTTCTGTTGAGACTCAGTCGCAGCCTATACCATGTGAGGTTTTGTCAAAAAGACACGCTCCAGAAATGTGAGCATGGGGTTCACATTATGAGAGCATATTGAAACGTGGCTATCCCATAAACCTTCATTCTTCCATTTAAACGGCATTTTCATTTAAACGTCACTGTTATTAATACATCAATCTTTTAATAAAATCGATAAGATTGCTTTAAGAAAAATCCGATCTTGTTTGGGACAATTTCGATTCCGCTTAATATTAGCATTTCCCTTCACTTTGGATAATGCAGACCGTTAAATAGAGTCGTTTGTGGAGAGAACAGCAGCAGCGCGAAAGAACTGGTCTCGTCTTTACAGGTAAATCCAAAATATGTTCTTAAAAGGATATTTCCAGGTCTAAATGATTCAGTCTCTCGGGATTTGTAAATTGAACCATTCCACAAATTACCCCTCGATTGTGACACAGATCATGTTGTCAATGTCGTTGGGAAAAGCCACTCTAATGTACAGCACTTCCATAATATAAATTCCGTAACATAAAGTCACCCTCACATATACAACTCTCTTCGTGAAAAGCTCAGGTTCAGCTGTTAAGTTTAGTCAGCGTCACAAATCACACTTTTTTCGTGAAAAAAAAAACTAAGCTTCGCACTAGTAGATTAAGTCATCCTCACATGACAGTCTCAGCGGCAGATAACTTTTAAATTGTTACTTTTGGTAAATTAAGTCACCTTCACATGACAGTCCCAGCGGTGGAAAACTTTTAACTTGTTACTGTTGGTAAATAAAGTCGTTTCCACACGTGATATTGCCTGCCAATGGATCGATCGGTGGCTGGTACAACAAGCCTGGAACACAACAATATAGGCACTAGCCAATGTTTTTTCTTTATAGGCAACACTACAGTGTAAAGTACTTAGTATTTTCGCTGAAATTTATTTATTTATTTTCGAGGATTTACCTCAAAACTTATTTCCACGTATTTAATCAAGGCAATACTGAAAAAATCTTATTTTTTTTATTTGATTGGTGTTTTTGCGCCGTACTAATATTTCAACATTATGGTGGGAGGAAACCGGGTAGAGGCCCGGCGGAAACCCACGACCATCCGCAGGTTGCTGACAGACCTTCCCACGAACGGCCGGAGAGGAAGCCACCATGAACTGGACTTGAACTCACAGCGACCGCATTGGTGAGAGGCTCCTGGGTCTTTACGCTGCGCTAGCGCGCTAACCAAACTAAGCCACGGAGGCCCCCGAAAAAATCTTACAGCAGTTTAATTTTCGGAGTCATAATATGGCCGAAATTACTCAAACACGTCAAACAGGGATTATCAAGGGTGGCTTTAATCCTCCTTTGTTTCCTGCTGTGTCGCTAATATGGATAAGATATTAAAACAATGGGGGATGGATTATCACCATGTAAGATTACTTTTGCACCTACCGTGATCGGTATTCAAAGTGATAGTTGTTTTCGCACCTTTGCTGAGTAATTTTAATCTACAACTAATATTTCAACCCCAGACATTCAGTCTTGAATATAGCAGTTGAGCATCACGATTAGTTAAGGACTGTTTTCGGTTTTAATCATCCTCTTTAGCCGATCAGAAACGGCCAACCTTGCCATAGCTATCAAACGACCATTGCGTTCGGATAGGTACAGATGACCACTGCCTTGTTGTACACAGTTTACAACTTGTTGGAAGGCCCTCATTGGTCCACAGGAGAGATATAGTGTGTATCAAAGCGACGTTCATTGGAAACCAGCACGAGTTTGCATATATCTACTTTTCTTTCACTTTACCGGCATACCCAAGATTGATCAAACTAGAGATGAAGAAACCTCTACTTTGCTTTATACCAATGAGGCCATATTACCTGAGTTTGTATATATTTAAAACCTAAATTTTTCTCAAAGCTGTTTAAATTTATCTGGTCCGCCGGCCTTTCTTATTCCAACTTCTGTCAGCCTGGTAAAGATTTCAATTCATTAATACTACTACCTGTAATAAATGACTTATATATAGGAATTTTTTTTTCGTTTGGATTTTTTTTCGCGGTAAATTAATGAAATGAATGAATGAATTAATGAAATCCGCGAAAATTAGTTCCACGCAAGAATTACGTAGTTCAAAGGAGAAGAAATTATTTTTATAAATCACTATATCAATATGTTTATTATATTTTTTTTAATGATACTGACGTTTGACGCGTTAACCCAAAAAACACTTACAGAAAAAACACCTCGTTTTCACTCAGATCAAAATGGACAAAGCCTGACAAGACCCGGATAAAAACTCACTAGATGGCTTCGAACTCAAAGCCCCATTGGTTAAGGTATAGTGGACCTTTGAGACGTTACTTTGGCGGCGCGGCCAAAGAATGGTTTTTGTGTGTTTAATGTTTTACCCCGCCGTCAAGATTATTTGACTTATACGACGGAGGCCAGCGTTATGGTTGGATTAAGCCGGACAGAGCCCGGAGGAAACCCACGACTATGAATGGTTTTTAGAGTCGTCCTCAACACTATTTCATTTATGTGACGATTGCGATTCTTACCCAGTAATAACACTATTATTGTCTCAGATGCTCATAATGCTGTATAAAGCACGCGAGGGTATGCATGGTGTAAGCACAATGTAGTGAAATGTCACAATACCTGCAATACAGGCCGTTAAGAAGCAGGCGACGTTGCCAGCGATCATGGCACGGACAACCGTTTTGGTGATGTCCGTTTTCCTCTCGGGGGCCAGCGCTCCAAGGCCACCAATCATAATCCCAATAGAGCCGATATTAGAGAAGCCACAGAGAGCGTAGGTCGTGATCACTTCAGATCGGTCCTGTCAGTTGAATGAATGAAGGAAAAATTGAATGAATGCTTGGGTTTTTACGTCGTACAATTTTTCAGTTAATTGACGAATGAGGTGCCATTAGGTGTGCGTACATATACTGTGTTTAGTGGTAGGGTGAGTCCATGCCGCCAAAGTGCCCTGTCAGTTGAGGGAAGCAACTTTGACCTTCACACCGGCCATATCGATAGAGGCAACCCGATGGTTAATATTTCAGAGCCGGCCGTATCTGGTAATTACTATATGAGTTAAAGACTAGTAGGCAATGGCAAGGTGATATGCGGTACGGAGTTGTTCTTTACCCTTAACATTTGTGATGCATTAATTCATTTTATTAATTGACTGATTGGTGTTTATCAGCCTCACCTAAAAAAAAAAACAAAAAAAAAAACACATGTACTGTTTTGTGCACATGAGTTTGTGTACCGTTTTGTGAGTTTGTGTAAATTGCGATGTAAACGACATGTGTATCACAAGTTCGTACACAATGAAGGTGTAGGTAGGAGCCCACATGAGCATAATGATGATGTTTGCACCTTCTGTGTCTCAACGCTCCATTCATTTATTGGGTTGGTGTTTCAGTTTTTACCTAAGAATATTTCACTTATACGACCGCGGTTAGCATTATGGTGGGAGGAAACCCCTCTGATCCCAAGCTGTGTGAGAAGACATTTATTTATTTATCTGATTGGTGTTTTACGCCGTACTCAAGAATATTTCACTTATACGACGGCGGCCAACATTATGGTGGGTGGAAACCGGGCAGAGCCCTGGGGAAATCCACGACCATCCGCAGGCTACTGGCAGACCTTTCCACATACGGCCGGAGAGGAAGCCAGCAGGAGCTGGACTTGAACTCACAACGACCGCATTGGTGTGAGAAGACATGATTCTCTGTTGATGCAAGAACCAGTATAAAGAAACTGTGTCGCGGTGGTCGCAATGACCTAGGAGCCTCCCACGTATGCGATCGCTGTGAGTTCAAGTCCAGCTCACGTTGGCTTTCTCTCACAGAACGCGGGATTATCTTACGGCAACCTGCGGATGGCTGCGGGTTCCTCCCGGGCTCTGTCCGTTTTCCTCCCATCATAATTCTGGCCGCCGTAATATAAGTGAAGTATTCTTGAGTACAACACCAATCAAATAAAAAAATATCTAAACCATACGTGTTAATTCCTGTAAAATAGGAATGCCTATAAAATGTTACGCCGCGAGTTCTAGCACAATGTTAGATTACGAACTTTTATATAACATTTATAATGTTGGCTAAAATCAATAATTTAACCTAAGGGTTAGATAATAGCATATACAAGTATGATGATGTTTGCCAAGCATGATAATGTCTGTCAGGTAAGACGATGTATGCCATGTATGGCAATGTTTGCGAGGTATGATCAAGTTTGTCAGGTAAGAAGATGTATGCAATGTATGCCAAGTAATGTTTCCCAGGTATGGTAATATTTTCCAGGTAAGATAATTTTTGTCAGGTAAGATGATGTATGCATGATATGGAAATGTTTGCCAGGTATGGTAATGTTTGCCAGGTATGGTAATGTTTGCCAGATAACGCTTGCCAGGTATGGTAACGTTTGCCAGATAAGGTTTGCCAGGTATGGTAATGTCTGCCAGGTATGGTAATGTTTGCCAGGTATGGTAATGTCTGCCAGGTGTGATAATATTCTGCTTAAGGCTTCTACTTGTTCATGGGTTCAATAGTAATAATAATGAAGAAACTGTGACATGAAGTAAAAAATGGAGAAACTGTCATACCGTCATGACTCCCCCGACAAGCGTGACGTTAGTAGCGTTAAGGTAGATATCACCATTGTTGATGTGCGTGCATGTGACATTGTCCCAGCCCAGATCATTGTACTCCACAAGCGTTTTCCGATTCTCGAGGAATACCGCGAGACGCGTATACGCCACGAACTCGTTCAGGAAAGTTTTCACGCCGATTAGCTCTGCTACTCGGCGACAATCTTCTACGTGGACCCCCATAAAGAAAGGCACTGGCCAGAATACATAGGAACATATCCACTGCAAACAGTAAAATCAGAAAAACTGTTTAGTATATATGGCTATAATACAATGGATTTGCTAACATATCATTCTCTGGTCTTATTTATTTTTTTTATTTATTGTGTCTTTACCCCTTAATAAAACATTTTTCACTGGGATGAAGTAAACTGGGGTACGCGAAGCAGTATGACCATTTCTGTGGAAGGAAAGAAGTTTAGTAAAGTTCATGTAAAACCACACAAAAGAGCACTATAGACCACTTCTGCCAACACGACCTCAAGAAAGATGGAAGCAAGGTGATGGAAATTGGCCAAGACCGCTCCGGTTTTTCAACCCAGTGGCCAAAGAGTCAGGTACATAATCAACAGCATTACATGTCAATCATTTAGACCTTCTGATTACCCGGCCAAACACAAACACATCTACACCGTTGACATGTACTGCAGGTGATTAGGCGCTTAACTCTAAAATTCCTGGTTCAAAACCCGGTAGAATCGCAGCTAATTCTCAGCGCTATAACATATGATATATTCAGAAAATAGGACATCTAATAAGGAAAAGACCGCCAAGTACAACAATGAATAGGGAGCAAGCAAGTCCCTTTGATATTTACAAGCAAAATTGCTACACTCGTAATTACAGGTAAAATTATAGGAGACTACTTAACGGAGACTTTGAAGTCTTCCATGATTAGCAGAGCAACGTCATGTATTCCCGAGTTAATGATTGGTACATTCGAGTAACTTTATGAGGGCTTTGGGACAGACTTCAAAACGCCGTTGTCCATTCTACTTTATTATAAAAGGTGTCTTAATAAGAATTCCCCTAGTGCAAATGGAACACGCCTTACCTCGAACGTAAGCTCAGGGTTGTACATTCCAATTCTGTGACCAAACCATTTGAGAGTGGCATTTACAAAAGCGAGTATAGCAATGAAGGCGATCAGGTTGGCAGCAATGTTGGCGACGAGTCCTATGCTCGTACTGGCCCCTTCTGACGCTGCTGCTAACACATTAGAATGTTCCCTTAAACCAAACAAACAGAATTTTATTTCACATCTGTCATTCAAAACGTTTTCTAGCATGGTATTCAGCATGGTACACAATTTACATACTGGTTTCACTCAGTCGCCTAAAATATATCTTCCGTCTTTTCAACATCAATGAAAACTTTTGACTAATTCTTTTGGTATGATTCCGTATTATTTTCGTACTTTGCATACTTCTGGATACAACCTCAGGTACACTAATGATTTCCCCAAGGAGTTGGAGACACAACCTCAGGTATACTAATGATTTCCCCAAGGAGTTGGAGACACAACCTCAGGTATATTAATGATTCCCCCAAGGAGTTGGGGACACAACCTCAGGTATACTAATGATTCCCCCAAGGAGTTGGGGACACAACCACATGTACTCTAATGATTCCCCCAAGGAGTTCGGGATACAACCACATGTACACTAATGATTCCCCCAAGGAGCTGGGGATACAATCACGTGTACATAAATGATTTCCCCAAAGGGTAGGAAACATAACCGCATGTACGGAAATGATTTCCCCAAGGAGTTGGGGACACAACCTCAGGTACACTAATGATTCCCCCAAGGAGTTGGGCATACAACCACATGTACACTAATGATTCCCCCAAGGAGTTGGGGATACAACCACATGTACACTAATGATTCCCCCAAGGAGTTCGGGATACAACCACATGTACACTCATGATTCCCCCAAGGAGCTGGGGATACAATCACGTGTACATAAATGATTTCCCCAAAGGGTAGGAAACATAACCGCATGTACGGAAATGATTTCCCCAAGGAGTTGGGGACACAACCTCAGGTACACTAATGATTCCCCCAAGGAGTTGGGCATACAACCTCAGGTACACTAATGATTCCCCCAAGGAGTTGGGGACACAACCTCAGGTACACTAATGATTCCCCCAAGGAGTTCGGGATACAACCACATGTACACTCATGATTCCCCCAAGGAGCTGGGGATACAATCACGTGTACATAAATGATTTCCCCAAAGGGTAGGAAACATAACCGCATGTACGGAAATGATTTCCCCAAGGAGTTGGGGACACAACCTCAGGTACACTAATGATTCCCCCAAGGAGTTGGGCATACAACCACATGTACACTAATGATTCCCCCAAGGAGTTGGGCATACAACCACATGTACACTAATGATTCCCCCAAGGAGTTCGGGATACAACCACATGTACACTAATGATTCCCGCAAGGAGCTGGAGATACAATCACGTGTACATAAATGATTTCCCCAAAGGGTAGGAAGCATAACCGCATGTACGGAAATGATTTCCCCAAGGAGTTGGGGACACAACCTCAGGTACAGTAATGATTCGCCCAAGGAGCTGGGGATACAATCACATGTACAGTAATGATTTCCCCAAGGGATTGGAGATATAACCACATGTACAGTAATGATTTTCCCAAGGAGTTGGGGACACAACCTCAGGCACACTAATAAATCCCCCACAGAGCTGGGGATACAATCACATGTACACTAATGATTCCTCCAAGGAGTTGGGGATACAACCACTCGTACACTAATGATTTCCTCAAGGAGTTGGGGATACAATCACGTGTACAGTAATGTTTTCCCCAAGGAGTTGGAGACACAACCTCAGGTACACTAAATAAATTCTGCAAGGAGCTGAGGATACAATCACATTTACACTACTGATTTCCCAAAGGAGTTGTGGACACAACCTCAGGCACACTAATACATCCCTCAAGGAACTGGGGATACAATCACATGTATCCTAATGATTTCCCAAAGAGTTGGGGATACAACCACATGTACAGTAATGACTTCCCCAAGGGGTTGGAGATATAACCTCAGACACACTAAAAATCCCTCAGGGTACTGGGGATACAATCACATGTACAGTAATGATTCCCCCAAAGAGTTGGGGACACAACCCCAGGAACACTAATGATTCCCCCAAGGACCTGGGGATACAATCACATGTGCACTAATGATTCCCCCAAGGAGTTGGAGATATAACCACATGTACTCTTATGTTTCCTCCAAGGAGTTGGGGACACAACCTCAGGAACACTAATGATTCCCCCAAGGAGCTGGGGATACAATCACATGTGCACTAATGATTCCCCCAAGGAGTTGGAGAGATAACCACGCGTACACTAATAATTCCCCCAAGGAGTTGGAGATATAACAACATGTACAGTAATGATTTCCCCAAGGATTTCGGGACACAACCTCAGGTACACTAATAAACCCTTCAAGGAGCTGTGGATCACATGTACACTAACGACTCCTCCAAGCAGTTCGGGATACAGCCACATGTACAATAATGATTTTCCCGATCTGTTCGAGACACAACCTCAGGTACACTAATAAATCCCTCAAGGAGCTGGGGATACAATAACATGTACACTAATGATTCCTCCAAGGAGCTGGGGATACAACGTCAGGTACACTTACGATTCCGCCATGTTGTACACGTCGTCGCCGTCGGCCTGGACCTCCTCTATCTGAGGGTAAAACAGCTTACTCATGGCCAGAGCTGCCGGCGCTGACATGACGGACGCAGCAATCAGATGGTTGGCTGGTACCTTCACGTGACGGAATTAAATGGTTTTATTTTTGTCTCATAAAATGACGCATAAATCCACTATGTAAATGTTTATTTACCAAACATGGCTACACTCTAACACCAGACGATCGAAAAGGCAGAATATCAATGCTGATACAGGGAAAAATTACCAAACTGAATAAGAATCAATTAAAATAATACCATTTTATCATCAAATTACAAATATTAATATCAATGGTGAATTCAAATATTGTTTGTAAATTCATAAAACGTTTACATGTGCATTGGTGTGATCCAGGTTTTGTGTCCAACATCCCACTAATGAAGCAAAAGTCCACCAGTTCTGTTCCTTGCAAAGAATGACATGTTGTGGTGATGTTGTGACATGTTGGTTTCCCAGCAATATTGATAGCACTGGAGAGTATTTTTGTGATAAACTTTGATTCATATCTTGACAAATGTTGTTTGAATCCTCAGGTCAAATCCCAGCCAAGCTCGATTCGAACAAGCCGCCTACAAGCCGTCTGTACGACACCGCCAGCGAGGGTCTGTACGACACCGCCATCAAGGGTCACATCATCCTGTAAGAGTACGTGTACTTACCCCGTAACTGATGTACGCAGCCATGACCGACCCAGCGATGGTAGCGAAGCCGCCTGTCATGACGGCATGAAGCTCGGAATTCGTCAGCTTTTTTAGGAAGGGACGAATCATGAGCGGGGCCTCGGTCTGAGAAAACCAAAATGAAACACACAATCAAAATAAAGACCAAATCATAGCCCCACAGACACTGCTTTAGAAAAGGACCTTTCGGGCAGCTATGCCAATTTGCATAATGTATTCCGCGGAAAGAAAGCGAGAGAATGAGAGAGAATTAATGGCGTTAGGCACCGTTGCTGTGTTTTCACTAAATGACGATGGTCAGATTCATGAGTGAAGAAAACCAGAGTTTCCGGTGTGAATCAGTGATGTTTATCAGGTACTCGAATACTAAATGAATCATTTGAATTCAATATAAGTGTTGATCGGGTTAAATTTCAACGTTGCAATCATGACATCATCCGAAAGCGGAGTTCACTAGCATTTCCGGACAGGAGATTTCCACGATTCCCCTGATTGCGATGATTATCAAACTGTAGCAAGACACAGTTGACACTCTCTATTGTGATCATATATGAAGCCCAGTGAAGACAGGTTACCTTATACGGTTGCAACTTACCGATGAGCCACAATAAAATTGTAGTTTGCCAAATGTAAAGTACAAGTATTTGTTACATGGCTACTCAGTGACAGGATAGTCAGAAACCCTACTATTGGACAGCTAAGTCCAATATGAGGGTTACTAAAATCATGTATTTCCCTGTTTTATCACTGATTAACCGTGTTAGTAATTTATCGTGCATAGTTTCATCAATTCAGTGGAGAAAGTCGATCTACCGCTTTAGCAACATCATGTTGTCACACCCGTGCAAAGGGAGACAACCTCGTTACATATGCATGTGGAGTCGACTGATGGATATACACGTTCTCCACGTGACCGTTGTTGTCCAATCAAAAGCGGAGTATTTTGTCTTATGCGGGATAATGTATGTTATTTGAACTAATGTAATCAACAGACTGACCTGGCCGATGAAGATGTTGCCCGCAGCGTTTAGCGACTCGGCCGGCGACGTGCCCAGCGCGAATGCGAGCACTCTGGCAATATGGCGGATGACAAACTGCATGACGCCCCAGTAGTACAGGATAGACATCATCGTGCTGAAAAATACAATCACGGGCAACACCTGAAACAAGAGTGCAGAAAGACACGTGAAAGTAGATTTTGGATTGGCTTGGCTTGGCATTTCAGAACAATGCAAAACTGTTAACGTTTTCTGTTCAAATGGTAAGGGGGAGGGGTGATTGTGTGTGTGTTTGGAGGGAGGGGGGGGGGGGGGTCTGTGGCCCACATGGTTAACGTGCCAGCGCCGTGCAATGGCCCAGGAGCCTCTCAGCAATGCTATGTAATAAAATGTCAAACAAGACATAATAAAATATCTTTGTGAGTTCAAGTCCAGCTTATGCTGTCTTCAAGTACAGCTTATGCTGTCTTCAAGTTCAGTTTATACTGCCTACAACTCCGGCCGTACGCGGGAACGGTTACCAGTAACCTGCAAATGGTCGTGGATTTTCCGCTGGCTGTGTCCAGTTTCCTCCCACCATAATGCTGGCCCCCGTCGTACAAGTGAAATATTCTCGAGTACAGCGTAAAACACCAATCAAATACAAAAAATCAAATGATAAGTGTTAATTCCTGATTAATGTGAATGACTTGTTACGTCCCGAGTTGTAGCATAATGTTAAAGTACGAACTTCTATACAACATTTACCGAAAAGACTTAATTTGAACTAAGTGTTGGATTATACCATGTTATAGATTATAATGTGTGTCAGGTATGATAACGTTTGCCAGGTATGAAAATGATTGCCAGGTATGGTAATAATTGCCAGCTATGATACTGTTTCCCATGTGTGGTAATGTTTGCCAGGTATGACAATGTTTGCGAGGCATGATAATGTTTGTCAGGCATGATAATGTCTGCCAGGGACGATAATGTTTCCAGGAACGATAATGTTTGTCAGGTATGGTAATGTTTGTCAGATATGGAAATGTTTGTCAGGTATGACAATGTTTTCTAGGAACGATAATGTTTGCCAGGTACGATAATGTTTGCCAGGTATGATAATGTTTGCCAGGTATGATAATGTTTGTCAGTTGTGTTAACACCAGCCAGGTATGGTAATGTTTGCCAGGTATGATAATGTTTGTCAGGTGTGGTAACGCCAGCCAGGTATGGTAATGTTTGTCAGGTGTGGTAACACCAGCCAGGTATGGTAATGTTTGTCAGGTATGATATGTGTTTGCCAGGTATGATAATATTAATACAATACGGGTATGTAAAAATAATGAACAAATAAACCAAAAAAAAAAAAAAAAAACCAACAAATAATAAGCAAATTCCTCCCAGCTGTATACTGATCATCATCACTACAAACGCCAGTAAAACTGATTTCTGAAAGATTAAGTCAAACTTAGTGCACACAGTTGAATAAGACTTGCCTTGAATGCGAAGAAATGGTTCATGTAGGAATCTCCAAACACAAATATAGCCCCAGCATCTGTATGAGCAAGGAATTCCTGAATGCGATCCCCTAACCATTTGAATGCCTGGAAGCCGACTTCCCAGCGCAATATGAGCAGTGCGAAGGCAAACTGGATGTACATTCCCCATAGGACAGGGCGCCACGTCACCTAAAAGCCAAATTTATTGACTGGGTGAATATTTTTTTCGTATAATGTATCAATATTCCACTGACAATAAATATGATCCAATAACGTCCACCTTGCAGTTTACACATGGCATAGTATTTACTGGACAGATCAATGCAGCTGCTAAGAGTTCAAGGTCAACTTATGCTGGCTTTCTCTCCGGCCCTACGTGGGAAGGTCCTTCGTGGGTTCCTCCCACCATCATGTTGGCCGAAGTTGTGTAAGTGAAATATTCTTGTATACAGCGTAAAACACCAATCAAATACATAACAAAAGTATATATATATGTAAAAAAGAAAACATCCAACGTCCCAAATAAATTGGTAGTTGAAATCTGAGTGTTCCTTTCTCTGTTAATAATATTATCCCCTGTGGTGTTCTTACCGCAGCTGGGTTATAGGAGAATATGTAGAAGAGGAGGATGAAGATGGCAACCCCTGCGGCGGAGAGCAGATTTTCGGGGTTCTTCAGACCCACGTCTACGATGACCCAGATCACAATGAATGCGAAATAGCCAATCATGAAGAAGATGTAGAACCTGAACATGTAGATAAAAGAAAGAAAACATCAGTCCTGTATCAAGTGATTGATATGTTTAAATTCCCTCGATCTAGGGAGGAAACCCACGACCATCCGCAGGTTGCTGGCAGACCTTCCCACTTACGGCCGGAGAGGAAGCCAGCATGAGCTGGACTTGAACTCACAGCGACCGCATTGGTGAGAGGCTCCTGGGTCATTACGCTGCGCTAGCGCGCTAACCGACTGAGCCACGGGGGCCCCCTCTTGTTTTTAAGCCATACTCAAGAATTTTTCAGGAAAGGGACGAACCACTGTACATGTGAAGATATACACACACTATACTGGTCTTCAGTGAACGTTACCCTGGAAAAATTAAGGGAAATTCTGTTTTCTCGGTTATGCTAGATTTTTTTTTTGTTATTATCACACAATACTGTGTCATTTTCAAAATAATATCCTACCAGTCTCACAGAATCTATATGTTGAATTAATAGAATTTGTTTGTTATATTTAACAGAATAATCTGCTGCAATAGCACAGCACATTCTAGCATCACTCAGACAACAGACTTTCTGTTAAATTTAACAGTTTTTTTTATTGTAGACTTTGTCCGCCGAACGTAGCTGACCCAGGTCCCACGAA
Organism: Liolophura sinensis; assembly: GCF_032854445.1. NCBI lineage: Eukaryota > Metazoa > Mollusca > Polyplacophora > Chitonida > Chitonidae > Liolophura > Liolophura sinensis. The sequence continues at coordinate 7,137,932 of NC_088305.1, read as the reverse complement.
CAGTGAGGGCAGGGAAATGTACAAATTCTGTCAAAGGTAGGGTTTGAACCCGCACCTCGTGTACAGCAACCTGTTAAGTGATTTACGACGGCTTTAACGTGCCCTGCATGATTCCACATTGACGCAGTACAGTGCTATTATAAGACATAGGGTTCGTCGTGCTACAAGGAGGTGGTTTATGGAATGAAACCAATAGCAACACAAGACCAAATGTAAACAGCAGAGATCGTACTCCTATTGATAGTGACTGTAATACATTAGCAAGCGCGGCAAGTTTAATTATGTCAAATAGCCATGACCCAACAGGGTTCAACAGGGTTGAAGGTGCATTCGCGAACATTTATAAATTGTTATCTTCATTTATGTATTTGATTGGTCTGGCTTTCTCTCCGACGGTAAGTAAGAAGGTCCAATCAAATCAAATAAATAAATAAATATTTAATTTTTGTTTTACGCCGTACTCAAGGATATTTCACTTATACTACGGCGGACAGGATTGTGGTGGGAGGAACCAGGCAGAGCTCGGGGGAAACCCACAATCATCCGCGAATTGCTGGCGGCCCATCCCACGTACGACCAGAGAGGAAGCTGCCATGAGCAATTCATGGACTTGAATTGTCACATCCGGTTAGAGATGAAGCCACCATGAGCTGGACATGAATTGCCATCTCCGACCGGAGAGGAAGCCACTTTGGGCTGGACTTGAACTGCCACCTCTGGGCGGAGAGGGAGCCACTTTGGGCTGGACTTGAACTGCCACATCTGGGCGGAGAGGGAGCCACTGAGGGTTGGACTTGAATTGTCACCTGATATATTTAGGAATGGTAGGTAGGTATTTCAAACTCAGATACCAAACTCATTGCGCAAAAGTGTAGTATTAGAATAAGCATTGAGAATGAGTGACCAACGAACTACCGTCATAAGAAGAAGAAACAGCTTACCATGTCATAAACCGGGCATATTTCTTTTTTTGTGACGGTGACATTGATTTCACCATGTTTTTGATTCTCCGATAAGGTAACATGCATCCATCTCCACACAGTCCACAAACAATTCTAGTAATAATGAAAACAGTGACGAGTATTGTCACCACGAGAAGACGGATGGAACCCTCGTCCCCGAAACTATAGGCCAAGGCAAAGCCAAAGTAAATGAAATAAAGAATAGCAAGTACGACTTTGAAAGCCATCCAAAACGGATCCTCGTGACGATCGTAGAAATTTCTGACCGAGGTCTGTATAATCTGTACTGTACGTGAATAACCGCTTCTATTTGCAGCATTTCCAGTCGAAAGGTTTTGTGGGTGACCGTTAGTGACGGGTTCTATTTCAAAATGGCTTGAGCCGATCTGCAAAAACAAACCACAGGAAAATGACATCAGCATTGTTACGTATACTCGACAAAAATACAAATGCACCAAGCAATTTCAAATTGTTTTTTACTTAGTATTAAATACTGGTTTAACTCAGCAAATATAATAAGTATTCAAAATCAACTGTGGTTTTAATTTCCACCAGATTTTCCCATTTTAGGGCAATAATCCAGGAGCTATGGCAACGTGAAAACAGAGTGGGCCGTAATCACAGTTCACAGCAATCAGTGTTTCCGCAGTTAGCATCATGAAGAGCGTGAATTGTGATTAGTGATCACTCTGTTTTCACGTTGCCATAGCTTTTGGATGATTACCCTAAAATGCGAAAATCTGGTGGAAATTGAAGCCACAATTGGTAATGAATACTGACCCTAATTGTTGAGCTAACGTTTCATTTAACACTGAGAGAAAACAATATAAAATAGCTCCGTGCATTCCAATTCTTGTAGAGTATACACTGGTAGGCTTGATCCATGTCTAAGTACTTGCTTGGCGTTTTCGATAGCTACTTATACGTAATTATTTGAAGGCGTCCAGACGCATACGAGAACTTAACTGTTGATAAGAACACCTGGGAAGCAACCAGCCTGTCTCTTTTTAAAACACATGGTTGTTATTATGTATCTCAGCTTTAAGCCTATTGCTTTTGTTGAGACGATTGAAGAATCTTTTTGGACGGTGCTGTTTGCCGTTTTTCTAGAAAACAACAAATCGTAGCTGTTTGAAATTTGACGGTTAACTTTTCGCGGATGTTATCATTTAAAGTTTTGACTTTTTTTGTTTCTAGCTCAGTTATTATTTTACAGCTCATATTGGATTTCGAGCAAAACGTGTAAACATCTCCTTCTCAAGAACCAATGAACAGATCTCTCTGAAATTGTATATGCACATATACTACTCACATAAAATTCGAAATGACATTAAAATCCGCTGAATTAGAAGCTCATTAGGAGCTCGTCATTGGTTCAACATATGATGTCAACAAAGTATTGAATTTTGATATAACTTTTTTCTCTATGATTGCAACTTTTTGAGATATAGCGAAAAAAAAAATTTGAGTTTTGAAGTTCAGTAATTTCAATGGTCTCTAAATCAAAACTTTTGAGCGCTACAACTTCTAGTAAGTTCGTTAATCCATATTTATCGTAATCATTTTCCGTTCTTCAGATTCAAACGCCAGAAGGCGAAGACATTTACGAGAAACGTTACAAAAAAGTATCTATATATTTTCGTGAAGCGCTCGTGCCTGGCAGCATATGACTGTTTAAAGTTATCAATTCGAGACAAGAAGGTTGACCATGCTTATGTGGCAAGTCGTTTCGGTATTCATTATAGAGGTACAGCCGAATTGTGTAGTACATAATGTCCAATTTCCACACAAGTATAAATGTTTGTACATATAGGGAATTCTGTACATGTATGAATAAATTCATATATGATTGTATGTAGAAAGATTTTTCGCACAGGCAGATTTTCAAACATGTACAAAAGAAATGGCACACAAGTACAATAAACATTTAACAAATGCATTACTAGTGAATAAATCACTAAACGACTAGCAATATGCGTCGGGCTCAATAACTAGCCAAATATATAGAAGCTGATCATGATTTGAATAAGAGTCAATGCTGCGGTGTTAGCTATCATTTACATAATTCGAATGAGTCATCAGCGTGCACACTTATGTAAATAAGTTGTGTGGTAGATAAATATGTCATCTGGTTGATGCAGGACATTTATGATTAACGCCGCAGTGACGATACTTCACTTACACAACATACGGCGGATTTACCGGGTAAGGAAAGCGGAGTGCCCGAAATGAAGCAGCACCAGACTGCATAAAAGGAAGCAGCACCGGAGTGCCCGAAATGAAGCAGCACCGGAGTGCCCGAAAGGAAGCATCACCGGAGTGCCCGAAAGGAAGCAGTACCGGAGTGCCCGAAATGAAGCAGCACAGGAGTGTCCGAAAGGAAGCAAAACCGGAGTGCCCGAAAGGAAGCAGCACAGGAGTGTCCCAAAGGAAGCAAAACCGGAGTGCTCGAAAGGAAGCAGCACAGGAGTGTCCGAAAGGAAGCAGCACCGGAGTGCCCGCAAGGAAGCAGCACCGGAGTGCCCGCAAGGAAGCAACATCGGAGTGCGCGAAATGAAGCAGCACCGGAGTACCCGAAATGAAGCAGCACCGGAGTACCAGAAAGGAAGCAGTGGAGTGCCCGAAAGGAAGCAGCACCGGAGTGCCCGAAAGGAAGCAGCACCGGAGTGCCCGCAAGGAAGCAGCACCGGAGTGCCCGAAATGAAGCAGCACCGGAGTGCCCGAAATGAAGCAGCACCGGAGTGCCCGAAAGTAAGCAGCACCGGAGTGCCCGAAACGAAGCAGCACCGGATTGCCCGAAATGAAGCAGCACCGGAGTGCCCGAAACGAAGCAGCACCGGAGTGCCCGAAATGAAGCAGCACTGGAGTGCCCGAAATAAAGCAGCACTCTTCTGACTAAAAGCCGCAGCCGAAATAGCGGACGAGGGTTGGACTCGAACCTGTGATCTGACTTTTCAGAGGCCTACTGACCCTGTTTCAATCTATAAGATTCTTTAAAGGGCGTAGTTAATTTTTTATGTATTTTACTATCATGAAATGGCTTTATTTTTCTTACAATAGTTATATTACATTCACTTTCGATAAGAAAGGATTGTTCACTTTGTTGGGTGAAAATCTATGGCCATAAGAAAGAGCCACTGCTACAGCCATTAATCATTCTGGCAGACATTTTGAAGGCTGGGTTGATAATCAAATATTACACCGCAGTGAAATGCTCTTCTCTCACTACAACTGCAGGCACTCAAGCTACATCTATCCGTACAACTGACCGCCATCGTAGGAGTGACAGACAATTGTCTGTGACATTAAACACCACTAAGAATTAAATGTGATCCGTGAGGTAGGCAAGGGTCAAGTCATATTCCGGGAGAGAAAATTGTTCATGATTTAACACGGACCACTGGAACTCCGTCTAGTATACCCTTTCACCTTTCCTATTCAGTGAGCTGCTTAAGAGTTCAACGGTTAACAAAGAACAGGAAGCGCTGGACATGCCCTCTTGACCACAAATAAAGGTATTTTCATATTGTATATCCGTTTTTAGAAAAGTATAGTTATTAACGGATAGGCCTAACACTCTCTCAAATCCATCCAAAACACTTGCGCCTTCGACTAACTTCATCTCCCGATATGCCTGGTCACTGACAATAGATTGTATGAATTTAAGCTTCTCCTGTATGTATTCATGCTTGGGGTTCAACGTCGTACTCAACAATTTTTCAGTCATATGCCGCTGTGCATGTCACCTCCGTGACCCAGAGGGTTAGCAATGCCTCAGGAGCTTCTCATAAATGCAATCGCTGTGAGTTCAAGTCGAGCTCATGCCGGCTTCCTCTTCGGCTTTGAGTGAAAAAGTCGGTCAGCAACCTGGGGCTGGTCGTGGGTTTTTTCCGGGCTCTACACAATTTCCTCAGACAATAATAATGGCCACCATTGAGTACGGGGTAAAACACCAATCAACTAAATAAATATAGTGTCCATACCCACAGTCACGCAGACAAACTCTAAATTACACGTAAGAAAATCTACATAAACTATGTACACAAGACAGGTTAGTCTGTACACCTCCTCCCTCGTACAGCACCAGTAATCAATCATTAAAAACTAAGAGTATTTGGTTTATTTTTTTATTTGATTGGTGTTTTACGCCGTACTCAAGAATATTTCACTTATACCACAGCGGCCAGCATTATGGTGGGTGGAAACCGGGCAGAGCCCGGAGGAAACCCACGACCATCCGCAGGCTGTTGACACACTAAGAGTATTTGAGAATAAACATAAGACATCCAGATATGGTTATTAGTTTTTCCAGCTCTGTGGGAGGCCGATGTCCTCCCTGTTGTTCTTGATAATAATAATGGTGGTGTTCTTCTTATCTTGATCATGAATCATGTACCTTTCTGAATTAGCCATGCCTCGCAGCTTGTTAAACTGGACATTGGTCATTTTTTTCTTGTCTCCTGTAACTTTTTACTATGTCTAATATCATGACCGATTGAAAGCAATGGATGGTGGCTTGTATAACATAGCACCATTGTCTTTTTTGTCGCGTAACTGAACCTATGCCACTAGTCACGCATAACTACAGTCTACTTCTTTCTACACGCTGACTTAGATTTTGTTCTTTTTTGTTGATTGAATGGTAAATATTTAAGAAAAAGTGGTGATTCTGTTTGAAAATAGACGTATTGTTTGTGTGTAGGATAAACAAATACTCATAAAAATGGGTCAAGAAACACTGGCGGCGTGAAGAGCCATATTTACGTTATCGCGTTGGACCTCTGTACATGCAGTGTCAACATTTAGACATGCAGTGGTCTGAGCGTAGACATGGCTTGGATACGGCTGAATTATTTTTGATGTGACGTAAAAGGTCTATCATTCAAACGTCCCCATTCTCTGTTCGAGTTTCAGTAAAAGCCAGTGACACAGCGGTGACGAACTCTCTATTTAGCAGCTCGCGGATATGTAAAGAAAAGCAGTGAATAGAAAAATTTTTGGCCACGGCCCGAGCTGAGCAAGTCAAAAACCAATTCAGACCGACTTACGAAGGTATTGTATATTTATAACGCTTGAAGTGACACTGGCCAAATACCGCTGCTAACTCCTATACTACAGGGAAAGCCGTGCGAATCCTGGATTACGGCAGTTGAATTTACTAGGGTAAACATGGGCTGTACTACATACAAATATACCAACGTAAAGTCAACAGCTGTACTGAATATATTAACCCTTACATTGGGTTTAAGTACAGAAACAGATCAGAGAGAATACGTGCTGCTGAAACATACTCTACATAAATGTAGTCTTGAACAACTCCAATCAAATGAGCCAGCCCAACATTCTCGTCCTACTTCTATATTTATTTGTTTGATTGGTGTTTTACTCCGTACTCAAGAATATTTCACTTATACGACGGCGGTCAGCATTATGGTGGGTGGAAACCGGGCAGAGCCCGGAGGAAACTCACGACCATCCGCAGATTCCTACTTCTATAGTAAAGGCGCCCAAAGAATACATTCTCGACAACAATAATAATATGTTTCACATATATACGATGCACTTCATAAAAAAATAGTACAATGCATAATGAGACAAAGATTCAATCGTAAACCCGACCCCCCATGGCAATTTATAAATTCCCCCTCTCGCAGTGTTCGCTGGGCCCTGGTGACAATAGGTGGCCATGTGCTGTGGCCGTGTGTCTAACCTTCGCTGAAGACCACTTATCTTCCACCAATATGGTATGCATATTTTCTACGTTACAGTTGAAAAAGTTTGTCACAAGCTTGTCGGTGATTATTTCCGGGCATTCAGGTTTGCACCATACAACTGACTTCAGTCAAAACATCGTCAGTATGGCGTTAAACAGTCCAATCAAATCAAAAATGAAAGTTTTTCATACAGTAATGATATACTTCATACAGATACCATATATTTCATACAGATACCATATACCCCAATACAGATATGATACACTTCATACAGATATGATATATTTCATACAGATACCATATACCCACACAGATACGATATACTTCAAGCAGATATGATATACCCTCATACAGATACCAAATACTTCATACAGATATGATATACCTCATGCAGATACCAAATACTTCATACAGATATGATATACCTCATACAGATACAAAATGCTTCATGCAGATATGACATACCTCATACAGATACCAAATACTTCATACAGATATGATATACCTCATGCAGATACCAAATACTTCATACAGATATGATATACCTCATACAGATACAAAATGCTTCATGCAGATATGATGTGCTTAATACGATATACATCATACAAATACCAGATACTCCGTAAAGATAAGATACAGTTCATACAGATGTGACATAAGCTGCCTGTACTACATACAGTTACGATGTACCTCTTTAAGATTTGACAAGGCAGGTCACATAATTGCACTGGACTCAAGTGAAACGCGATTCACATCAAAACCATGTTGATAACATGTAGACCGTATAATTCAAGCACATCCATACACGCATCCTATATACAGTTTTGTTCTGCGGGCTGAAGTCTCCATGTCAACTGCAAACTACTGGGTAAAACTTAGCTTTTAAAATTTTTCCCGACTCTAATGTCTACAAACGATCTATGGTTTGTGACAATAACACACATTTATGAAACTAGGATAGCTAAGATAAGTTAGAATCGGGTTATTGTGAAGTGTCATGTAAGACGAGTCCAAAACTCACCCGAACAAATGTATGGTTTGGCATTGATTTGCATAGGAATCTCGTGGGACCTTAACTTACCGTCTCGTTACTGCTGCTGTAGCCCGGGTTAATGACACCATCTTTCTTCTCCTCGTAGACGTCATCGTTGTTCTCCTTGCTGTGCGATGTGGAATCAGGAGGCGAGTCCGTTATCTCGTATTTTTCTTTCCTTTGCATTGTGACTTGTAACGTCTTGAGCCGAGCGAAATCACCGTACTCAATATCAGTATTTGCCCGTGTTTACATTAACATCCAACAGTCAGTTGCATCGTTTACGATGACTGGACGTCCGTGTTCTACGTAGATATTAGCGCGCAGACTTCTGAAATCAGGTTAAAAGATATCAGTTGTAAACACCCAGTAAGAATTTTGTTCCGCCTGTCGTAGAGGACAAACACAGGAAGGACGAGGGAGAGGCCAAAAACAATGAATTTAACTGTACCTGGTTGTCCTGTACATGACAGGAGGCACGGGGAAATAGACCAGGTTACACAGCGCGAGGGTGGGGGTGAGTGCGGTGTTTGGTGGGTGTGTGTGTGTGCGGTGTTTGGTGGGTGGGGGTGTGTGCGGTGTTTGGTGGGTGGTGGGTGCGGTGTCCGTGCTATGGGTTGGGAGGTTAGAAATTGCTTATCCCTCATAGGTGGTGTTGACATATCACCTGAATGAGGAGATCGTGTAAGTTGCTACGTTCTAAGCATTTACATCTTATTAATTATCTTTAAGCGTACAATAGATAAGCGGCCGGATTTCACCAGACACATGTGACCATTTATCAGCTACCACACAGTCGTCACAGCTCTGATTTTACTCACTACATGAGCTTTATTCTTCTGTATACTAGAGACATTTGGCGAAAATAATAGAACAACATATTAGTGCTCCATGCATACAAGTTAAGAAATTCAGATATCTATTTACGTGATAAGGATTAACGCTGTTGTCACGGATATCTCATACAAATGACAGCTGTCAGGTCTATGGGTGGTCCAGTGCTTGTCCTGTTAAGACATATGTCTAGGCTAATTTTGTCAAGCGTTATAATTATTACAAATTGCAGAAAAGCGTTAAGTGACAATGAAATATTTATTTATTTATTTATTTATTTGATTGTTTTTTTTACGCCGTACACAGGAATATGCCTGTGGGTTCCCCCCCGGGCTCTGCCCGGTTTCCTCCCACCATTATGCTCGCCGCCGTCGTATAAGTGAGATATACCTGAGTACGGCGTAAAACACCAATCAAATAAATAAATAAATAAAACACCAATCAAATAAATAAAATAGTTCGCAAATAGTCACTTGTGAATTTACCTCATTTAGATTTTATTCTAACTATTCATGTACATGCGTAAAATGTAGCAATGCACCCCCCCCCCCCCCCCCCCCAGCAACGTGGCTTGAGCAGAATGAGGTAAAAAAAAAATACACTCACGTTAACTGCAACTGAGTAGACGCCACTGGTCTAGAATTACACAAAATGCTGAGTTGACATCACATTCCGATCTTTAATAGTAACTGTCTGATATGGGTGATGATGTCGGACCCTATTATTTTACTTCTAAATCCCATTTTACAAAAATAAAACACAAACCATATTGTGATTCATTAAATATATACCGTTGAAAACAAACCTGCGATTTTTTTACAGAACGAAAACAAATCAACATTTTACCGAATGCCTAGACAAATATGAATGCTCCATGGCAATGATCGTAGGGTGTTCACATGGTTTGTAGGGTGTTCACATGGTTTGTAGGGTGTTTCACATGGTTTGTAGGGTGTTCACATGGTTTGTAGGGTGTTCACATGGTTTGTAGGGTGTTCACATGGTTTGTAGCGCACAGTAGATTTCCCAGAATCCAGACATATCACAAGCCTGTCCTACCCCGTAGCTGTACTGCGTGCTATGTCTAACGACTAGCCTGCCGATGTAATATCGTAGGATAGCCTTTTGGTGAAACTTCAGTGGCAAAAATTTGCCTCTGTACTACTTCATTTTGTCAACTTAAGCTGGTTTCTGTGTGACCGAAAACAGCATACTGGAGAGAACAATTAAAGTTTAGATTATTTACCTTTGTAAAGTTGCTCATATAAGGACATGTCCTGAAGTTATTTATTCTGTAGGAGGCCTGAAATAAAGCTATTAATATCCCAGAACCTACCTGTTTTCATACAGATACAGATAGCTGCCATATATCCCCTACAGGTACCCGTGTCAATAGCCGAGTTGAAAGCTGTAGCTTAGGCCTAAATCTGGTGTGCAGAGGGAGAGCGAGATGACGGCCGAATGTCGGGTAGTTGGCAGGTGGCTGACTGACTTACCTGGAATCATACAGCAGGTGAAAATTCCGTCTGTTTTGGTTGGTGTTTGCAGCACAGTAAATCCAACATGCCTTAGTGGTTGCTCATAAGCCAGCTTTCTTACATAAACACTACCCTCAATAGTGTCGTACATACAGCGCTTTGAGAGTGTACCGGGAAACACTCAATGGCTTCGGAAGACCCTGACTGAGAGCATGCGTGATTTACATGTCACGTGACATTTGCGGTCTGCATACCTAGTCATAGAAATCAGGACGGAAATGGATTTTGTGAAAGTAGTTTGAGATTGACGTTAAAAGATGCGTAAAGAGGGGATGGGATTGAAGATAAGGGATAGTACACAACCTACCTGATTTACAATCTCTTTTAAAGAGTCTATTCCAGAGATTTTTGGATAAAAAAAAAAAACAAAAAAAAAAAAAAAAAACAAAAAAAAACATACTCCCTCATGAAATCAAATTATTGCCTTTCAGAAAATATCGGACTCTACATAAAGCGACCTACATTATAAATTTTAGAAAGTTTGTCACCGAATTTGAGGGGTAACACTTGCGCAGACGTGGTGGGTATTTGTGAGAAGTAAACCATATTTGGGCTCTTCTAAAATAGTAGCTGGGGCCTCCGTGGACAAGAAGGTCAGCGTACCAGCGCGAGTTTATCACCAATGAGTTCAAATCCATCTGATGCTGACTTCCTCCCCGGTCCTGCGTGGGAAGGTCTGCCAGTAACCTGCGGTTCCCTTGGCCGCCGTCGTAAAATTGAAATATTCTTGAGTCCGGGGTAAAACAGCAAACAAATAAATAAATAAAATAATAGCAAATATTCATCCGGATTTTCACTGTTCGGCTTTTTTCAGCCGTCAGATTTACTGGTGTTATGTAAAGGCTGAATAAAAATTTTGTGCACGTAGTTTTTTTAAAGTTGTACTTTTGAAATTACATACTGCAGTCAGTGTAAACTGTTAGATGCCACAAAGATTCAAATAAACTGTGCGAAATTTGCAGAATGTTATAACATTGCCGATGGCTGTTTTTACCCAGGGATACGTGCCATTGTCGCTTTCCTTTCAAACCCTCAGGGGGCCTCCGTGGCTCCGTTGGTTAGCCCGCTAGCGCAGTGCAATGACCGGTTTCGTCCCACCATAATGCTGGTCGCCGTCGTATTAGTGAAATATTCTTGAGTGCGGTGTAGAACTCCAATCAAATAAATAAATAAATCTAAGACCCGGATGTGTTAGCACTTCTGGCTTACTCGACACCGCTAGTTGCTCACCCGACACCGCTAGTTGCTCACTCGACAGCGCTATTGGCTTTTCTCGATATAGCCAGCGTGATGGTAAATATTTCCGTAGTAAATATGCATCTATTCTGATAAATCCGCACGGATATAGGCTGCTGGTTCCGGAAGCCCTGTATAACTGTTCACAAGCACACGTAGTTAGTCGTTAAGTATCACCATTGTAGCGGCATATGTCATCACCCCAATTCGCACACTCCCAGGTTGAGTGCGTCATAGTTAGCGAGGTCCTGTTCGGTTAAACAGTATGTCTATGTGAAACACGGCTGATTAGTGCGTATAGCGCACTGATTGGTTCATTCTCGAAGACACGTTAAATAGCTCTTGCTGGAGTCCAGTCATTGATGACTTTCTAACAAACCGGAAAAACCATGCATAATATTTTATCTTTTTGTATCCTTAATACTCCGTAAAATGGACTTTAGACCTCCGACACATGCAGCATGTCACGTTTATATTTTTAAATTAGATTTGCAGAGTATCTGATTTCCATAGAACAGTTAGGTGTTCCGTCAAGCTAACTCTAACCAATCACACAAGCGCTTAATTTTCCAGTTCTTCGTCAATTATTTGCAAACCTATGAAAGTTGAGTCACAAGTTCAAGTCATACTAAACTGATTCACTAAGTGCAACTTAAATGTCTGGATACTTCCCATGCGAATGAAGTATTTAAATGAAATTTAATATAATTTAATTTATTTTAACTGAAGTTTAACTTAAATTCAACGAAATTTAATTAAATCCAATTTAATTGTATTTAATGAAATTTTATTCCATTTTATTTTTTGTTTCAAATTTATGTTATTTTGTTTCATTTTATTTAATTCATATTATTTCATGTATGTTTACCGCCATATTTGTCACACATACGACAGTGCTGAGGTGCATGGATGTAGGAAACGTGATTACCTGGAATAAATCACAAACCTCTTGCAGACACTTGACAAACCAACTGATTTAAAGGTATACATGTATAGCACATGTCTAGGACACGGAAGGATCGAGTTCAAACTCGGCCTAGAACTGGGCATTTGTGGATCCGCACTGCTTGCGGGGCCTAGATGACAATAAGCGGTTGGCGACGCTCGTCCGGCTGTTTGTGCAGCATAATGTTCGTTGAAGACCATTTGTGTTCAGTCAGATTGTTGTAAACGTCAATGTGAAAACTTCGTCAGTAACTCAACAAACGTCGGTGGCACTCCGGTTTCCTCGAACCCATGGAACTGACCGCCTTTATATAAGTAAATAAGATCTTGAGGTGTTAAACAACAATCAAACAGGTTAAATCGTATTTCACATAGTGATATATTAATCATACTCTGCAGCCTCCATTGTCAAAGGCTGGTTGGCTTCCAGCGCATGCGTCGCTTTCTACGCTCGCTTTACATCACTGCCACCACTAGACAAGTTTGACCTTTAAAGCGTCATTTTCCTCCACCAATACGTAATGAGACTCCCAGCAGCAAGGTGTTGTAGTTACGTGAAGTTTATAGCTATAACAAGTTCCTCTGTACATTTCTGTCTATCTGTCATGCTCCATCTGTCTTTCTATCGCTTGGTCAGTCGATCAATATTTTTTAACATCCTTATTTTAAACATTGGACCATTTACTTACTATTTTTTTAAATCTTTTAGAGTTTTTTTTTAACGCGCCTGCTTATAAGTATGATTGTCAAGATACGGACTAAAAGAAAAAGATTAAAATCCATGTGGCGGACAGAGTGCTAATTGATGCCTGATCACACACTTAAAAGCCCCACCTTAAATGTCAGTCAAAACGCCTTGCAGCGTCTAATCTGTCTAAAAAAAAAAACACACACCTTGCCTACTCCACTCAGTCACGCTTCAAGAAATTTGATCATTTCGTCATTTTACTGCTCAGATAACCATGCATGCAGTCAGCCGATTAGGTAGTCCACGGCTTCCTTGTTAGTTTTAAGTACAGCTACCATGACCCTGTATTACCCGGTCCGTACCGGTATATACCTGTATGTCTGACGCAGACATACAGGTATCTCTACGTGATATCTGTCTTTTCGAGTGGAGGGCTATAAATTCATATGCCGTGCTGTGTGTACATATCCGACTGTACAAAGGTTGACATCATTGTGTGCAACTGAGACACTCGCAAGCCGAGGTAATGAAAGTGTCGCTGAAAGAGGTATCCGTCGGGCAAAAGGCCTCACTACAAAAGATTCAATTGATGCACGGTGTTTGTAAAAATGAATAATGCACACAGATACATGACATATCCCTTAATGCCCTGTTTCTCTAACCGATACTAACAATATACCTTAGGTCTATGAAGTACAGACGTGTGGCTGTTGACTAACGTGACACATCCTAAGCCAGTTTTCGCAGCCTCACCTTCACAGTAGTCTCATAAAACACACAGCGTAACTTACCTTTATATTTAATGTTAAATGCGTCAAAAGATATGTATACAGGTTTTACTCAGGAGCATGTTATAGCGACTGTGTGATAAAATTAAACACAGATTCGACTATGCCCTGGCTTTCATTGAAAGTATAAATAAGTTTTGCACAAAACATCAGAGAGAATGTAATAAAGAGAAATTTGACAGAAAGGTTGGGTTTCTGTTTTCTGGTCGACATAGAGGTTGCTAGAAACTTCGGCTATTTAATTATAAACATGTCTGTACATGTCTGATAACAACAGCGGTAGTTATTACAATGTGAAAACAACACCAGGTGATTATTGCAAGCTGATAACCATGGTGAATGATTACTACAGCCTAATATCAAGAGCTGATAGCAACAGGGGTGATTATTACAACCTGATAAAAACGGGCGAGTATTACAACCTGATATTAACACCGGATGACTACTACAAGCTGATAACAACAGCAGGTGACTATTACAGCCTGATAACAACACCGAATGATTGCTACAACCTCATTACAAGACCGGGTGATTTACAATCTGATAACAACAATGAGTGCTTATTGCAGCCTGGTAACAACAGTGGGTAATTATTATTACCTGATAACAATACCGGGTGCTTATCACAGCCTGATAATAGCAATGAGCGATAATTGCAGTGTGATAAGTACAATGGGTAATTATTACAGCCTGATAACAAGAAGGGCTGATTATTACAACCTTATAATGACAGTAAGCGAGTTTTACAGCTCGATGACAACCGCGGGTGATTATTACAGCCTATTAACAATAGTGGGTGAATATTACAACCGGAGAACAAACTTCGATTGTTACAAACTGATGAATTACTGGTTTATTATTACAAATCGATTACAACGGTGGATGATTATTACAATATGATAACAACAGCGGCGATTATTACAACGTGATGACAACATTTTGTATTATTACTATATGATAACAGCAGGGGGAATTATTACAACCCCACACTAACATAGGGTGATTATTACAACCTGATAACGACAGTAGGTATTTTCTTTAATGGGTTACGAGGGGGGGGGGGTGATTTTTACATTCTGATAGCAACAAGGGGGATTTAGCCGACCACAACGTTCGTGTGGCAGTTCACGTAATAGTTGTGACGGCTATCACCATTAACGTAACCAGAGCAGGCCACTTAATTTCCGCGAGTGACTGCTGGGGCCATCGTAAAGCTGTAGCTTAAAGATATTTTTTCGCCCTAAGATGAATGAATGACTGATTGAATGAATGAGTGCTTGGGGTTTAGCGTGCCCTAAGGTGAATGAATAAAGGGATGCTTGGGGTTTAGCACGCCCTAAGATGAATGAATGAAGGAATCCTTGGGGTTTAGGGTGCCCTAAGATGAATGAATAAAGGAATCCTTGGGGTTTAGCGTGCCCTAAGATGAACGAATGAAGGAATCCTTGGGGCTTAGTGTGCCCTAAGATGAATGAATGAAGGAATGCTTGGGGTTTAGCGTGCCCTAAGATGAATGAATGAAGGAATGCTTATGGTTTAGCGTGCCCTAAGATGAATGAATGGACGAATGCTTGGGGCTTAGTGTGTCTAAGAAGAAGAAATGAAGAAATGCTTGGGGTTTAGCGTGTCCTAAGATGAATGAATGAATGAATGCTTGGGGTTTAGTGTGCCCTAAGATGAATGAATGGACGAAAGCTTGGGGTTTAGCGTGCCCTAAGATGAATGAATGAATGAATGCTTGGGGTTCAGCTTGCCCGAAGCTAAAACCTGGAAAGCTTTTATGCACCTTTGTGTGTTAAGTGTTACGGTATTGAAAACAGCAACAGAAAACAGACTCAGTAACTCAATATTACAATGTAAACAATGCTTTATATATAAAATGAGACGTACAGTTTTACAGACAGTTCAACAACAACAACATAAAAAAACATACACATCAGTATTACCGGTCTTTAAAAGTTTCCAGTTCACCTTTGCATCCCAAGGAAGGTATTCCAGGAGATCCAACGTAAAGACCATGGGATAAACACACAATTCACACAAGTCACAAATTGTCCCAGTCAGGTACTTCGCTAGGTTAGCGAACGCGAACACAGTACACAGGTTACACAGAACTGGAACAGTAAAGCCTTTGAATGACGTCACACCCGCAGAGCACAAAACAGGGTAAATCCAGGCCTGGAGGTATAATCCACTTTAGAACAGTCACAGCTCCCGCAGAAACTCACAAACGAGACGTTCAGAGACGTAGAGTAATGTCACCTTGTGGCAGAACGAACGTCCTTTGCAAAACTGAAAACTTCAGTTTAGAGTCCGTGACGACCTTGTCGGTCAGGTGAGGTTAGCGTGTTAAGCAAATTACACAGTCAACACTGTATAATCATAATAAAGATCCGAACACCAATAAACGTGACTTCCGCAGAAATGCACTTAAACCAGACATCAGTACAACTGTGGTACACAAACGGTGCCGGCATAGAAATCTGTCCTCCCAAACGAAACTGGCATCACCAGCTCATATCAATATAATGGACTCGATACGAGAGCGTCGCACACTCTCCTGGCTCTCAGTGGATGCAGCAAAAAAAACCTCCTCTCTGTTTGTTTGTTTTTTGTTTATTTACTGGTTTTAGGGCCACTTTCCTGGCGGATATCGTGGCCCATCAAATCAGTGTTTTATTTATTTTTTTTTTAACACATGAATATTTTTGTTACATAACAGCAGTGCGTTGGTATACTATTTACATATGTACATGAGTCAATTAGTGGGATTAACCTCTTTGTGGTAGCATGTTACAGCTTATTGTATAGGTTCAAATGCTGCCATGGTCATTTAACAGAAAGGGGATAAATAGTAAGCTATTTACAGAGATTAACGTTATCTTTACATTAGAAATACATAGATCTGCATTAAAGAATTACAATGAGTTGCCTATACAGAAATTTACACAGAGAGAAAACAACAGTAGTGCCTTTATTTATTGGTTAACAGTTTTGCTCTCTTGCTTCCTCCTCTGTGGCGTGGAGTTAAGGAGCTCCCGCCACTTATACCGGACGCCGTCCAGGAAAAACCAGCGTACTGGAAACCTGTGCCTGTAACAGGCGCGACAAGTATAAATGAGGAGCAAGGATGTCAGGCCTCATCCACTTAGTTGAAGCAAGAGATAGTCCTATTGTCATGATGTCTTTTATGTTTCTGGTCTTCGTTTCCTGGTTGTTAAGTTTCTTTGGCCCCATGGGTCTTCTTATTGCTTTCCCTGTCTTCTTCTTTAATTGATTTCCTTCTCTTTTTCCAATTTTTATTTTTGGCCTCCCATGGCGGCGCAGACAGCACGTTTCATAGACCGGTAGAACAGTTCCTAGCCTAGAGTGTTTAGGTGCACTCCGTCGTTGGTTAGAATTTGTTTTTGTGGTCGGATCAGTCCCCGTTGTCTCCAGAAGGTGGCCAACTGGTTGTTTGTCAGCTTCTTGTTAATTTCATGGATTTTTGTATTATAAATGTGGACCGAAATTCGCCGAGTTACCTGACGGTAAAGAAGCTGGCTGATGTAGATCCTTGGAATTTGGAATTTCGTTTTAAGTGCACCAGCATAGTCTAAAATATCAGCGCAAATTGCTGCTGCTGATTTGTGAGAGTCCGCATCGTTTCCCCCAATGTGGAGGATAACTAGGTCAGGTTTTGTCTCCTGAAGGAGACTTTCCAATCTTCCAGAGCATCTAAGTGTCCCAACTCTAGCTCCCCCAATGCCAAAAAACCGAATGTCCTGGCCTGTTCCAAAGTCGATTCTAGAGTTTGGGATCGAATTTCGAAGGATACTATTCTCCAGTCTATGAACGTAACTGCTGCCGATAATAAAGATTTTCATCCTTTTTTTTTTCCCTGTGAAAACAAATAGAGAAAACAAATATACAAGATAGTTGTATTTTTGATTTGCGAAGGGGTTTTGTTTATATCTTTGCAAGAAGATATTTGATAAAACAGATATTTAGGAGCAAATTAGTGGTATAGCTACCAATCAGAAATTGATAGAGGGTCTGCCCTCGTATGATATATACACATTTGTAAATAAATAGAAAATAAATATCAACTAATAAGAATAGATAAATAACAACAAATAAGAGGGCAGATTAGTTAATGGAGAAATATTATTAATTACTACAGTTATCAACTTTTGTGGTTACATTGTTTTCGTGTGCTATGTTTTTGCAGATTGGTTTCATGGACGTTTTATCGGCCCTCAAGATCAAGGTATCGCCGATATAGTTGGGGATAAAGTTGTAGGGAGGAATTATGTATCTGTGGAATAAACGGCCCTCAAAATCAAGGTATCGCCGTTGTTAGTATATGTGTTTGGTAATTACGGAAAATGCACCGTTTTTAATCAGAGAAGGTGACGTATTGTTGACTAGAGCAGAAACGGCCCTCAGAATCAAGGTATCGCCGTTGTTGGTCAATTGTGTTTTATCAGATTCGGCTTTCGTAACCCGTCGATTTGATGTATTCTTTTAGTAAGGAGAATATTTGTGCTCTCAGGTGTGGTTTGGGGTTAAGGATAGTCTGAAGGTCAAGTTCACATTTGTAGATTTGCAGGCATTCTGCCAATCGTCTTCGTTCTTTACTGTGTTTAATACATTGTAGCAAATAGTGCTCTGTGGTTTCATCATGCTCTTGACAGGCTGGGCAAGTTGGTGAAGAATTTTGGATTATAGTTGCTAGATGTGCTTTGAGCCCTGTTTTCCCTAGTCTCAGGCGTGATATGTTTTTGTCATCTTGGTTATTCAATAATTGGAACGAATTTAATTTTGTAATCGTTCCGTTTAATATTTTATAGTGCCACCGTCCGCGGGATTCTTTATCCCATTCCTCTTTCCACTGATTGTTAATTTGGGTATTGATCAATGTATATATTTCATTTTGGCTCAGGGGGACGTCTATATCTTGTTCATATTTTCGTAGGCTCGATTTTGCTGCCTGATCTGCAATTTCATTTCCTCTCTGCACAGAAAACACGGCTTATATACGTTCCAGGTGGATTCAACTATTCTTAAACACAGAATTAACAGCCAATGAAATAAACGAAGCATTGAACAAGGTGCTTTCGATCCGGTCCGCGCTGTACACATATAACAGGGCCTGTTATGCTTTCACAAAGGTCCGCAGACTAACAGTACATGAAAACGTTAAATAGTCATACATAACATAAGTCACATCATGTACGCCATGTGAAGAAACAAAAACCAAGCGATTCATGTATTCTTTTATACAGGTATAATCTGCTTGAAGAAATCTGCCTTAACCCAAGGTTCCACCGGGACGTATCTTCATGGTATATCTTATCTGGCCGTTGAACAACTCCTGCTGAACAACGGTTTGTGTAAACAAACTGTTTAGCACGCCCATGGAGGGCATTTCACAATTACATGTAACTTGATCGTGCATCACATATCACACAGCCCGTTATGTTTGAACTAAATGTTTTCGCTTTATGCCTGGCTATGTTTTTTTTTCCTGAGTATATTCTGAATGCACACGTTCTCGTATTTGCGTGCGTGGCTCCGCTCCTTTTTGTTCAGCTAACACTGCGACGTGCCTAACCATGCACCAGTAACATAGTTAACATCACATTCAGTCACAACTATCATTAGACACCCAAGATGGGTTTCAAAGAAACTGGGAGAAAAAAAAACACTTAAAGTAGGACACGCTGAATTGGCAACCAGCAGTTTTATATTTGGTTTGCCTTCATATCAACCCGTACTGCAACGCAACAAGTTCCTACTGTGTAAAGTGATAAGATCTGTGTATACACAGTTGTTTTGAATTGAGCTACCAACCTGGAACATACTGTACTTGATTGTACAAAGTCCTATATATATTTGTCTGTCCAGCCCTCTGTCTGCAATGTGACTGTATGTTAAATGTGATGACAACATGAGTAATTCTCTACCAGTGATGCCTAGTAAGTTGCTATTAACATCACTACATATATTTATTTTTACCTAATTCTGCTTAAACCATGGTGCTAGAGGGCATGTAAATTGCTACATTTTATGCATTTACATAAACAGTAAACGGACAATAGGGCGTATTTCACCAGTTACGTGTGACCATTTGCCAGCCACCACATTGTCGTCGCTGCTCTGGTCTTGCTCTCTATGCTGTACTTCCTTAATTATTTTGTGAACGTCTACATTTGTCAGTTTAGATACATGTATAAAGTCCACGATAACAATGAGAGTGACATGAAATAAAACTTGTTATATTTCTCCATAGTACATGACAATCCTGAACATCTGGATGCAAAGACGAAAAAAGTGCTGCCTGATGGCGCTCAATTTAGACGGCAACTTACCAGATACCCCGGAGGACGCAGAAGGCGCGGTTGTGGAGCTAGTACTTTAATTAGAACGGCGTCCTGCACAACCTTCGTGCCCCCACAAGACACGTAGGGCCGCGCCGTCCACAACCTTCATGCCCTGACCGGGTTCTTATTTATTTATTTATTTATTTATTTATTTATTAATTTATTTATTTATTTGATTGGTGTTTTACGCCGTACTCAAGAACATTTCACTTATACGACGGCGGCCAGCAGTATGGTGGGAGGAAACCGGGCAGAGCTCGGGGTAAACCCACGACCATCCGCAGGTTACTGTCAGATCTTCCCACGTCCCCCGCGAGGAAGCCAGCATGAGCTGGACTTGAACTCACAGCGACCGCATTGGCGAGAGGCTCGGGAATTGTCATTATTAGCTTGTAGCGTTGACTTTGGTTTACGAATGTCTGTTTTGACGCATAATTTTATTAATTCTTGTGAGTGAGTGAGTGAGTGCTTGGGGTTTAACGTCGTACTCAACAATTTTTCAGTCATATGACGATGAAGGAATCATTAGGGTGCATGCACGTGTAATGTGCCTCCTTGTTGCAGGACGGATTTCCACCGCTCTTTTATTTAGTGCTGCATCACTGAGACGACTTACCGAAGGCAAGTAAGCCGCCCCGCCCGAGCCATTATACTGATACGGGTCAACCAGTCGTTGCACTATCCCCTTCATGCTGAGCGCCAAGCGAGGAAGTAACAACTTCCTCTTTTAAAGTCTTAGGTGTGACTCGACCAAGGATTGATCCTGGATCTACCGGTCCCGAAGCGAATTCTTGTGAGAAATGTAGTCAGTATAGATTTATTGTTAAAATGAAAGAAAGTTAAATAAAAGTTCACTAGTCAGGCCTAATTCTGTATAGTTTTTGCCGACTACTACGCTGTCGTCGCTGCTCTGGTCTTACTCTCCATGGTGTAGTCATATATCATGAATGTATACGATGTCTAGGTACGCTGATGCACCGTATTTCCTACTGTAAACTCAGCACTTAATGTTGGAATAGCTCTTATTACAAACGAATAAATGTACCCAGTGTACGGGACTATAAAAATTGACAGTATCGTCATTAGAGCCTAGCATAGAATGCAAAAATTTGAATGCATGTAATTATCTTTAAAAAATAAATGAATGAACGCTGAAATACCGATACACACAGAGCAGACAAGATTGGGGTTAAACGCAGCATTGGATAAAGGCGCACCTAAACTGTACAGGTATAAATGCCTGTCTTAATATATCCAAGACCCAGTTGGGTTAAAGGTATTCGTTACAGAAATATCAATACAATAGGTGACTTGTCAAAAAACGCTGTTCGTGCCCGCCATGAAAATGTCATAACGACCTTCTGGGGACAAACCGACATGATTTGCTGCGAGCAAGGTCTAAATTTCCCCTGACCTACAGGACCGGTTTCAGAAAGCATTAAATGCAATCACGCAACTATCATAGCCACGAAATGCTTAACACAGTTCCATACCGGAAGGGTCCCTACAGTCACATCCCGTCCCGTCTACGAGTTATTGGATATCGTTGTTAATGAATATACATGTATATGGATATACATTTAGTTGTATTTTCCCCGCGTAGTATGGCGCAGTTTTCGACTCTATGGTAGAGTGCCTGAACTACAGGGTACTGTTAGATTACTAGACGGTACTGAGCAAATTGGATATCTTAAAGTACAACACAACTTTCAGTATTGCTTGTTGCACGATGCATGAACTGCATGGTACTGGAAGGTTACTGCACGGTACTCAGCCAAAAAGGTTCCTGCGAAGTACGACGCAGTTTTCAGCATTGTGGTATGGCACATCAGCTGCAGGGTACTGCACAGTTAGTGCCCGGAATTGTGCAAAATAGTGCCACCAAGTGCGACACAGTTTTCAACATAGCTGTACGGTGCGCGGACTGCACGGTACTGCACGATTACTGCGCGGTACTGAACAGAATAATTCGCGTGTAGCATTGCACAGTTCTCAACAGTACTGGAGTTATGCTATGTCTAGCTCTGACATCAGTTGGCCATATTCTCAGCTTGGCTTCCACGATAACCGCTCTGAGTCGTTACATTCACCAATCTGGAACTCGGTCCATTCGCCTGTGCTGCTCTCAGAGTGTCAAAGCTGTACTTGGCGAAAACAGCTTTCTTGTGATCTTAAAATAAGTCTATCAGTTTATCTATCGCCTCATTATGCGGGAGTAGTCAAGACCTTATATATAACAGACGCATTCACTTGGACAGCAATTGATCTTCTCAAACCGCCATTCTCTAATCACATGTTTGTTAGGCTGCTCTTCCTAACCGTCGGTAATTGACCGTAAAATTGACGGGTAATGGCTAACCGTGCAATAGAAATACCAATGAAAACTGTATGTGACACTACCATTTCTTATTTTAAGACTGTTCCCACCGTATTCAATACAATCAAATGCATTGGACCATATCGAATTGTACTCATGTAACGTGCTATAATATAATATGATATAAAGTACCTGCTTTAGGTCCAGAAAAAAGTCGCTGTGATGTCAATGACGACATGCATTACCATGAAGTAAAGAGCATAAAGCCCACCATGGAACAGATAAGAGAGATGCATCACCAACAACACCCAAATCGTGATCCACACAAAACACACACATCCACAAAGCGTCGTAGATTTTATTTCATTGAAAGGTCATGTGATTTTAAAAAACCAACGACAATATATTGCTGGAAAAATATTCATGTACTGTCCCTATATTACGGTAACAGTTCACAGCAAGGGGGGGGGGGGGGGGTCGGGCGTGAGGGAACACCTGTCACAATAACGTAAAACAGTCTTTTTAATGGTGATCATATTAAAAGTCACTTTATTTATTTATTTATTTATTTATTTAGTGTTTTACGCCGAACTAAATATGTTTCACTTATACGACAGCGACCAGCTTTATTGTGGGAGGAAACCGGGCAAAGCTCGGGGAAAACCCGCGACAAGTAGCAGTTTGTTTATTAAGGGCCCAGGGGTTAGTAGGTTACTTCATATCTGCTCAAAATATTCACACAAACTAATTTGTCACATTCACAACTTTCAACTTTGATTGCAACATAGATAGAAGTAATGCTTTTTGTTCCAAAAACAAAACACGGAGATCCTGGTCATATAATACTATAGTCCCAGTGACAAGGTTCGCGAAGGCTCGGTTAAGATGATGTACAAGGTTGCAATCTGAGAAACACTTACGACAAGCATTATGTCATGATTGATGTGTAACACCTTATGATATTGACACTGATCAAAACACAAGTGGAACACAAACAAATCAGGACATTAATCCTGGTGACAAGATCAAAATGTCGCAATAAACAACGAGTGAAACCAGACAGTGACCGCAATGTTGGATAATCCAGCTCAGCAGGTGAGGGTAACCCTGACTGTGATCACTGATGGGACGATGTTAAGGTTTATTTCAAATTCACGTGAGAACCTCTGTAAACTGCTGAGTGACGTGTGAACAGCTGGGGATACTGTTTCATATAAAACATTGGATATTCACCTTTGATCATTACGACTCGTTACGTATCAATATAGCACAAGCAGACCGAATTACAGCTTTGCCTCAGAGATCAAACATGAATACGTCCAGCAAAACGCAGATTTCCATGAGATTCCAAAACTCCCAGTCTCTAATCACGGATCTCCGGAATATGACGGAAATGCCCGAGATGTGTGACGTGAAATTTCTCGTCGGCAAAGACAAAACTGCTGTGTATGGGGTAAAGTCGATACTTTCTACAAGAAACAGGTAAAACTTGAGTCTTCTTACTAATCGTAACACTGCATAATAAAACATAAAAGCTAAGTTTTTATTCACAGTGTTAGAAGTATATGCAATCGTTTCGTATATTCAAACATAAAGACTACAATCTTCATAATTTGGAATGACTGAATAAAAGGAAGTTGCAGAACAGACGGAGAGAGGGTGGTCGAGACATTATATGTTTGCATATACACACTATTACGACACATTATCAGCGTGTAAATTATAGTTATGTACTGAAGGTTCTGCAATTTCCTCTCATTCAAACGGTGTCCAGTTCAGTTTTCGTCACTAATCGCCGTTTAGGAATTATATGGATCAAAACACGAGAATTAACTCGCCAGATGCGCGAATGATGGTGGTAACTTCAGCTTACTCCAGCGAAACACCTGACGGCAGGGAAAAGCTAAAAGTATGGCAGTTCCAATCCAGTTATCGGGAACAGAGACCATTAGTTAGAAGTTACAAGTTCATCTTCAAAGCAGAATTAGTTTACCTATTGCAGTTAGAAGTCACTCAACTTGTAACTTCTAACCAAAGGTCTCTCTGGTAAGGTAACTGGCCACCACGCTCTATTCTAAGCCATGCAAATCCCAACCCATTCAAATTGTCTTCCTTTAATCTACACACAATGCTGTGAGTTAAATGTTCCGACCATAAGGTCCTAAACAAGACGATTGTGTGCCTTACACGTATGATTAAATTCTTTGTTTCTTTACAATTTTCACAGGATCTTGTACAGCATAATACTGGCACAGGAAAGAGTCCATGCAAAACAGAGAAGAAAACAAAAGCGTCTTGGATACAAAGTTCGGTTAATACTGCACAAGTTATCAAACTCAAACAAACCACAATCGACCAGTCCCCCCTCAAAACAACTCACTATTGAGATGAGAGAGTTCGAACCAAAGGCTTTCAAAAAAATGATTGAGTTCTTAATGACAGGCAATACCATCGTAAACGTTGACTGCGTCATAGGTAAGATATACGCTTTACTCAACGCATGCATTTACGAACACAGACTGACAACAACCGAACTACACTCGGCACCTTTGTTTCTTAAAATCTTTGATTATTCGTCTCTTCTCCGAATTTCGTTCGCAAAAACTGAAATGAAATACATGTTCAACTTAATACCACTGTATATAAGACCAGGTGCTCTTGTCTGCAGGGGTTATGATTGCTTCTCACCGGTTTGGGATCGCAGACCTGAAAGAAGCCTGCTATCAGTATGCCCAGACCTTCATTCAGCTAGACTCTGTTCTCTCCCTTCTTAGCTCTTGTGAGGTGTATCAGGAATTTGGACTAGTTCATAAGTTACGAACCAAGGTAAGAAATCTGATCATTTTGAAAATAGCTCCTCTTCAGTATCAAATAAGCAGTCACCTCTAGTCCCGTAAACAGGTGGGCAAATACATCATCAACTGACAATTTGACAGCATGTTGGGAGGGAGGAAACTGTGGGATTTATGCTCAAGGATAACTCGCAAAAACAGTTAGTTTCGTATAGTCTGAAGTGTAAAAATTTGGATACATTGTTTTTATATTTACCGTGATATTTATTCAGGTTAAGTTAGGTCTTTCATGGCCCAGAAATTCTATGATAATTTACAACATGAAAGTTCAGACGGTCTGAGTAAGATCATTATGTTGTAGGTTTAACTGATTTGAATTGTGTCATATTGAACCTAAGGTTTTTTGCTGTGAATTTACAACGTTTAGTATTTGCACCGAACGCATTTGTTTTTCACAGATGTTGATGTTCATCGCCGACCACGCCGAGGAAGTCCTTCAACAAAAAGAATTCATTTCTCTACATGTTGAAACGATGACAGCTATACTCTCTCTGCCAAACCTGAACGCTTCCGTGCGAACAATATCCGCGGCTACCAATGTAAGGGACGCCACTCTGAAGTCGCTTGGGAAGTGTGGGCAAAGGATTGTTGGAAAGAGTGTTTCCGGAACAGTCGACCTGGCTCCTGTCACCATTGACGACCTCATAAACCAAGCGGAAGTTCTCCACGCCGTTGCCAAGGTGATTGCGGATAAGGATTCCTCAGTTACGCCTCTTAACGGTGAGGAAAACAAAGCCTACGAGTCAGCCTCCGAGAGTTGGCGAGATCCTCAGCGTCTGGGCCGAGATTTTACACAGCAGACGACGAAAGACAGATCTCAATCGCCTTTGGTGTATTCTGTCGACTTTTCACTGGACAAGGCATTTCTCTGCTCATCTGATGAAGAGTCCCTTCATTTTTCTTCAAAGTTTTTCAGCACATAATCCATTGTCGAAAGGTTTAGTAATTTAGGTGTCTGGAGCTTATTTTTCTCCTGTTCACGATGTCATTTCTCCGATACCAAATGTGGATCTGTTGAGTCACAAGAATGGCCATACCTTGTGATTTGGTAAGCTCCAGCTCAATACCACAATTCACATTGTGTCAAGGGCACTTTGTTTTTTGTTTCCGTAATTTCCAAACTCCGATGTTGTGGGACGAGTCGACAGCCTGCGGTGTAGGAGGATTTTGCCAGGTTCCTATTTTAAAGGTTTGCCTCATGTTGATTGTCTTTCTCACACTAGCGAGATTTATACATGAGGTAATATTGCATGTGCTTTGGTTTCAATGGTGCCCGTATATGTACAAATAGTGCTATCTACGAACAGACTGTGTATCCTCCAGCCTGGCACAAAACATATATTATGTTTTAGTCTCATTTAAAATCGTTGTTGTAAATGCGGTTCATCCTGCAAATATAAACCAAAAGATTATAACAAACTTTTACGCTTTGTGTCGTGTGTTGTTAATTTTTATAACTGATGTGATACAACGTTATATCTCAAGAAGCACCAAGGTATAAACCATAACGTAGGCAACATGTTGTTGTTAGCGGGGATAAAACTGGTCAGAATAAATCGTAATTCTTATGATAGTATCACACAGTACATACAACACAAATCATGAAATGATACAAATAAAAAAGTACACATAATTACAGTACACAGGCAGAAAACGTACAGCGTTAAGTAGATCTTTTCACAGCTATATTTATTTATCAGTTTGCGGTTTACCGCCGCCCTCTATATACCAGATGACTTCGCCCTTTTCGGATGTCTGGCACTTGTTTGGAGGTTTACCATGTAACACATATGCAAACCGTTGAAATAAACGTGTAGTCTTTTTATACTCGTTTTAACTTGGCAGCGCTGTTTACAATAGAGATAAAGGAAAGGAATGTCTACCTTGTAGATCATTTACAAGTAAACGACGAAAATTACCGATAGAATACTGGTGTGAATGCAGGAAATGACAAAAACTACAGCAACTACAGCATAATCAAATTTGTAACCTTTTTACGTTGAACACGCTCTACCTGACAAATTTTAATTGCATCAAATTGTCCTAGAACAGTACAACTTGTTGAGCTGTAGTGCTAGAGTAAATGTAGAGAGGAGGTTTTATGTTTTGCCAACAGTGTTGTTATATGGCCCGAGTCTTACTCTGTTTTTATCATTATTATATCATTATTTTGAACATCTCTCACAATTTCAAAGGAAATAAAGAAAACTAATTTCACTATATATTGTCAACTTTGAAAGACATATTTCCAGAGCACAATAACTGTTATTACGGCAATAAAAACGACTACTTTAAAAAGTTGCGTCAAAGGCCTCTTGATTTAAAAAAAAAACAAATACCTCAAGCCCTATGTCATTGTTGATATTGATTTGCAAGTCCTCATAATATTGACGCTCATCAAGACAAAACTGGAACACGAACAAATCAGTATATTAATCCTAGGTATAAGATCAAAATGTGGCAATAAACGACAAGTCCAACAGACGGGGGCCGCCATGTTGAATAGTTTAGCTCAGCAGGGGCGGGTAATCCTGGCTGTGATCACTGATGAGACAATGTGAAGATTTATTACAAATTCACGTAAGAACCTATGTCAGCTGTTGTGTAACAGCTGGAAATACTGTTTCATATAAATCACCGGATATCGCATAAGCCGGTCGAATCAGCGATCAAATTTCAAACAAGGGTCTAACAATATATATATATATATATATATATATATATATATATATATATATATATATATATATATATATATATATATATATATATATACGCATAACATGACTACGCCCACTGGGGGGGGGGGGCGTGAGTGAACACCTATCGCATGAATGTAAAACAGTCTCTTTAATGGTGAACATATCAAGAGTCAATTTATTTATTTACCTGATTGGTGTTAAATATGTTTCACTGATACGACAGCGGCCAGCTTTATTGTGGGAGACAAAGCTCGGGGAAAACCCGCGACCATCCGCAGTTTGTTTATTAAGGGCCCAGGGGTTAGTAGGTTACTTCATATCTGCTCAAAATATTCACACAAACTAATTTGTCACATTCACAACTTTCAACTTTGATTGCAACATAGATTTAAGTGATGCTTTTTGTTCCAAAAACAAAACACGGAGATCCTGGTCATATAATACTATAGTCCCAGTGACAAGGTTTGCAAAGGCTCGATCAAAATGATGTACAAGGTTGTCATTTGAGAAACACTTACACCAAGCATTCTGTCATGATTGATGTGTAACACCTTATGATATTGACACTGATCAAAACACAAGTGGAACACAAACAAATCAGGACATTAATCCTGGTGACAAGATCAAAATGTCGCAATAAACAACGAATGAAACCAGACAGTGACCGCAATGCTGGATAATCCAGCTCAGCAGGTGAGGGTAACCCTGACTGTGATCACTGATGGGACGATGTCAAGCTTTATTTCAAATTCACATGAGAACCTCTGTAAACTGCTGAGTGACGTGTGAACAGCTGGGGAAACTGTTTCATATAAAACTTTGGATATTCACCTTTGATCATTACCACTCGATACGTATCAATATAGCACATGCAGACCGAATTAGAGCTTTGCCTCAGAGATCAAACATGAATACGTCCAGCAAAACGCAGATTTCCATGAGATTCCGGAACTCCCAGTCTCTCATCACGGATCTCCGGAATATGATGGAAGTGCCCGAGATGTGTGACGTGAAATTTCTCGTCGGCAAAGACAAAACTGCTGTGTCGATACTTTCTACAAGAAACAGGTAAAACTTGAGTCTTCTTACTAATCGTAACACTGCATAATAAAACATAAAAGTAAAGTTTCTATTCACAGTGTTAGAAGTATATGCAATCGTTTCGTATATTCAAACATAAAGACTACAATCTTCATAATTTGGAATGACTGGATAAAAGGAAGTTGCAGAACAGACGGAGAGAGGGTGGTCAAGACATTATATGTTTGCATATACACACTATTACGACACATTATCAGCGTGCAAATTATAGTTATGTACTGAAGGTTCTGCAATTTCCTCTCATTCAAATGGTGTCCAGTTCAGTTTTCGTCACTAATCGCCGTTTAGGAATTATATGGATCAAAACACGAGAATTAACTCGCCAGATGCGCGAATGATGGTGGTAACTTCAGCTTACTCCACCGAAACACCTGACGGCAGGGGAAAACTAAAACCATCGGGGTTCCAATCCAGTTATCGGGAACAGAGACCATTAGTTAGAAGTTACAAGTTCATCTTCAAAACAGAATTAGTTTACCTATTGCAGTTAGAAGTCACTCAACTTGTAACTTCTAACCAAAGGCCTCTCTGGTAAGGTAAATAGCCACCACGCTCTATTCTACCCATGTCATGCAGACTATCTTCCTTTAATCTACACACAACTCTGTGACTGAAATGTTCCTACCATAAGGTCCTAAACAAGAAGATTATGTGCCTTACACCTTTGATTAAATTCTTTGTTTCTTTACAATTTTCACAGGATCTTGTACAGCATAATACTGGCACAGGAAAGAGTCCATGCAAAACAGAGAAGAAAACAAAAGCGTCTTGGATACAAAGTTCGGTTAATACTGCACAAATTATCAAACTCAAACAAACCACAATCGACCAGTCCCCCCTCAAAACAACTCACTATTGAGATGAGAGAGTTCGAACCAAAGGCTTTCAAAAAAATGATTGAGTTCTTAATGACAGGCAATACCATCGTAAACGTTGACTGCGTCATAGGTAAGATATACGCTTTACTCAACGCATGCATTTACGAACACAGACTGACAACAACCGAACTACACTCGGCATCTTTGTTTCTTAAAATCTTTGATTATTCGTCTCTTCTCCGAATTTCGTTCGCAAAAAACTGAAATGAAATACATGTTCAACTTAATACCACTGTATATAAGACCAGGTGCTCTTGTCTGCAGGGGTTATGATTGCTTCTCACCGGTTTGGGATCGCAGACCTGAAAGAAGCCTGCTATCAGTATGCCCAGACCTTCATTCAGCTAGACTCTGTTCTCTCCCTTCTTAGCTCTTGTGAGGTGTATCAGGAATTTGGACTAGTTCATAAGTTACGAACCAAGGTAAGGAATCTGATCATTTTGAAAATTGCTCCTCTTCAGTATCAAATAAGCAGTCACCTCTAGTCCCGTAAACAGGTGGGCAAATACATCATCAACTGACAATTTGACAGCATGTTGGGAGGGAGGAAACTGTGGGATTTATGCTCAAGGATAACTCGCAAAAACAGTTAGTTTCGTATAGTCTGAAGTGTAAAAATTTGGATACATTGTTTTTATATTTACCGTGATATTTATTCAGGTTAAGTTAGGTCTTTCATGGCCCAGAAATTCTATGATAATTTACAACATGAAAGTTCAGACGGTCTGAGTAAGATCATTATGTTGTAGGTTTAACTGATTTGAATTGTGTCATATTGAACCTAAGTTTTTTTGCTGTGAATTTACAACGTTTAGTATTTGCACCGAACGCATTTGTTTTTCACAGATGTTGATGTTCATCGCCGACCACGCCGAGGAAGTCCTTCAACAAAAAGAATTCATTTCTCTACATGTTGAAACGATGACAGCTATACTCTCTCTGCCAAACCTGAACGCTTCCGTGCGAACAATATCCGCGGCTACCAATGTAAGGGACGCCACTCTGAAGTCGCTTGGGAAGTGTGGGCAAAGGATTGTTGGAAAGAGTGTTTCCGGAACAGTCGACCTGGCTCCTGTCACCATTGACGACCTCATAAACCAAGCGGAAGTTCTCCACGCCGTTGCCAAGGTGATTGCGGATAAGGATTCCTCAGTTACGCCTCTTAACGGTGAGGAAAACAAAGCCTACGAGTCAGCCTCCGAGAGTTGGCGAGATCCTCAGCGTCTGGCCCGAGATTTTACACAGCAGACGACGAAAGACAGATCTCAATCGCCTTTGGTGTATTCTGTCGACTTTTCACTGGACAAGGCATTTCTCTGCTCATCTGATGAAGAGTCCCTTCATTTTTCTTCAAAGTTTTTCAGCACATAATCCATTGTCGAAAGGTTTAGTAATTTAGGTGTCTGGAGCTTATTTTTCTCCTGTTCACGATGTCATTTCTCCGATACCAAATGTGGATCTGTTGAGTCACAAGAATGGCCATACCTTGTGATTTGGTAAGCTCCAGCTCAATACCACAATTCACATTGTGTCAAGGGCACTTTGTTTTTTGTTTCCGTAATTTCCAAACTCCGATGTTGTGGGACGAGTCGACAGCCTGCGGTGTAGGAGGATTTTGCCAGTTTCCTATTTTAAAGGTTTGCCTCATGTTGATTGTCTTTCTCACACTAGCGAGATTTATACATGAGGTAATATTGCATGTGCTTTGGTTTCAATGGTGCCCGTATATGTACAAATAGTGCTATCTACGAACAGACTGTGTATCCTCCAGCCTGGCACAAAACATATATTATGTTTTAGTCTCATTTAAAATCGTTGTTGTAAATGCGGTTCATCCTGCAAATATAAACCAAAAGATCATAACAAACTTTTACGCTTTGTGTCGTGTGTTGTTAATTTTTATAACTGATGTGATACAACGTTATATCTCAAGAAGCACCAAGGTATAAACCATAACGTAGGCAACATGTTGTCGTTAGCGGGGATGAAACTGGTCAGAATAAATCGTAATTCTTATGATAGTATCACACAGTACATACAACACAAATGATGAAATGATGGAAAACAAAAAGTACACATAATTACAGTACACAGGCAGAAAACGTACAGCGTTAAGTAGATTTTTTCACAGCTATATTTATTGACCAGTTTGCGGTTTACCGCCGCCCTCTATATACCAGATGACTTCGCCCTTTTCTGATGTCTGGCACTTGTGTGGAGGTTTACCATGTAACACATATGCAAACCGTTGGAATTAACGTGTAGTCTTTTTATACTCGTTTTTAACTTGGCAACGCTGTTTACAATAGAGATAAAGGAAAGGAATGTCTACCTTGTAGATCATTCACAAGTAAACGACGAAAATTACCGATAGAGTACTGGTGTGAATGCAGGAAATGACAAAAACTACAGCAAATTAACAACATAATCAAATTTGTAACCTTTTAACGTTGAACAGGCTCTACCTGACAAATTTTAATTGCATCAAATTGTCCTAGAACAGTACAACTTGTTGAGCAGTAGTGCTAGAGTAAATGTTGAGAGGAGGTTTTACGTTTTGCCAACAGTGTTGCTATATGGCCCGAGTCTTACTCTGTTTTTATCATTATTATATCATTATTTTGAACATCTCTCACAATTTCAAAGGAAATAAAGAAAACTAATTTCACTTCATATTGTCAAATTTGAAAGACATATTTCCAGAACAGAATAGCTGTCATCACGGCAATAAAAACGACTACTTTAAAAAGTTGCGTCAAAGGCCTCTTGATTTGAAAAACAAATACCTCAAGCCCTATGTCATTGTTGATATTGATTTGTAACTCCTCGTAATATAGACGCTCATTAAGACAAAACTGGAACACGAACAAATCAGTATATTAATCCTAGGTATAAGATCAAAATGTGGCAATAAACGACAAGTCCAACAGACGGGGGCTCCCATGTTGAATAGTTTAGCTCAGCAGGGGTGGGTAACCCTGGATGTGATCACTGATGAGACAATGTGAAGATTTATTATAAATTCACGTAAGAACCTATGTCAACTGTTGTATAACAGCTGGTAATACTGTTTCATATAAATCACCGGATACTCACCCTTTCGTCGTTAGCATTCGTTACGTTCCAATATCGCATAAGCCGGTCGAATCAGCGATCAAATTTTAAACAAGAGTCTAAAAATATTTATATATATATATATATATATATATATATATATATATATATATATATATATATATATATATATATATACATAACATGACTACGCCCACTAGGGGGGGGGGGGGCGTGAGTGAACACCTACCGCATGAGTGTAAGACAGTCTCTTTAATGGTGAACATATTAAGAGTCAATTTATTTATTTATCTGATTGGTGTTTTAAGCCGAACTAAATATGTTTCACTTATACGACGGCGGCCAGCTTTATTTTGGGAGGAAACCAGCCAAAGCTCGGGGAAAACCCGCGACCAGCCGCAGTTTGTTTATTAAGGGCCCAGGGGTTAGTAGGTTACTTCATATCTGCTCAAAATATTCACACAAACAAATTTGTCACTTTCACAACTTTCAAGTTTGATTGCAACACAGATAGAAGTAATGCTTTTTGTTCCAAAAACAAAACACGGAGATCCTGTTCATATAATAATATAGTCCCAGTGACAAGGTTCGCAAAGCCTCGATCAAAATGATGTACAAGGTTGTCATTTGAGAAACACTTACGACACACATTATGTCATGATTGATTTGTAACACCTTATGATATTGACACTAATCAAAACAAAAGTGGAACACAAACAAATCAGGACTTTAATCCTGGTGACAAGATCAAAATGTCGCAATAAACAACGAGTGAAACCAGACAGTGACCGCAATGTTGGATAATCCAGCTCAGCAGGTGAGGGTAACCCTGACTGTGATCACTGATGGGACGATGTTAAGCTTTATTTCAAATTCACGTGAGAACCTCTGTAAACTGCTGAGTGACGTGTGAACAGCTGGGCATACTGTTTCGTATAAAACATTGGATATTCACCTTTGATCATTACCACTCGTTACGTATCAATATAGCACAACCAGATCGAATTAGAGCTTTGCCCCAGAGATCAAACATGAATACGTTCAGCAAAACGCAGATTTCCATGAGATTCCAGAACTCCCAGTCTCTCATCACGGATCTCCGGAATATGACGGAAATGCCCGAGATGTGTGACGTGAAATTTCTCGTCGGCAAAGACAAAACTGCTGTGTACGGGGTAAAGTCAATACTTTCTACAAGAAACAGGTAAAACTTGAGTCTTTTTACTAATCGTAACACTGCATAATAAAACATAAAAGTTAAGTTTTTATTCACAGTGTTAGAAGTATATGTAACCATTTGGTATATTCAATCATAAAGGCTACAATCTTCATAATTTGGAATGACTGAATAAAAGGAAATTGCAGAACAGACAGAGAGAGGGTGGTCAAGACATTATATGTTTGCATATACACACTATTACGACACATTATCAGCGTGCAAATTATAGTTTTGTACTGAAGGTTCTGCAATTTCCTCTCATTCAAATGGTGTCCATTTCTGTTTTCGTCACTAATCGCCGTTTAGGAATTATATGGATCAAAACACGAGAATTATCTCGCCAGATGCGCGAATGATGGTGGTAACTTCAGTATACTCCACCAAAACACCTGACGGCAGGGGAAAGCTAAAAGCATGGGAGTTCCAATCCAGTTATCGGGAACAGAGACCATTAGTTAGAAGTTACAAGTTCATCTTCAAAACAGAATTAGTTTACCTATTGCAGTTAGAAGTCACTCAACTTGTAACTTCTAACCAAAGGTCTCTCTGGCAAGGTAAATAGCCACCACGCTCTATTCTATCCATGTCATGCAGGCTATCTTCCTTTAATCTACACACAACTCTGTGAGTGAAATGTTCCGACCATAAGGTCCTAAACAAGAAGATTATGTGCCTTACACGTATGATTAAATTCTTTGTTTCTTTACAATTTTCACAGGATCTTGTACAGCATAATACTGGCACAGGAAACAGTCCATGCAAAACAGAGAAGAAAACAAAAGCGTCTTGGACATAAAGTTCGGTTAATACTGCACAAATTATCAAACTCAAACAAACCACAATCGACCAGTCCCCCCTCAAAACAACTCACTATTGAGATGAGAGAGTTCGAACCAAAGGCTTTCAAAAAAATGATTGAGTTCTTAATGACAGGCAATACCATCGTAAACGTTGACTGCGTCATAGGTAAGATATAAGCTTTACTCAACGCATGCATTTACGAACACAGACTGACAACAACCGAACTACACCCGGCATCTTCGTTTCTTGAAATCTTTGTTTACTCGTCTCTTCTCCGAATTTCATTCGCAAAAACTGAAATGAAATACATGTTCAACTAAATACCACTGTATATAACACCAGGTGCTCTTGTGTGCAGGGGTTATGATTGCTTCTCACCGGTTTGGGATCGCGGACTTGAAGGAAGCCTGCTATCAGTATGCCCAGACCTTCATTCAGCTAGACTCTGTTCTCTCCCTTCTTAGCTCTTGTGAGGCGTATCAGGAATTTGGATTAGTTCATAAGTTACGAACCAAGGTAAGAAATCTGATCATTTTGAAAATAGCTCCTCTACAGTATCAAATAAGCAGTCAGCTCTAGTCCCGTAAACAAGTGGGCAAATGCATCATCAACTGACAAATTGACAGCATGTTGGGAGGGAGGAAACTGTGGGATTTATGCTCAAGGATAACTCGCAAAGACAGTTAGTTTCGTATAGTCTGAAGTGTAAAAATTTGGATACATTGTTTTTATATTTACCGTGATATTTATTCAGGTTAAGTTAGGTCTTTCATGGCCCATAAATTCTATGATAGTTTACAACATAAAAGTTCAGACGGTCCGAGTAAGATCATTATGTTGTAGGTTTAACTGATTTTAATTGTGTCATATTGAGCGTAAGGTTTTTTGCTGTGAATTTACAACGTTTAGTATTTGCACCGAACGCATTTGTTTTTCACAGATGTTGATGTTCATCGCTGACCACGCCGAGGAAGTCCTTCAGCAAAAAGAATTCATTTCTCTACATGTTGAAACGATGACAGCTATACTCTCTCTGCCAAACCTGAACGCTTTCGTGCGAACAATAACCGCGGCTACCAATGTAAGGGACGCCACTCTGAAGTCGTTTGGGACGTGTGGGCAAACGATTGTTGGAAAGAGTGTTTCTGGAGCAGTCGCCCTGGCTCCTGTCACCATTGACGACCTCATAAACCAAGCGGAAGTTCTCCACGCCGTTGCCAAGGTGATCGCGGATAAGGATTCCTCAGTTACGCCCCTTACTGGTGAGGACAACAAAGCCTACGAGCCAGCGTCCGAGAGTTGGCGAGATCCTCAGCGTCTGGGCCGAGATTTTACACAGCAGACGACGAAAGACAGATCTCAATCGCCTTTGGTGTATTCTGTCGACTTTTCACTGGACAAGGCATTTCTCTGCTCATCTGATGAAGAGTCCCTTCATTTTTCTTCAAAGTTGTTCAGCATATAATCCATTTTCGAAAGTTTTAGTAATTTAGGTGTCTGGAGCTTATTTTTCTCCTGTTCACGATGTCATTTCTCCTATACCAAATGTGGAACTGTTGAGTCACAAGAGTGGCCACACATTGCACTTTGTTTTTTGTTTCCGTAATTTCCAAACTCCGATGTTGTGAGTCGGGTCAACAGTTTGGGGTGTGGGAGGATTTTCCCAATGTCCTATTTTAAAGGTTTGCCTCATGTTGATTGTCTTTCTTAACATGGAGAGATTTAAAGTGTATAAAATTCACATTGTGTCAAAGACACAAAATTTATACATGAGGTAATATTGCATGTGCTTTGGTTTCAATGGTGCCCCTATATGTACAAATAGTGCTATCTACGAACAGACTGTGAATCCTCCAGCCTGGCACAAAACATATATTATGTATTTAGTTTTATTTAAAATCGTTGTTATAAATGCGCTTCATCCTGCAAATATAAACCAAAAGATCATAACAAACTTTTACGCTTTGTGTCGTGTGTTGTTAATTTTTATAACTGATGTGATACAACGTTATATCTCAAGAAGTACCAAGGTATAAACCATAACGTAGGCAACATGTTGTCGTTAGCGGGGATGAAACTGGTCAGAATAAATCGTAATTCTTATGATAGTATCACACAGTACATACAACACAAATCATGAAATGATGGAAATAAAAAAGTACACATAATTGCAGTACACAGGCAGAAAACATACAGCGTTAATTAGATCTTTTCACAGCTTTATTTATTTACCAGTTTGCGGTTTACCGGAGCCCTCTGTATGCCAGATGACTTCGCCCTTTTCTGATGTCTGGCACTTGTGTGGAAGTTTACTAGGTAACACATATGCAAACCGTTGGAATTAACGTGTAGTCTTTTTATACTCGTTTTTAACTTGGCAACACTGTTTACAATAGAGATAAAGGAAAGGAATGTCTACCTTGTACATCATTCACAAGTAAACGACGAAAATTACCGATAGAATACTGGTGTGAATGCAGGAAATGACAAAAACTACAGCAAATTAACAACATAATCAAACCTTTTTACGTTGAACACGCTCCACCTGACAAAATTTAATTGCATCAAATTGTCCTAGAACAGTACAACTTTTTGAGCGGTAGTGCTAGAGTAAATGTAGAGAGGAGGTTTTACGTTTTGCCAACAGTGTTGCTATATGGCCCGAGTCTTACTCGGTTTTAATCATTATTATATCATTATTTTGAACATCTCTCACAATTTCAAAACAAATAAAGAAAACTAATTTCACTTCATATTGTCAAATTTGAAAGACATATTTCCAGAACACAATAACTGTCATCACGGCAATAAAAATGACAACTTTAAAAAGTTGCGTCAAAGGCCTCTTGATTTAAAAAAACAAATACTTCCATCCCTATGTCATTGTTGATATTGATCTGTAACTCTTCATATTATTGACGCTCATCAAGACAAAACTGGAAGACGAACAAATCAGTATATTAATCCTAGGTATAAGATCAAAATGTGGCAATAAACGAAAAGTCCAACAGACGGGGGCCGCCATGTTGAATAGTTTAGCTCAGCAGGAGCGGGTAACCCTGGCTGTGATCACTGATGAGACAATGTCAATATTTATTACAAATTCACGTACCTATGTCAACTGTTGTGTAACAGCTGGCAATACTGTTTCATATAAATCACCGGATATTCACCCTTTCGTCGTTAGCATTCGTTACGTTCCAATATCGCATAAGTCGGTCGAATCAGCGATCAAATTTCAAACAAGAGTCTAACAATATATATATATATATATATATATATATATATATATATATATATATATATATATATATATATATATATATATATATATGCATAACATGACTACGCCCACTAGGGGGGGGGGGGGGGCGTGAGAGAAGACCTATCGCATGTATGTAAAACAGTCTCTTTAATGGTGAACATATTAAGAGGCAATTTATTTCTTTATCTGATTGGTGTTTTACGCCCAACTAAATATGTTTCACTTATACGACGGCGGCCAGCTTTATTGTGGGAGGAAACCGGGCAAAGCTCGGGGAAAACCCGCGACCATCCGCAGTTTGTTTATTAAGGGCCCAGGGGTTAGTAGGTTACTTCATATCTGCTCAAAATATTCACACAAACTAATTTGTCACATTCACAATTTTCAAGTTTGCAACATAGATAGAAGTAATGCTTTTTGTTCCAAAAACAAAACACGGAGATCCTGGTCATATAATACTATAGTCCCAGTGACAAGGTTCGCGAAGGCTCGGTTAAGATGATGTACAAGGTTGCAATCTGAGAAACACTTACGACAAGCATTATGTCATGATTGATGTGTAACACCTTATGATATTGACACTGATCAAAATAAAAGTGAAACACAAACAAATCAGGACATTAATCCTGGTGACAAGATCAAAATGTCGCAATAAACAACGAGTGAAACAGACGGTGACCGCAATGTTGGATAATCCAGATCAGCAGGACTGGTGAGGGTAACCCTGATTGTGATCACTGATAGGACGATGTCAAGCTTTATTTCAAATTCACCTGAGAACCTCTGTAAACAGCTGAGTGACGTGTGAACAGCTGGGGATACTGTTTTTTATATAAAATATTGGATATTCACCTTTGATCATTACCACTCGTTACGTATCAATATAGCACAGGCAGACCGAATTACAGCTTTGCCTCAGAGATCAAACATGAATACGTCCAGCAAAACGCAGATTTCCATGAGATTCCGGAACTCCCAGTCTCTCATCACGGATCTCCGGAATATGACGGAAATGCCCGAGATGTGTGACGTGAAATTTCTCGTCGGCAAAGACAAAACTGCCGTGTACGGGGTAAAGTCGATACTTTCTACAAGAAACAGGTAAAACTTGAGTCTTCTTACTAATCGTAACACTGCATAATAAAACATAAAAGCTAAGTTTTTATTCACAGTGTTAGAAGTATATGCAATCATTTCGTGTATTTAATCATAAAGACTACAATCTTCATAATTTGAAATGATTGAATAAAAGGAAGTTGCAGAACAGACGGAGAGAGGGTGGTTAACACATTATATGTTTGCATATACACAATATTACGACACATTATCAGCGTGCAAATTATAGTTATGTACTGAAGGTTCTGCAATTTCCTCTCATTCAAATGGTGTCCAGTTCAGTTTTCGTCACTAATCGCCGTTTAGGAATTATATGGATCAAAACACGAGAATTAACTCGCCAGATGCGCGAATGATGGTGGTAACTTCAGCTTACTCCACCGGAACACCTGACGGCAGGGGAAAGCTAAAAGCATCGGGGTTCCAATCCAGTTATCGGGAACAGAGACCATTAGTTAGAAGTTACAAGTTCATCTTCAAAGCAGAATTAGTTTACCTATTGTAGTTAAAAGTCACTCAACTTGTAACTTCTAACCAAAGGTCTCTCTGGCAAGGTAAATAGCCACCACGCTCTATTCTACCCATGTCATGCAGACTATCTTCCTTTAATCTACACACAATCCTGTGGTGAGTGAAATGTTCCGACCATAAGGTCCTAAACAAGAAGATTATGTGCCTTGCACGTTTGATTAAATTCTTTGTTTCTTTACAATTTTCACAGGATCTTGTACAGCATAATACTGGCACAGGAAAGAGTCCATGCAAAACAGAGAAGAAAACAAAAGCGTCTTGGATACAAAGTTCGGTTAATACTGCACAAATTATCAAACTCAAACAAACCACAATCGACCAGTCCCCCCTCAAAACAACTCACTATTGAGATGAGAGAGTTCGAACCAAAGGCTTTCAAAAAAATGATTGAGTTCTTAATGACAGGCAATACCATCGTAAACGTTGACTGCGTCATAGGTAAGATATACGCTTTACTCAACGCATGCATTTACGAACACAGACTGACAACAACCGAACTACACTCGGCATCTTTGTTTCTTAAAATCTTTGATTATTCGTCTCTTCTCCGAATTTCATTCGCAAAAACTGAAATGAAATACATGTTCAACTTAATACCACTGTATATAAGACCAGGTGCTCTTGTGTGCAGGGGTTATGATTGCTTCTCACCGGTTTGGGATCGCAGACCTGAAAGAAGCCTGCTATCAGTATGCCCAGACCTTCATTCAGCTAGACTCTGTTCTCTCCCTTCTTAGCTCTTGTGAGGTGTATTAGGAATTTGGACTAGTTCATAAGTTACGAACCAAGGTAAGAAATCTGATCATTTTGAAAATAGCTCCTCTTCAGTATCAAATAAGCAGTCACCTCTAGTCCCGTAAACAGGTGGGCAAATACATCATCAACTGACAATTTGACAGCATGTTGGGAGGGAGGAAACTGTGGGATTTATGCTCAAGGATAACTCGCAAAAACAGTTAGTTTCGTATAGTCTGAAGTGTAAAAATTTGGATACATTGTTTTTATATTTACCGTGATATTTATTCAGGTTAAGTTAAGTCTTTCATGGCCCAGAAATTCTATGATAATTTACAACATGAAAGTTCAGACGGTCTGAGTAAGATCATTATGTTGTAGGTTTAACTGATTTGAATTGTGTCATATTGAACCTAAGGTTTTTTGAAGTGAATTTACAACGTTTAGTATTTGCACCGAACGCATTTGTTTTTCACAGATGTTGATGTTCATCGCCGACCACGCCGAGGAAGTCCTTCAACAAAAAGAATTCATTTCTCTACATGTTGAAACGATGACAGCTATACTCTCTCTGCCAAACCTGAACGCTTCCGTGCGAACAATATCCGCGGCTACCAATGTAAGGGACGCCACTCTGAAGTCGCTTGGGAAGTGTGGGCAAAGGATTGTTGGAAAGAGTGTTTCCGGAACAGTCGACCTGGCTCCTGTCACCATTGACGACCTCATAAACCAAGCGGAAGTTCTCCACGCCGTTGCCAAGGTGATTGCGGATAAGGATTCCTCAGTTACGCCTCTTAACGGTGAGGAAAACAAAGCCTACGAGTCAGCCTCCGAGAGTTGGCGAGATCCTCAGCGTCTGGCCCGAGATTTTACACAGCAGACGACGAAAGACAGATCTCAATCGCCTTTGGTGTATTCTGTCGACTTTTCACTGGACAAGGCATTTCTCTGCTCATCTGATGAAGAGTCCCTTCATTTTTCTTCAAAGTTTTTCAGCACATAATCCATTGTCGAAAGGTTTAGTAATTTAGGTGTCTGGAGCTTATTTTTCTCCTGTTCACGATGTCATTTCTCCGATACCAAATGTGGATCTGTTGAGTCACAAGAATGGCCATACCTTGTGATTTGGTAAGCTCCAGCTCAATACCACAATTCACATTGTGTCAAGGGCACTTTGTTTTTTGTTTCCGTAATTTCCAAACTCCGATGTGGGACGAGTCGACAGCCTGCGGTGTAGTAGGATTTTGCCAGTTTCCTATTTTAAAGGTTTGCCTCATGTTGATTGTCTTTCTCACACTAGCGAGATTTATACATGAGGTAATATTGCATGTGCTTTGGTTTCAATGGTGCCCGTATATGTACAAATAGTGCTATCTACGAACAGACTGTGTATCCTCCAGCCTGGCACAAAACATATATTATGTTTTAGTCTCATTTAAAATCGTTGTTGTAAATGCGGTTCATCCTGCAAATATAAACCAAAAGATTATAACAAACTTTTACGCTTTGTGTCGTGTGTTGTTAATTTTTATAACTGATGTGATACAACGTTATATCTCAAGAAGCACCAAGGTATAAACCATAACGTAGGCAACATGTTGTTAGCGGGGATAAAACTGGTCAGAATAAATCGTAATTCTTATGATA
Source organism: Liolophura sinensis (assembly GCF_032854445.1). Lineage (NCBI taxonomy): Eukaryota > Metazoa > Mollusca > Polyplacophora > Chitonida > Chitonidae > Liolophura > Liolophura sinensis. The sequence continues at coordinate 7,095,590 of NC_088305.1, read as the reverse complement.
GTATCACACAGTACATACAACACAAATCATGAAATGATGGAAATAAAAAAGTACACATAATTACAGTACACAGGCAAAAAACGTACAGCCTTATGTAGATCTTTTCACAGCTATATTTATTTACCAACTTACCGCCACCCTCTGTATGCCGGATGACTTCGCCCTTTTCTGATGTCTGGCACTTGTTTGTAGGTTTACCACGTAACACATATGCAAACCGTTGGAATTAACGTGTTGTCTTGTTTTACTTGTTTTTAACTTGTCAGCACTGTTTACAATGAAGATAAAGAAGAGGAATGTCTACCTTGTAGATCACTCACCAGTTAACGACGAAAATTACTGAGAGAATACTGTTTTGAGATGAATGTAGGAACTGACACAAAATACAGCAAATTAACAACATAATTCAATTTGTAACCTTTTTACGTTGAACACGCTCTACCTGACATATTTTAATGGCATCAGATTGTGTTAGGACACTAGCGCCTGTTGAACGGTAGTGCCTATTCTAACTGTAGAGAGGAGGTTTTACATTTTGCCAATAGTTTTGCTGTATGATAAAATTATAGTATTAATAACGCCAGCTTTTTGTAGATTCTCGGGGACATACATGTATTTTTAAAATATGTTTTTCATTCAAATGCCATATCAGTGGAATGCAACCTATTGTGCCTCACAGCTGTCATCCAAGGCGTCGTCTACACTATCACACATTCGTTCACAAAACATTGCATATGTTGGTCCTTCATATTTTCACACAAAAACAGAAATACTGAATTCATCAAAATTATGTAAGAGTCAAAATAACGTCAGCATACGACCACTTGAACAAAAATGTCCTATCCTAATTCTACAGATAAAATTTTAAAGATTGTACATGGAGCTTGGCGGCACGAATCATTATTTTGAACCTCTGTCACAATTTCCAAGGAAATAAAGAAAAATAATTTCAGTTCATATGGTCAATTTTGAAAGACATATTTCCAGATCACAATGGCTGTCATCACGTCACGAGACTGTATTGTCAACAAAAATGACAACTTAAAAAACTTGCATCACAGGCCTCTTTAAAATGATTCACAATGTCACTTGAGAAACAAATACATTGATTTGTAACTCATATATAATATTAACGCTCACCAAGACAAAACTGGAACACAAACAAATGAGAATATTAATCATACTTAGGGATCAGGGATAAGATCAATATGTGGCAATAAACGACAAGTCAAGCCAGACAGGGGCCACCATATTGAATAGCTCAGCTCAGCAGGGGCGGGTAACCCTGGCTGTGACCACTGATGAGAATTTATTACAAATCCACGTAAGAACCTCTGTAAGCTGTTGAGTGACGTGTGAACAGCTGGGGATACTGTTTCATATAAATCACTGGTTTGGGATAGTCGACCTGAGACAAGTCTGCTATCTGCATGTCCAGACCTTAATCCAGCAAGACTTTGTCCTCTGCCTTCTTAGCTCTTGGACCGGCCCAGTTAGCACAGTTGGTAGAGCGTCCGCTTCGGGAGGAGTAGATCTAGGATCAATCGAGTCACATCTTGATCGAGTCACATCTAAGACTTTAAAAGAGGAACTTCCTCGCTTGGCGTTCAGCATGAAGGGGATAGTGCAACGACTGGTTGAGCAGTATCGGTATAATGGCTCGGGCGGGGCGGCTTACAAAAAAATAAATAAATCTTAACTCTTGAAAGGTGTATCAGAAATTTGGATTAATTCGTAAGTTAGATCCAAGGTAGGGAATCTGAAAATTACGAAAAGAACTCCTCTTCGGATCCAAGGAGCAATCAGCCGTGGTTCTGTAAATAAGTGGACCCATGTAGGAACAGCTCATTCACTGCCTATTGCTAATGGCTGATGAATTGTCTGCATCAAAGGTGCCGAACCCTGCCACATCTTAATACATCCATACCGAACAGTGTCACAACTTACCACAACGCAAACGGCGAACGTTTATTTGTATGATTGGAGTTGAGGAAGTCGTATTCAGGAATACGAATCCATATTGAAATTAACTGCAATCCTAATGCGCATTTCAACAACGGCTGCCATGTGTTTTTTCTTCTAGTATGGATATTTAGATCCGTGTAGTTTGAACTATAGAGATCTGTTTTCATATTAACTGTTGTATTTCCTCAAATCAAATTAAACCCTTCACGTCTTATACATTCTGTGCAATTTTACCTCAGTTATTTACCAAATACTAGTATATTTGCACCGCACGCACTTGTTCTTCACATACATTGATGTTCGTCGCGGACAACGCCCAGCGGCAAAAACATTCCACCTTCCTACTTGCTGAAACCATGACAGCCATGACTCGCTGAAGAATCTGAACGCTTCCGAGGGAACAATTGGGACTCTACTATGAAGTCGATTGGGACATCTGAATAAATGGCTGTTGTGAAGAGTTTCTTGGAAACATTCGGCCTGACACCTGTCACCATTGACTACCTCATTCACCACCCAGAAATTCTCCACGCCATTGCAAAGGTGACTGCTCATGAAGATGCCTCAAGCATCTTCACGTTGCCGGTTAGGACAACAAAGCCCACGAGTCAGACTCCGAGAGTTCACGAGATCCCCAGCGTCTGGCCAATATTTTACACAACAGCATCAATATATACCAATACAGAATACATATAAAATTGAAATTCGCCTTTGTTCGTGTGACTTATTTATTTGATTGGTGGGAAAGGCCTTATTGAAGTATATTTTGTTTCCATGGGTAGAGGAAACCACGACACATAAACCGAGAGCCAGCCAATCACCGTATGCTTGCATCAGTTGACAAGTTCATGGCAGTTCTTGACACTGGTGCACGTTACATAACGATCATTGTTGCCAAAAGTATTAGTATGACTAGTTCCATCACGTGCCACCATTAGCCATTCGACTTTGTCCTGATGAACATAACAAAGATCGATTCTACCATTTTGATCCCATAAAGGACAGAAGAAAAGCATTACTCAGTGCTCCGAATGTTGTCCGCTAGCATCTAAATCCATCGAAGACGTCAAATCCTAATATCCTGTCAGACACCACAGCTGGGGATGTTTATAAAATCAACCCTTTCTTCAAAGAACTCCTGAAATTGATTTTGTTTCAACCTACTTTCCAAGTGGCTAATCCCTTTAAGGCTGCAAAAACGAAGTAGATAAATTTGGCGGTATACTTGACATTATAGGACATATGCATCGTCATAATAGCTAGAAAGAAATGATGCCACACAACGTGTTATGTCAAGAAAAAAATTTCAAGAACTTTCTTTCATCTTGTTGAGAATTTAAAAGATTTGGGAGGAGAATGGCAGTACAGTTGATTTATAAAAATATTGAGTATAAAGGCTGCACGAGTCTTCATATTCGCGGATAACCTTGATAGTCATGATACTGGTGAGGTTTTGGAGTCCTTTACTAATGTTAAGCACCAAGGTTGTTATTGTCTTGTTACGAGGGAGGAAGTGAATGCTCTTGGTGAACATTCAAAATGTCAGAAAAAACACATGATAACTATAACGAGTCTGTTTAAGTTCTGAAAAGGAATCATGGATGAGAACCGTTACAACCGAACTGGAAAGTGATTCAGCGTTTAACCTCCTGTCATACACAGGAATTCTATCTCCCAGAGATAAGGATCTCTGGGAAACGTCTTCTAACAGACAGCGCTTTCCCTTACACAAGATCAAACACAGAAACACGAACACATTTAGATAAATTCAATACATATAACTGAACATTCTAATGTAAACAGTACAACTTATGTACAATATGCAAATTAATGTAACCAACAACAGCATATAAATCCTTACGAAGATACAGCACGCATACTTCCGGTCCAAACACACGGGGTCTCAAAAGTCTCAGTCCACAGAAATAGGTAAAATAGGTGAAAGATAACACTGTCATACAGGTGACAATCGATCGCGCTCAAAGACACATCGACGAATGGTTGATACCCAATCCCTATGCGAGCCACCAAATTCCCTCGGTAGCTGTTATCCGCGGGTCTTGAAGAAAAGTGACCTCCAGAGCAACGGAACCACCAGTGGGATTCAGATACAAGGTCATGTACGTCACAGAGCCCAAAGAGACACTGATCAATAATAACCCAAGACAGGTGTCTCAAACGAAAGAATACTGGGTGACGAAACACTCACTCGATGTGTGACGCGACAGTGAAAAGAAGGGCTTTCAAAATGACTGCTTCAAACTGCATGAAGGCGTAAGGCAAATTCCACAAAACGACGTATAACACAAACCAGCAAGGAACTAAGAAGTATATAGAGTACGAAAATAGGACGGAATCGTGCAAAGAGAAGCAGTTAACAGTTTTTAGTGATGTTGGAAAGACGCAAGGTATGTTCTAGGCGACGGAGTGAAATCAGCGCTCAAATCGTGTACTACGCTAGAATATCAGTTGTCGATAACCAAATATGTATCTCAGTTGTGCTTTGATTGCCACTGTTCCTATACGCAAGGTGGCGATCTAATTCAACACGATGATCATACAGCCCCTACCCCTGGTTAAGCGGAATCAAGTACAATCATGAAGCAGAGAGATTCTGGACGCTCTCTCCCTCCATATGATATTAACTAACAAGAGACTTTTCATCTGATTGTAGGGGAAAGTCTCAACCTCCACCTTCGTTTAAGCCTGTTAAGCCCGCAATGAAACGACTCTCAACCCTAAAGGAAGGCAAGTTGCGTTTCTCAGGCTGAAGACCTATCTCATAACATGGTTACTCATTTACTTGCAGTTTTTACCAAAGCAATGCTCACAGATATTGAAATTTCAGATGCTGCATGTTGGGCGAGGGTTGTATTTCAAATAGCTGAAGACGGCTTTAGTACTTAGCATGATAACTCCGAGCGTCTTATTGGTGTGCTATCCGCTTTGTCATCTGACGATGAACGTGTATATTGACTATTACCCCCCTCCATCTATATGATACACTGGACTTTGGTGAGATAACGATACAGGTGAAAAGGGTGGGTTGGCTGTTTTCTTCAGAAATAGCTTATCGTACTCTGACACTGACCTGCGTTTTTAGCCAGAGACCACCACTGTATTAATCCTGTGTATAATTTATCACAAAACGTCAGTAGTCTTGGTAACCCTCCAAGATGAAATGTTCATAACGCCGATTGGGTCATATATAATGTGTACTAACAATACCTTTAATCACGATGCTGATATACTTAATCTACTTGCTCCTATATCCACCGTAACCAATAAATCGCTCCCCAAACCATTCTCGAAGGATGCAGGTGCCATGGATAGACGGATGAATGTACAAGTGTTATTAAAGAGCGCCAAGTGAGCACGACATATCAGATTCAGTAGTAATATTGTTTTGTATAAGAAAGTTAAAACTATTGCACAACGTAATATTGAACGGACATAGAAAGAGTATTGGCGAGCTTTTTGTTCCAGTTTATATTCTACGGAAACCATTAAACCTGTGTGGAACACAGTTAAGGAAAAAGACAGTACTGTTCCTGCAAATATTTTAGATGGGGTGGAGAACGTATGTAACGAGGATAAAGCCAATGCCCTAGTGGATAGTTCGGACAATCCTGATTTTGTCTTTTATTTAAATGATGTTGAAGACACGTATACTTTCTAGAATATAGCTTTTGACAGTATGCCCGTTAATAATGATTTTACTATTACAGAATAGACGTAGGCTCTAACTTTGCCTTCTCATTCTTTCCCTGCCAGTCATCGAGGTGTCGGACAGCGAGAGCGCATTGGCGGCAAATTCAAGTGCCATCGAGTTTGACTCTTTCCTTTCCTTCCACGGGGAGGGAATCAGCAAGTCACCCCATGACTTTACCAGACCCCGAATGGGATGCGCCTCAGTACGTATGAAGCCAGAGACAACCCGCCCCTTGAGCAGCGAGGTGGACGAAATTGTGACGCGCATCAACGCAGCCCTGCAGCTAATGGTGGAAAGTTGGCTGCACACTCCATCCGAGACAACTTGCAGAGGATCAAGTACGCGAGGGGCAAAGCAAAGTGTTCCCTGAACTTCAGCTGGCGAGCTTGACTGATTGGAAGCTCCTACTTGATCGATGGTTCACGGAGTTTGACCGAGAGTTTAATACCTGTCCACAACAAAGAAGTTCCCTCACCGCCTGGGAATTCTGTCGTCCACAGAAATCCAGGATATCAACAGCCTTCTTCGTCAGATTCTGGCTTGTTCGAAGTCAATGCAGAGAGACATTAGTAAGATACAGGCTTAGGTATGAGAGAGAGACCAGATTAAGTAATTGATTTTCCCCCTGTTCTGTATATTGTCACATGTGTTAACAACCTGTTGATGGTGTTGGATTTCGCCCTGGATGTGTTCCCATCATGACGCTGACCGCCGTCGTACATATATCACATATATATAAGTCTCCCGAGTTCGAGACGGACGCTCCAACCACTAGACCATCGAAGCAGTCGACCATGACGGGAATATGTACAGAAATCACACCACTGTCTCTCAGTAACACAAAGTTGACCCTGTATCTGTCTGCAATATATGTGATTTTTATTCATAAACGGTTGAACATTTTCATGTTTAATAGAACAGATTTACATTTAGTGGGCACTTAATCTGTTCTTAACCCTGACCACAGCACTGACATTCCACAAAACCGTCTGGATCGGTAGCTATGAAAATCTTGTTCTTGGATATGCACAGCCCACTTCCAGGAAGACACACATGGGAATGACCTGGTGAAATTAATGACATATTTATTCCTAGCTTCATTCTCCATTGTTTTACCATATTAAGGACAGGTATATAATCGATTTTTTCGCCCATAATTTGATTTATCAATACTGAAGTGTCATGTGACATGAATGATTCAGACTTAAATGTGTGCGATTAGGATGATCATAACTCTGTGCTGTGGAACTCTGTGCTGTGGAACCAAATCGTGGAACCAGTCACACGACCAAAACAGTGGAACCAGTCACACGACCAAAACCCTGGAACCAGTCACACGACCAAAACCCTGGAACCAGTCACACGACCAAACCCTGGAACCAGTCACACGAACAAAACCGTGGAACCAGTCACACGACCAAAACCGTGGAACCAGTCACGCGACCAAAACCGTGGAACCAGTCACACGACCAAAACCATGGAACCAGTCACACGATCAAAACCCTGGAACCAGTCACACGACCAAACCCTGGAACCAGTCACACGACCAAACCCTGGAACCAGTCAAACGACCAAAACCCTGGAACCAGTCACACGACCAAAACCCTGGAACCAGTCACACGACCAAACCCTGGAACCAGTCACACGAACAAAACCGTGGAACCAGTCACACGACCAAAACCGTGGAACCAGTCACGCGACCAAAACCGTGGAACCAGTCACACGACCAAAACCATGGAACCAGTCACACGATCAAAACCCTGGAACCAGTCACACGACCAAACCCTGGAACCAGTCACACGACCAAACCCTGGAACCAGTCAAACGACCAAAACCCTGGAACCAGCCACACGGCCAACCCGTGATACAAGTCACACGACCAACTCTTTGAACTAGTTTTACTGTTATCCCGGGGAACTGGTCACACGACCAACCCGGGGAACTAATCACACGACCAACCGGTTGTACTCTTCGCTGTCACTTTGATTCTGCGTAATTTTCTCCACCTCATTAACAACAGCTTCACTGAATGTTGGTAGTTTTAAACCTCCAGATCAGTCTCACCAAGAGCCATCTCAACTAAACTTAGACGAATCTGAACACAGGTAGCCACGTCAGCAGTATGATATACATTAAACTCTGCAGCTGTAGGATACTGGGCAGTGGGAGACAGTGGAGATTACTGGCTTGTGGACAAGTTGGGTACATGGCAGCCATTATGCCCTACATTAAAGGAACCCTCTGTGAAGTGGAGTTACTGCGTGAAGTAAGGATCTGTCTTGTCTTAGGATTAATGCCAGTCTTCTTTTCCCGAAAACAAAATAGATTATGTTTTTACCATTCTGATCTACAAAGTGGTGTTTATGAAAGGAGAGTTGAAACAATTATTGCCGTGGTAAAAGTGTATGTTCTGTATGCCTACACACTAAGTTACTAGTGTTCAACAGTGTCCATCGCAGAACAAAAAGCGTCGTCTTAAAGAGCAATAGAAGCAAAAAATGTAAAACTGTTAAAACTAGATTAAAGGGCTTGAATTCGAACCCGACATGACGCCACACCCACACATGGCGCACGCCATCTTTAATGGACATGTGTTTAAGCAAGGATAACGACTGCTATCCTCACGTCACAATAAGAGAATGGTGGCTAACGTGACGTCACAGGTAACAAAAATAGGTAGGAAATGTTGACATCAACTTTCTGTTGCGTTTCCTTGCGATTTGAGAATCGCGTTCAACTATTAATCCATATATTTTTGAAATCTTCATTTTCTTCACATTTGATTTGTGTTTAGTAGTGTATGAGCTAAAGACATACTTTCACAACATCTGAATTACACTATGGTGACCAGAACATAATACTCAGATACTTACGGAGTCCAATCTACAGCTGAAATTCCAACTAACTGTCGCATTTCATTCCACAGATTCTCTCGTTTTGGAGCCGTGGACACCTGTCCTGCAACAAGGAGGCACATTACATGCATTATAAGGATTCCTTCGTCGTCATATGACTGAAAAATTGTGAAGTACGTCGTTAAACCCAAAGCACGCACTCACTCACTCTTTCGTATTGGAAGTGCAAATCAAACCTATCTACCATTAGTTGTCATAACTTCACTCGTCGGGTAGTTCTGTCCTGCACAACTGAACACAATGGAATACCACCAGTCAATTATCAAACGCGTGTCCTGATCTGTCCTGCCCGTTGCTATCCCAGTCGGAAAACTCCCACGCGACACCTTTTTTAAAAACCATATTTTTGTTGAAGTTTTCTAAGCACTTGTCGATTTGAAAAACTGATGCAAAAAATACCTCTGTCTTTATGTTGCTTACATAAAGTTCTCAAGTTTGTCGGGGTATATTTACCAGCATGTACATACCTTTGTCAACCATTGGGGATCACGCTAAAAAAACATAGGTTAATGGAATATCAAATTTTACCTTGAGGTATTTAATTTACATGGGTAACAAGAAGAAAAAATACTAACATGCAACGTCAATTTCACTTAACGTGCATCAGTTAAACACAAAGTTTGTGTGACAGAAAATATTAAATACAAAATTCAAGTTCATAAACTTTTGAGTAATATTTCTAACTTTCTGAAATTATAAAATGTTGCTGTATTATGACTATGTTTCACCAAGAACGAAGTAATTAAAGATAATAACAATGCAAAGGTGTGAAACATAAGTACAGCGAAAATGAATATTTGTTAATATTTCAACAATCATAATAATTTGAATGAATTTTTGCAATCTTATCAAGGGAAATGGAAAACTTACCCTGCAAAACAAGTGCAGTTGGCATTAGCAACAGTTCCGGTCTTCTTTGTTGCCATCCATATTTTATGGGGTGTATTGTTCACCTTTTGTGGCAGGAGTGGAATGACATCTAAGTATACACAATTTAGAATTCTCTCTTCTCAAGGTACCACACATCCTTCAGCCACCTGGAATCCTAAAATGAAATCATCCCTACTTATTTGTAATCACTCACAGCCTGTTCCTAAAAGCACAACCTTCCACGTATGTTAAAGCCAGGCCTTTAGGTTACATTAATTTAAGCATATCAGAAACACTTTAAGTTGAGGACCTTGGATAAACGTCTATACAGTAGGACTGCGGAAGGCAAGCGGTAGAGGGGTTGAAAAATTCGGGATGGTGGAGTCTCAAAATGGCGCTGTTTTTATATCTTCTAAAATGTTAAAGGGAAGTACTATTTCTTGAGTGAAAAATTTCCCCATCTGAGGTGTGGCGTTCAGACATCACAGAGTCTGTTGTTCTATTTGACCATACACTTACTTACCAATTACCAATTGTGAATGTCACAGTTTGTAATGAGGCAACATTCAACACTAGAACCTGTACATGAACATGTGGTTGCTCCAACAAGAACAGTTTAACTGGCACAGTCTGTGTAGGGTAACTCGATTGTGAAGGAAATTTAACCTCTCCTGTCAAAAATCTCCTCTATGAATTCTGAGGTGTCAAAGGTAACAGTCTTATTATCACTAATTTGTCCAGTGTTTCATCTTTCATGGCTGTCTGATGAGTATGACACTAAAGTGACATATGGCTGAACATTGTTCCCCTAAATGGCATTTCAGACGGACAAAATAGATCAAAGAGATATGAAAAACTAGAATCGGAAGGTCCGAAATATACTCTTCCATCTCCCAACACTTCATAAATTAAAAAAAGAAAATCTTATGAAATGGCAGGACGTTACGTCGCTTGGTCTAGCTTCATATCAACTTGTTTAAGGGCCATTCGTGGTGCAGTACTTTGGCGGAACGGAATCTGCCACAAGGGAGTATATATATATATATATATATATATATATATATATATATATATATATATATATATATATATATATATATATATATATATATATATATATATATATGTGTGTGTGTTAAGTACGACGTAAAGCGCCAAGCATACATACATCTGTGTTCTCATCTTCAACAGTGGAAAATTGTTTTCAATCAGCTGTTTTATTCTGGAGGTCCACTTGCTCTGACCAATCCTATGTTACCAGTCCTGAAATATTCGTGCGGGTGGGCGTTAAGGACATGACACACACCACAAGAAATTCATGCGGTTAAACATGACCTGCATCAGGTCCGAGATGATCAATAAAAGGTTCTCGGACCTAAATTGCCCACATTACTGTCCACAAATCTTGGACATTCAATGTTGCACGTTCTGTGACTGTGGTATGCCATGCCTCGATTATGCAATACGGACAGGGCGATTGCAGTTGGCCTTTTGGAGGCTAACACCGCTGTAAATCAGGCTTTTCATGAAATTTTCAAAATCGACCGCTTTTCAGTTTGCGCTTGCTCATTAGCGCACAACTGCACCTGCACGTTAATCCTTGATATACGGCGTCCGCCTGATTTACTGGGATAGTGTGTGCAAAATTTCATTGCGATCTGCTATACATTAGTAGATATATCAAACAACGTTTTTGGGCGGGCGGGCGGTGGAACTCACTTTTGTTGCACTGTTTATATCCTTAATGACTTTTGGTAGTTTGAAATTTGCGTTTAAAAATTATTCACCATTGAAGACATCGGTTTTATATCCGTTTATTTTCGCTCATGCTGTCTTCCTCTCCGGTCGTACGTGGTCGCATGTGCGCATGGTCGTGGGTTTCCCTTGGGCTCTGCCCGGTTTTTCTCATACCATTAGTGAAATATTCTTGAGTACGGCGTAAAACACCAATAAGACAAAGTCAATAATAATGTGCAATAAATTCAGTTTTGTTCTGTATACATAAGGTTTTCTCAAAATTTCCTCTACAGTCAATGTGTCACGCACTATATGTGAGTACCTGAAAACTCTTTTATTTGATTGATGTTTCTAGCCATACTCAAGAATATTTTACTTACACAAAGGTGGCCAGTATGATGGGGAAAGGAAATCGCAACCATTCACAGGCTGCTAGCAGACTTGCCCACGTGGACTAGGGCCAGAAAGGAATCGAGGCTGAGCTGGATTTGAAATCACAGCGGCTGCATTTGTGAGAGGTTTCTGGATCATTGCGCCACGCTGGCACGCTAACCACCTCGGCGACGAAGGTTTCGAAAACTTATTTATTACTAGTGTTTTCAAAAAAAAGTTTAAGGAGTTTTCAAACTGACTCGTTATTTCGAAATTGATGTTAATATCTTAAAATATATTTCTACTGCAACCAGTCATTAGTACGCTAATATACAGAGTTCAACATACATTCTCGCAAAGCTAAGGGACCCAAAGGCTTCCATCGAACGTTCTTTATCCTTGATCATTTCTGTTATTCATGCTGGTTCTAATCCAACTCTGGATGGTTTGACCTTTTACTTCACGTCGGAGTTAACAAAATGTATAGCTTGTTGTGAACCAAGGTACATGTATTAGTGTTTTTTCTGGGATTAAGACCTGTCCTAATCCCAGTGTTTTCTTAGCACACACTGATTAGGAGGATGTCTCCTGCAAACATTTGTCTATAATCTGTACACAACTGCTTGTGAAGACCTTTGAAGTGTGGATCTTACATACAGTGTATGCATATGTTAACAAAAACAGCAGCCTTAATCACACACCAGGGTGCCATTGCCCAGGACTTTAAAAATACAACATCAATTTACGGTTTTATGGAGCGTTACTTTTTTTTCAGAATTTTAAACAATTACATGTATATTAATCTTTTCAGGCTGAACGATTCTTGACTGAAAATAATTGGGAAACAAAACATTTATGAATTTCGTCACACATGCATGAGGCTCAGTTTCTGTTTTTGAGACTGTGGTATGGTGGTTCTATGATATCTATATAGGCTATAACAATGACAAGCCCCAGTGTAGATTTGTAGTACATGCATAAGTAATCCTAATGAGCAGTCTATACGTGGATGTGGTTCTACAGTACCTATATAGGCTATAACAATGACCAGTCCCAGTGTAGATTTGTAGTACATGCATAAGTAATCCTAATGAGCAGTCTATACGTGGATGTGGTTCCACAGTACCTATATAGGCTATAACAATGACCAGTAACAGTGTAGATTTGTAGTACATGAATAAGTAATCCTAATGACCAGTCCATACGTGGATGTGGTTCCACAGTATCTATATAGGCTATAACAATGACCAGTCCCAGTGTAGATTTGTAGTACATGAATAAGTAATCCTAATGACCAGTCTATACGTGGATGTGGTTCCACAGTATCTATACAGGCTATAACAATGACCAGCCCCAGTGTAGATTTGTAGTACATGCATAAGTAATCCTAATGACCAGTCCATACGTGGATGTGGTTCCACAGTACCTATATAGGCTATAACAATGACAAGCCCCAGTGTAGATTTGTAGTACATGCATAAGTAATCCTAATGACCAGTCCATACTTGGATGTGGTTCCACAGTACCTATATAGGCTATAACAATGACAAGCCCCAGTGTAGATTTGTAGTACATGCATAAGTAATCCTAATGACCAGTCCATACGTGGATGTGGTTCCACAGTATCTATATAGGCTATAAGAATTACTAGCCCCAGCGTGGAGATGATTCTGTAGTATTTGCATAAGCAATTAAAATGATCAGTTGCCACATGGAAGGGGTTCTACAGTACCTATATAGGCTATAGGAATTACCAGCCCTGTGAAGAAGATTGTGTAGATAAGGAATTAGAATGACCAATCCGCACATGGAAGTGGTTTTATAGTATTTACATTCATATAGGCTATAAAATGACTAGTACCAGCGTGGCAGTGGTTCTATGTTTATGTAAAAAATTAAAATGACCATTTCACACGTGAAGATAGTTCTACATGTAGAAACTTATTAAAAACAAGCCTTAGAGCAATTAAATATGATAGACCATCCATCTGAAATATTTAGAAAACTAATTACACGGAATTATCCGCAAGAAATAAAGACTGCAGCAGTTTACAGAAGCATATGTATAAAATCTGGAATATTTAGAAAACGAATTACACCAAAGCGTATACCACGCTGAATGTGAACAGTTACACTTCCATTAATCATTATCTTATTACATGTATTATTATTAACAATAATGAAACATTCCTAAAGTTGACTAATTTCTTCTGAATAACGGATACTGTTTTTTCGTAAAATACCAAAAATCCAGTTTGATATCGAAATGTACTGCTCAATGTTCTACAAATTCTCACGCGATTTAAATTCAACGTCATTGGAACACACATACAAAAAATTACAAAAATCAACTCGTCAGTTTATATAGGTGAAAAAAGTTTGTGCAGGTCCCTAATACATCACACATGTCACACATGTGGCAAACGCATGTGACACTCATTTTAAGCGTTCTTCTAGTGTATGCTCTGGAGTCCACATGACCATAAATCAGTTCACGTTACGTCTCAAGAAATTTTACACTCCGACGTGCAAAACATACTGGGTTTGATATTTCATCGTCGATCTTGCCGTGAGGCTTTTGATACGTGTACGTGAAAGTATAGATGTAATCTGGTTTAAACCGACTCCTTCATTTGGTGTAGACTTACGTCAGGTGCGTCAGTGTGTATATCTAGTTTCGCTTAACCCGGATCCTGAAGGCAGGGGGTACGTTTAGTTCCAGTGCACTCTATAAGGGTTTTGATCAAGGCGTATCTGAGGTTTACATTACAAAATTCCATTACGTTTCACGTCTCCCAGCAGTCTTCATACTCAGTGTTTGGTCTCTGTTTCAGTACATATCCGTGTCACCACTTTAAGACATCTATAGATGTCGACTTGTTAATTTATTTGATTGGTGTAATACGCTGTTCTCAATAATCTATCAATTATACGACAGCGCCCAGCAATACAGTATAGTATAATATAGTATAATTTCTTCTCCGTATAAACACTGTTATTGACATGAGACATAAAGCACGAATACTTAACCAATATACTCCTAAATCTTGCAGAATCAAGGCAGAATATGGGGTCGTTCAGGTGATCGTGTCACACATTACCAAATGTGAGAGACACATCACGTCCTCTTTTGCCGAACTAGGCTCTTTCCCTCCATTTAACACTATATCTTGTTATAAGGGACCATACATGTTCTGATCTTCTTTTTTTAGGGTTGTACTTTTTGAACTGAAAGTAAAACGGCCTACTTAATTTTAATCCGCTGAGTGCTTTTTTTTTACAAAGAATACAATATTTTCGGCTGAAAGCAACGCTACATACTAGTATAGATCTTTGCTATCACGTATGTTCAGGGTCACAACAGAAATATCATCCAGTGACGTTACCTTAAAGTGTAGAACTGGAGACAACGTAATTATTGTACAAGTGAGTTGCTGTTATAACCAGTTGCTAGGCTCCGTGATGTGACACTATTTCGCTATAACATTATTTATGGCATTTTTTCTCAAGTTTGTCTTTGAGGAAAATAGTTGTATGCTGGATATTTTGGAATACAAATGGGATAGGTTGGTAGAATGGAGGAAATGGATGGAAGAATGAATATGACATAACGTCACGTCGGTAATATTTCGGCCTTATCGTGTTGAGAACATATTTAAAAAGTGAAAGTGAATGGAACTTGAAAGAGAACGTCAAAAAGCCAGACTAAAATATACAGACACTTTCAAAACCGAGTGAAAAATACCCAAACAAATTCGGTAAAATATAATATGTAATCAGGAAAATGTTATATACCTGTACACACAATATAAAGGTATAAATTATGACAGGCCACCAGGTCTCAAATAATGACCTCATCACCAAGGACGCTGTGACCTAAATCATACATGTATATAGAGCTAAACCATCCGTGTAGAACATTTGGAAAGTGTACATTATCAACCAGGATTACATGCCATATTAGACACCACAAATTACATACCTCGGAGCACTGCTCCCATCAAGAATAAAATTATGTGTTAAACGGGAATGCCCAAAACGACACATTGTTAAAACTACTTGGTCTCAGCAAAACAGACGCTCAGTTAAGATTTTAACTCAGGGTGAGTGGCTTAGAGTTTATTATGGTCACCTTCACACCCTGCCTAAGAGAAGAAATACGCCTTGCCTCCCTGTGTGCGATACCAATATGATTTTAATATTCAACAAAGTGTTACGTCACTAATCAGCTCTTTTAAACGATACACGAAACGGTTTGTTTTTATTTCTCAACATTTAATTTAGGATATATAATAACCTAACAGTTACAAGTGCAAAAAAAAATCTTCTCACATTTCTTCTTATGACGTAAAAATGGCTTTAAATTACAGTTTTCTTAACATCAGTCGGCAAAAGTAGCGTGCAGTGATGACGTCAGCCTTAATAGCTGTCAAAACAGCCCACTTATCCGGTTTGAGCGTGCAGCTATAAAATCACTGTAGAACGTATGTGAGCATACAGTCTGCAGTCGAGAGCTGTCAGATTCTAACAATCCAAGATGTTGTCAGTTATGTGTGGACTTCTTTTGTTGAACACCGGCTTTGTGGCGTCTTCGTATAACACATTTTTGAAGAAGTTTGATGTTCAGCCGTTGGTGGAACAAGCCGATGAAGACGATGTTTCCACGTGGACCGGTATGTATATCTGATAACATTTATTTATACTCGATTTGAGGAACATGAAAACAGTGCGGTAGTTCACATGCATGGAGTTGTCACCGACTAAAATATGACATAATACAAAACCGTTAGTGTTATCTTTATCAGAATATGTAAGCAACGTCTATTTCGTGTTGGAAACATTCTGTTAAGCACACGATAACTGCAACTGGTAATTTCACATAATACTTCATGCAGTGATTAAATTTGCCGCAAAGTTTAAAACCTTATCTGCAGTATTACAAGCTGAGCCACTTAAAGAACTAAAACCATTCACCTGAATTGTGTTTTCACTTGAGGAGCTGTCAACCAAACTGAAGAGAGAAAGATACGATTCAGATCAATGGAAAACATAAATAAATATACCAAGTTTGCTTGTTGCAGCTTAAAATGGGGTGCGAAAATAAGGGTTTAAGTTTAAGATAAAGCTGGGGGGAATAACTCCAATGTACTTGTTCTATCCCATTGAAAAGAGTAGTACACTTTTGTTAAAGGGAATATGGGAGACCTCCGTGACCAAATAGTTAGTGTGCTAATGCAGCACAAACATCCGAAGCTTCTCACCAATGCGGTGGCTGTGAATTCAAGTCCAGCTTATGCTAGCTTGTTCTTCGGTTGTACGTGGGAATTGCTGCCTACGTGTTTCCCTCGGCTTCCTCCCACCCTACATGCTATTCGCCATCATATAAGTTAAATATTCTTCAGTACAACGTAAAATGCCAATGAAAACAATGAATAAATATATAGAGGGAACATACAGTGAATCAAATTTTGAGTATATATCGTTTTGAGCCTGCCAATTTGACTAAATTAATAATCCATATGAATGAGTAATAATCTAGTAGAAGAGAACTCACTCTGGCATGTCAATATGACTTACGGTGGCCTCACTGGCTCAGATAATGAAAATAGATCTCCAGCTCTGGGCATTTACAAACTGCAGATGGATAGTTTGATATCCCATGAATTCAGTCTGATTGTTTAAAACATCGAACACAGGAGGAAAACAGGCCAGAATTTGGTCACCAAAGATCAGAAAATCTATTCCGCTACGATTGAGCCAGCACTGACCTTGTGACGTCACAGGGATACACTCACTGCTGATATCTGGTGCCTCTCTATGTGTACAGCACAAACAGCTGGAAATAATTGCCATAATTTTACACATAATTATTAGATTATTCCATGCTCGGGTGTGGGTTCCGTCTACAGTAACACAACGCAGGATACTGTAAAATTACATACATGGCCTTATTATACCACATATTTACAAAATATGGACCAGATCTTGTGAAATACGCACTTTGATTACGTGGCACACAATCGTAGTTGTGTGAAACTTGCTAATTCCTTCTGAAAGAAAAGACCAAAGGACGAGCCCGATAATTTTCGCCCCCCTCCCCGCCGCCAAATATGCAAACGAAAAGGATGTCTGGATTTTTACTCTCTGAATGCAGAATTTGTTTAGCTACATCCTTATTTGAAACAGCAGCCTGTGACACGAACTGAAGGAAGTCGCCAGTAACCCCCGTAACGGTGACACATTTCAGATTGGCATTTCTATGAGCCTGCTATCGTTGTTTCCATTCAGTAAAACTCAAACCTTATTTATTTCTGCCTGTGATATAACACAAAGGATTAACTTGACTGTTAGTTTTACCGGCGTTGAGTGACAGACCGTTGCCGTGAGTGCAACTCACAATCGGCTGGCTTAATTTGCTTATTAAGAGGTGTACATGTAGGGGTACAGTGGGTAGGCCTAATGCATAGATGCAGCTATGCTTTGCAGGGCTTTTCAATACATAATCGAGGGAGGTATGCACGGCATGACGTCATCCGGCCAGGGCTCGGCAGTCGACAAGATAGACAGAGGGTCCAAGTTTAATGGTTTTTTTTCTAAATGGAACTAGATAATGTATTATTTTTAAATGCACCATACGGATTAACATAGCATAAATATTGTGTTTAAGGAAAATTGAGGGTGGAAATAAGTCTTTGGGGTTCTTTACGGGGCCGAGTGGCTGCAACTATCTTCACCAATAAAGGGTCGCGTGTTCGAATCCAGCTTTCGCCGTTCTGGCCCATCAGTTCACCCATAAACCTGATGTCATCATACTGACATATGGTAACGATGTGTACTCGTACTTGTTTCTCATTAGATACCAGAAAGGCATGAGAATATTATGATTAGCACAGCCCTAATTTTCGTTTGAGAAAGAACATGACAATGGCGGATTTCAGGTAGAAAGTGGGGGTATCTTGTGTGAAGCAGGAATATTACAAAAACTGTGGTGGCCAGCTACACCAGTAAAGGCTGCGGAAGAGAGCATTGTTAAAAACTAACGTTTTTATTAAACGGTAGGCCCTTACCTTTTCTCCGTGATGTTCCCCCAAAAGTGATCATGGAACAGATATAGTGTCCCGCCCAGTTTTGTTAGTTCTCACATCGACAGGGACAGTTACAGTACTGTATTTGGCGCAATTCCAGGAAATCATTCCGTTATGGTTTTGTCCAGAATTCATCATCATAGGCTAATATCGTACAGGCCAAGTATTTCTTGTGTACAAATGTTTGGAGAGTATTACCATGATCGACGTTTAGTGTATTGATGTAAATCGCAATTAATACTACGCTAGGATTTTTTTCCAGATCACACTAATTTTCTCGAATGCGTATATCCTACCGATTGTACACTAATACAGCAATGCAACCACACAAAGAGCGGCGTGTATTGAGTGTTTCCGTTTGGAGTGGGAAAAGGCTTCCTTGTGTACTGTGACATGGTGACGCAGGGCGGTGGATGGCTGGTGAGTTTGTAAATAGGGATTATAAAATGACAAACCTCTAACGCTCGTCATGATTTACGATTGGTTTCCGAATGTTTGCTACGGCGCCTAGATCTAAGTCTGTTAGACAATTGTAAACAGTTGAATGATGTTTCAGAGATACGATCAACACTACTTTAAAAGCGTAAATGGTGATAATTTTACACAAAATACTTAGAAATGTAGTAAGATCCGTGCTCTGTAATGCAGCCTATTACATATTCAACAGAAATGACAAAGTTTCTACAAATGAAGCACTTTTTCTGATTTCATTTGAAATTTTAATGGTAAAAAATGCACCACGAATGCGGTCCTTCTGAGTGCACGTTCAGCTCATGCTGGCTTCCTCTCCGGTCGTACGTGGGGAAGTCTTCCAGCGTGCCAGCGTGTGGATGGTCCTGTGTTTGTCCCGGGCTCTGCAGGGTTTCCTCTAAGCTTAGTGTTGGTCGGCGTTGCATAAGGGAAAGTACGGCGTAAACGAGTTATCAAGTAAATAAATAAATAAATAAATACACTGTTGACCATAAAGTTGGAATAAAATATTTTAGCCACAATCCCAGAAGTTTAATATTGTTTTTCGCCTCAAAAAAAATATAAGCCGACACGAATTGACGCATAATCTCTCTCTACTACGTGTACAAAAATGTTTTATTCTATGCTAATATGAGAATTACATAAGAGGCTCTGATGGTAGTGATAAAAAGCCCTGTGCCTGGTACTTCTCCAGTGATCTTCATTCAGAGAGAGGTCAAATTACCTCGCGCATAACGGAGTTCTCGGTTTCGCATGGAACAAAAAGTAGTGTAGCGGGGATTCCGGCTATGCCTCGTGCTACTCCAATGCCAATACGCCGGAGAGTGATTGCCCTCCATCAAGAAGGCTACAAACAGTCCGATGTTGCCAATTTTGTAGGCATATCGCAAAGTACAGTCAGCAAAATCATCAGACGTCATCGAGACGTGGGTCATTTGCGGCCACGTCAAACTCCAGGACGACCACGACTGACTACGAGACGGGATGACCGCCGACTGCTCAATCTCTCTCGCACAAACCGGAAAATATCTGCGAACCATCTTCGCCGTTTGTGGCGGAGGCATTACGGAATCAATGTTTCCCGAACAACGGTGAATCGCAGATTACTTCAGCATGGTTATCAAGCAAGACGTATGACCAAATGTCCCCGCCTAACCGCCCAACATAGAGCCCAAAGGCTTCGCTGGGCTAGGGAGCACAGACAACTGCAGTTAGGGCATTGGCGACATGTGCTCTTCACGGATGAGAGTCGCTTCTTCCTGAAACCTGTGGACGGAAGGCAAAGGGTTCGTCGTTTACGAGGAGAAAGCCTTCGAGATAACTGTGTGCAGGAAAACAATCAAGGGGGTGGCGGTTCAGTAATAGTTTGGGCCGGTATTCACTATGGTGGAAAAACGCCGTTGGTGGTGCCCGACGAAAACGTCAACGCCGTCGTGAACATTGATATCCTTGAAAACCATTGCCTTCCATACGCACGAAGGGTTTATGGAGACAATTTTCGTTTGCAAGACGACAACGCTACACCACACAGGGCCGCTGCAATACGAGAATTTCTTCGGGCACAAGGGGTGGAGCAGTTACCTTGGCCATCGTGTTCCCCTGATATGAACCCAATAGAACATGCCTGGGACAAGTTAGGGCGAGCCATCAACGCACGTGACAATATTGCTGAAAATCTGCAAGAACTGGCACAGGCTCTGATCAATGAGTGGAACGTTCTGCCCATTGAATTCATTAACAATCTGGTCGACAGCATGCAACGACGTCTTGACGCATTGATTCGTGTCAGGGGTGGTCATACGAGATATTAATGACTGTTTCTCTTACAAACTGTATTGTCTGTAACTTATAATACGAAGGGAACAAATACGTTTATGTTTGTGATATGGAGACATTGCAGTAAAGCCTTCAATCCTTTCGTCTTGAAATGCCAGTTTTTGTTTTTACGCCGTTCTACAGCCTATAATCGATCCATTAAAGATTACAATAGGCTGATATGTGTAGAAAAGACGAACATTTGGTGTTATGCTGATATCTACGCCATAATCAAGCATTCAATACCGCGTACAATTAGAATAACTCCGAATTCAGTCGTCGAATTAATTTATTCCAACTTTATGGTCAACAGTGTAGTATGAGATCAAAGCGACCTCGTACGTAGAACCTATGCAATAAATAAATAAACACGACCTAAGATTATCATACTCCATACTGCTTGCGCTGATAAAGTATCCAGATAACTGCTATGAAAAGAAAACAGCTCTGCGAAGAGTTACTATAAACGGGTTGTATTCGTCACTTTAAGAAATGATACTGGAAATCCTGGGCTTTGACAAACCCGTCGATTCTGAAGGCGAGCGTGTGGTAATAAATCCAATAAGTGACAATATGCTTCTGTGGAGTGAAAATTACTCTGACATGGGAAATGACCGTATCACAAGTTGCCGTTTCAATAACAGTAATGCATTAATTTAAAAGACATACTGCAGGAAAAAGTTTCTAGTCTGAAAACCACCTTACACCAATATGTGTCAACCACTCCTACACCCATACAAATACGCGTGGCCACGTCCTTACAAAAAGCGCAGAACGATTTTCTTATGCCGGAAATATGTCAAAGCTGTAGTTCATATTTTAATTATTCCTGAGGCAACAACCTGTGATGTTCGTGGGTTTCCCCTGAGCTTTTCCCACCAAACTGCTGACCGCCGTCGTATAAGTGATTATTTCAGTACTGCGCAAAACACCAAAATAAAGTAATTATGCCTGTATTTGGTAAATGGTAAGCTTGATGTTTCCAGGTGTTCCAAAGACGACAAGACGGCTCTGTGGACTTCTATCGTAACTGGCGGAATTACGCTGATGGCTTTGGTAACCTCTACGGGGAGTTCTGGCTGGGTACGTTACAAATGACCAGGACAAAGGTCACGCAGTAAATCTCACTTCACCAATGTTCGTCGAAGTAATATCACCGAGTCTATATCACCAAGTAACGATAGATTTTTCATTGTGTACCGGCTTTGGCGAGAAGTATGTTTTACTATGTTTATATTATTCTAATTGTTTATTAAACGGCGGTCAGCATTGCCGTGGTGGGAGCCAGGCACAACCTTAGGGAAATTATTCTAGATATAATGTACCAGAAGAACTATATACAATATAAAAAAAACAATATATAAAGTACTGTTGTCGTATTATGCGTAAAATCCCTAACCCATTCTAAACAAGAAACAGACAAGTGATCTTATGGCCTATGATATTGAAAATCAGGTGCATTAGTTCCAATTGTGTCTCTCCAGGCCTGCAGAAGATTCACCTCCTGACCTCTCAGGCGTACTTTGAACTCCTCGTGAATATGGGAAACTACACCAATGGAACGGGTTACGCTTCCTACAGCAGATTCCGTGTGGCAGACGAGACTCAAAACTTCCGACTTTTACTGGGCGTGTTCATTGGGAACGTCGGTAAGCTGAACTACACGTTTTTTTTGAGAGAGAAACATTAGCTTAGAACAAAAATTGTAAAAACATATTAACTAAAATCCGCCAAAAAGTTATCCCGAAAAAGTTGCAATAGGAATGATGGTGGACAAACTCTGGGCGAAAGGTGGAAAAGAAGCGACCAAAATAAAGAAAAATTTTGATCATAAAAAAAGAATGGTTGGCGGAATGAAATATATAGTCACAGATGGGAGGGGTAGAGAAATTCTCGTGGCTGATTACTCTCAAAACTGGAAAGACTGGCCGACACCCTAAGTGGACTTGGAAATGGGTCTGAAATTTGACGTCAGACAACAGTCCAATGTATGGTTTGCTTATAGACATCACGAATACCTATAGTAAACCTTTGATAGACCCATAAATTGATAAATCAACCTTTGTAGACGTATGCTTTCTAGCTGGTCATTCTGAACATATCAATATATTGATCACTTCTGGTCATCTTTGATGTTTTTATGTTAGATCACATCATGTGATATACACTGTACCTGTGATATACACTGTACGTGTGTGAGTATCACTAGATACCCTGACCACATACAGCACTAAAATGTCCGTATTAAGACATTTGTGGTGAAGGTAACCATGGGCCACCATTATATCAGATGTCAGAACAATCAATATAATACAATTTGATTACAATGCTGGCTTGGACCTGTTAATTCTAGTAAGGAAAGAAATGCGACCGCGTAAGTTTTGTTTGAGTCGACATTTCATTTTAGACTTATCGATCAGATGCTTATTACAGTAAACACAAATCAAATGAATAAATCCAGCCAATCTGAGCTGTGCAATAGTCTATGTGTCATTTTTGTTGTTTTTCTCTCAGGTGACTCAATGACTTACCAAAATGGCTTGGAGTTTACCACATATGACCGAGATAACGACTATCACAACACGAACTGTGCTGCGACATATCATGGGTCTTGGTGGTACAATAAATGTCATTACAGCAATCTGAATGGGCTGTATGTTCATGTGCAGGATAAGTCCAAGGTAACAGCTTCAACAGTCACGTGGTACCATTGGTCGTCTAAATATCTCCCTCTTCAGTTCAGCGAGATGAAGATACGCCCGGTGAAAATCTTCGTATAAAAAAACCAAGTCAATTTGCATGTGAAGCTGCGTAACTGTTGTGCAGCCAGGCTTGTTATGTCAGCAAAAAGTCATTGGTATAAGGCGGTGTAAATCTAGTGAGCCAAACCCTCTGGATGCCATATCCGGCCACGCATAAAGAGGACCAGTTTAAAGTCGCCTAAAAGGAGAAGACTGAATAGTCGGATAGCTCAGTGGGTTGTAAGAATGATTTAGCGCTTTTGTTCGTGGGTTCGAATTCCGCTCTACCTTACATCGCACTAAGGTGGTGCAAGTTTTCAACCGCTAACACCAAACTGTGGATTCTTGAAAAAAAATTCATTGGTCAGACAATATCGTGACTTCACATCTGTCCTTCAACGAAAAGAGGAGTATATCCATACCTTGCCGTCACACGGGTAAAGCACAATCTTACTGTATCACAAAGAGCCCACAAATCCCCATACAAAGCTCGCTTTATTACGGGGTTTAGAAGCTGTACCCCAAACCTGTATCTTCTCCCTTAAAGGCACTACAGGAAGATCCGTGTCTTTTAACACAGGCACTGCAAGATGAAATTTTGGAATAAGTACTGTTGTGCAATGGCCCAAAATTCAGACGTCAGCTGTATGTGGGTTCTTCAAAACTCCAAACGTCTGTAGAACTGTAGAACTGGAGGCTCAGATACGCGTACAGTATAAGGACATCTGTATACTACTATTCTGCACACAAATCTAATTGATAGAATTTCATTATATCTATTGTTTAACCCTATCAGAACAATTACAGACTTGCTGTGGACTGTTCCTACACATTTCTTCTTCCATTACTTGCAACAGTTGTCATTACATGAAATGCGTTTTGTTACAGGAAGTTGTTGATGATGCAGTGTACAGAATTCTGAAGACACTTCAGTTTTGCGTTGTTTTAATGTTAATGAATTTT
This sequence comes from Liolophura sinensis, assembly GCF_032854445.1. Lineage (NCBI taxonomy): Eukaryota > Metazoa > Mollusca > Polyplacophora > Chitonida > Chitonidae > Liolophura > Liolophura sinensis. The sequence continues at coordinate 7,070,944 of NC_088305.1, read as the reverse complement.
CTTTGTACAGTTATAATGCTATTGTATGTTAAACATGATGACATTACAGCATTTTAAGTAATTCTAGACCAGTGACGTGTAATAAATTGCAGCTAATATCACTGCATTTTTGCACCTAATTCTACTTAAGCCATTATGCTGTGGAGTGTGTAATTTGCTTCTATTTAACCATTTACATAAACAGAATAAAAAGTCTTCTTTAATTAGGGGAAATTGACTGCGCGTGTTGAATCGCCAATGTGTGACCATTTGTCTCCTATCACACAGATGTCGCCTATGTGGTTTTATTCTCTATGATCCAAGTGTTTAATAATATGGCATATATATATATCGAATTCCCCTCATCTTGAATGGCTGTATAGCAACATTTACGTTGCCGACAGCATTGTACAACGCCTCTCCTATTTAATCTGGTCTAGTGCTTGCTACAGCTCTATCACCTTTTGCCTTTCACCTTTTTTCTATCCTCGCTTATCGATCTGTTCGTGCACCTCCTTTCCTCGTGGAATTAGCTACAGAGAAATCCATGATGTTGTTGACATCTTGATTTTTCATTAGCCATCCTAGTTTTCCTCCACAGCTGAATCTAATATATCTATGTGCAAAAGACAAGGGAGATTAACAACCAAACCGTTACCGGAGACAGAAGCCCTGATAGAAATGCCGTAGAGGTGTTTAGTGCAATTACAGTGCAACTGTAAATTTAATACACTAATTACCTTTAAATTAAGTACAGATATATCATACATCGGGACGACAGAGCAATGAAGATCGTTCAAAGCACAACCAGCAAACAGATTAGTTCACCAACGATAACTTGAAAACGTGACAACACGACACAAATGTCAGAACAAGTGGACCACCGGAATAAAATAGCTAAAATAACGATTGTACTGACAGTCTCGACATAAAGATAAAGAATTTACTGAAGTACCCCCGGGGTTGTCACTTTGTGTCCACGTGAGTTTCCTTTCCCAGCGTACCAGCCTTGGAACTGCTCTTCAGTTCGCCTTTGAACTCATTGTTCATGTCTGGAGGTCGCAGTTTGTCAGTGTAACAAGCTGGAACATAAACACACAGAACGTTGTTCCGCGTCAGTTTTGCCAGTAATTTTTCTCCCTAGTGTGCCTTCCATACGGCAACTTAAAATTGGTAGCAAAGCTAGCAAATAGCTCGCCTGTATGAGACACATAAATGCACAACTTCAGTTCAATGCATAAAGAACTGAAATCGTGAATTTGGTAATTTACAGTAATTAATGTGATCATAGCGCATCAGCGATGGAGCCTTTATGTAGTGGATAAAGCACTCGAAACCGTGGATTCCTTGAAAAAAAGCCACGTGGCGCGATGCGTCAGGTGGCTCGTTTTCAAAGAATCCACAGTTTCGAGTGCTTTACCCAACTTTAACCGCAGAAACGGCTGTGGATTATTTTTCAAGAAACAATAGCTGTGTCTGTAGTTATTGTTCCTTTATGGTGGGAAGTAAGACTGAACTGATTGAAGCTAACATGTAATCTGGGGGAAGACTGATAGTAGATTATACAATTTCTGTCGCATTGACATAACCAGGCGTGGAAATATTCGAAATGTTCGTAATCAGAATGCCACAAATTAGACCCACCAGCTTACCTTAGTAAAATCTCTGTTTTGCTGTTCATATTTGTGCCTAAGAGAATTGATGACGCCACTCTACCTTTTCTCACACTGGCAGCATTTGGAGTATTTGAAATGAAGGCGAAGAACGAAACTGTTAGAAAATAAATTTCACATTGATCAGAAACAAATGTACCGTTCATATATAACTTTCTTATGATCGGGTAGACAAAGGATTAACCTCATAACAAACGTTTAAAGTCGTCTAAAGGGAGAAGATTGTGTGGTTTTCTCGGATAGCTCAGTAGGATAATGGAATGTTTTAAAACCGGTTTAAAAACATTGCAATGGTTCGAATCCCATATTAACCCATACACCAATCGAAGAGGCACTCAGGTTATACAAGTCGTCGATGCCAGTAATGGTTTCCTGCCGAGCTCCCTATCCCCACTCGCACTTCTCAGGAACCATGCTATTTTCGGTCATAATCCAATCGACAACGAGCTCATCAGGGATGTGCAGGAGGATGACGTCATTCTGCAAAACATTGTGTTACTTTCCTGTTCTTGATAGAGACAACAAGATGTAGGTCAAATGTTGGGCATGCTAGCTCCAGAGTGCGTTAAACTATTGGTTTTAAACTTTTATATTGCTGACAATGACAGCAGTCACTCTTAGATGTATGTAAGTTTACACATGTTAAGTTAAGTAAGTGTAGACGGCCTGACATTAATAAAACCCCAAAACGCACATACCAGAGCTGATCTTTTCACAGCTGCCATCCCCGCCATTGTCTGCTTCACTGGGGATCTGTTTCTTTCCATTCCCTTTCAGAGAAACACATGTCCGAACAAAATCAGGATCAATTCATTGCACATTACATGCTATGAAAACACAAGTGACCTGTGCTGCTGAACACACGTACAATAGAACATACAGTATTGTAGGACAGGATATGATGCACACTCTGGTACATCTATGTAACTATCGGTACAGAACAGCAGACTTAAAAACCTACCAAGCTTTTTAGTATTTCTTGTTGAGGCAGCTGGTCAGCAAGAACATAACAAAATTATTATAGTCTTATATTAACCCATACATACCCTACGAATGTTTAGCATGTTTATACAGTAACACAAACTTAAAAGTACATGCCAATCAAGTGTGTTACTAGGTTACAGGGTAATTAAGATCTTGGAAAACAAAAGCCCAAAGGTGAAATCTTTTGAGAACAATTAACAGATTAGTCCCACATACTGCACATTTGTCAAAATCCTGCAGAAGATGTTCCATTACACGTACTTCCGGTACACATTGAGGGCACTGATAATTCTCCTCACTTATGGATGAATCATGTCCCATGTGATCAAAACATATTTCTCTTTTGGCTTCATTCATGTGAAAGCCTGCATACACTGTTGATATCCTGTGTCATTGTGGCATTGTTGGATACCTTTGTAGCATCAGACATATTTCACAGCATGCCAGGCAGGGCAATGGCGTTTAGAATGCTTTGTGACAAAGACAAATGGATTTCCGGCGTATATACCATGGGGTATCCTGTTATCAGTGAGAATGTGTATAGGACCAAGGGGGTCTTCCGGTAGTAAAATTGGTAAACATTTTCTCTTTTTTCCGTGGAAATAAACCAGACGGAATCGTCCACTTGGGTATCTTTCGGCTTCGTCAATAACGTTTAATTCATTTCTTTCTGGCAGTCGTACATTGTCCATTGCATCTGTGAATTCCTGCAACAACATTGGAGATGGTTCTTCATCTCACCAGGGGTCAGATTCGGCCATTAAATAATGTCAAACGAATTACAATTAAAGAACGTAGCCACAAGTAGTCAGCTATCTCAAAGTTTATGGTAACTCTGTTTATTTCCTGTGACAAAATCTTGTCACATCTTGACAAAAGTCTTTCTACATTGTTTTCTGCTGGTAGTTCTTTCGGCAGTCTTAGCTTGTCCAATGGCCATGACACACATTTGTGTCTGGCACTGGAAAAACATTTCATATGACCTAAATATGCACGCCTGGTGACATTCCCCAATTTCAATAAACTTGTCATCTTGTGAGGTTTCTGTGAAGAACCCTCTGCTATTTTATGGACCTTAAAATTATGACGTTGTTATTAAGTTTCTATCCGTGTTTCCCGCTCTTAACATCTTCACCAGAGGATAATGTCTCAACAGCTTCTCTCAGTTCTGTCACAGTTTTTCTTGTGAACATTTCTTCAATGGACACATTGGCACATATTCAAACTGCAGAAATAGTCGACCGAGTTATTCACCATAGGATAAATGCTACTCGGTTCTTTAGACTCAGTACATGTAGTAGACAACTCATCACTCCCCTCTGCGGCGCTAGCCACAGCTACAGACTGATTTGCGTCCCGGTAATTGTACTTCTTGAGCATACTGATGTAACATACTCTTTCAGTTTTCCCATGATCAGATGAGCTAGTAATGTAGTTAACATCGTAAACTTCCTTCACCACCTGATATGGTCTACTAAACTTGGCGTTATGGGCTTTCTGAGGCAGGGACAAAAAACTAGAACCTGATCCCCAGGAAATAAACCTCTTGGCTTAGCTTTCTTTTCGTAGTATAGTTTCATTTTCTCCCGAGAGGTCTTCAGTTAGCACAAGTTATCTCCCAGGCTTGATATAACCTGTCCCAAAACTGTGAAACACACGCTAATAAGTTTCCTTCTGTTTCTTGGGCAAAGATACGTTCCTTCATCAAAGCTAAACGACCTCTAACCTAATGACCATACACCAACTCAAGGTGGACTAAACCCAGAGAACTCAGTAGAAGTATCCCTAGTGGCAAACAGTACAAATGGAATCCCTTCGTCCCAATCTTCAGGATATTCCATACAATATGCTCGCAGAGCACTCTTCATTGTTTGGTGGTATCGTTCCAAAGCCCCTTGGGCTTGAGGGTGATAAGCTGCTTAATTCCGAGCTGATACAAATCTTTCTGAAATAAGCCTTACATAAAACCTGACCCCTGGTCAGATTGTATTTCCGTACCTGGTGAAAAACTGTAACAGACTATTAACTGTCTGAGAAGTAGCTACCTATTTCGGTGGGATAGCTTCCGAAAATCTAATATCCATAATAAAAAAGTGTTACTTGTAACCTGACTTAGTTCTAGGTAATGGACCAACGCAGTCAGGGAGTACTTTGTTAAAAGATTCACCAAAAGCAGGAATGGGAATTTATGGTTCATGTCTTCCACTATGCTGGGGTTTTTGCTACCAGCTAACAGGTGTGGCGTCTTACAGAAATTAACCACATCGTTGTGAATCCTAGGCCAGGAAAAATGGCGAGTGATTTTACTTTGTCTTTCTAATGCCTAAATGTCCACCTATCGAAATCTCATGAGCCATCCTAAGTACTTCCTGTCTATAACTCGGAAGTAAGACAACTTAAAAATTGCCGAATCATCGTCAGCTGAAACATGAGTGGGTCTGTACTTGTTCAACAGCTCATCCTCCACGTAATAACCAACAGGTACATCAGATATTTCACCCAGTGATAAAGCAGATTTACTTAATTCCATTATTCGGAATCTGACTTGCTTTACCCCATCAGATCGAGAGAATACAGGTCTGCCTAACTCCTGCCCACCCACCACACAATCAATATCATGAACGAAGGTTTCAAACAAAATAATATTACCTGCTAAATCCTCAGTGATAATAGAAGAATTGTCTTCCTTCTCCCTAACTCTTTTTTGTTTGATCTGGTAACCACATATGAGGGAAATACACCTGGAAACTCCTTCTGTAGGTCTCCTGTATTTCCGTCCAAAATCGGAACACTACAGACAAGAGGACACACTTTAACTTTACTCCTTCTAACTCATTACCCAGGAAATATACTATCCAAAAAAAGAAACGCATAGGTGTTTTGTTTTATTTTAAAATGAAATAAATACATTTTGTCTTCATTTCATGAGCAAAATGTGTTTTAATATTGTTAATAGTCACAGTTAGCACACATTTTATTCCTCAAAACATTTCTTGGTTGAAAATGTTGAGTTTGGAGGCCGTTTTTGGAAGAAGTAAAAAATACAGCACCACACTGCATCACGTGCAGTCTTACACGCCGAACTTACGCATGGAAAGCATGCAGTGTGTGACTATAAAACCGCAACTGCGGGCCGGAAATCGGCGTCTTTCAAGTGGTGTTTTCAAGCTGATTCAACATGCCACGTCTTGACACTGTCACAAGAAATATTGCCATTGGAAGACTTCAAGCTGGAGAGTCCCAATCGTCCATTTCTAGGCGTCTACACGTCAGCCAGAGCACGATTTCACGGCTTGCTGCCGCTACAACAATACTGGGACAACAAATGACCGTCGGCATTCAGGTCGACCACGTGTCACTACAGCAGCCCAAGATCGCTACATAAGGGTCCTCCATTTGCGTGACCGTTGTGCTACAGCTGAAAGCACAGCAGCCAGCATACCGGGACTGAGGAGGATATCAGGTCAGACAGTGCGGAACAGGCTGAGGGAACATGGACTGAGAGTCAGGAGGCCCTATGTTGGGATCGTGCTGCGTCCTCACCATCCCGCCAATCGCCTCCGATGGTGTAACAACGTGACTGCATGGAATCTACGCAACTGGCGACGCATTTGGTTCAGTGATGAGTCCAGATTCCTATTGCAGAGACGTGATGGTAGAAACCGGGTTTACAGACGTGCTCACGAACGTTATGCCCCTAACTGCGTACGCCAAGTGGACAGATTTGGTGGAGGGAGTGTGATGATGTGGGCAGCAATATCGTCGTACAAATCTTGTCCACGTTCAGGGAAATCTTACGGCCGTACGCTACCGAGACACCATCCTGCAGCCACACCGCTTACCTGTCATTGACGTTCAGCGGGAGTTGTTCCGGCAGGACAACGCCAGACCGCACACGGCACGTGTCACAAGGGACTTCCTCGCCGAAAACAATGTAAATGTGCTACCCTGGCCGTCCCGTTCCCCGGATCTTAACCCAATTGAGCATCTGTGGGATGAACTTGATCGACGTCAACCTCAACCCCAAACGCTTCAAGAGAAAGTTGCATGTTTGCAGGAGGAGTGGCAGAACATTCCCCAGGCCTCTATCCAGCGTCTCATCCAGTCCATGACAAGGCGTGTCAGAACTGTTATTCGTGCCCGTGGTGGTCACAACAGATACTGACATTCCACTCAAGTGGGAGACTCATTGTGAGTGTCTTACCTCAAGTTGATGGCCTTGTTGTCTAGATATGGACCCTTCCTTAATCTGTGTAAAAAAATATTTGCAGGATAGCAATTCTTATTTAGTTTTGCATAATTGAAAAGACTGCATCACCTCAGCAAAAAACCGGGTTATGCGTTTCTTTTTTTGGATAGTATATCTTCCACGGGCAAAAGTATTAACAACCCCTACCGTTACTAAACCACTAACCAAATCAGAAGTAAAGGTAACCTCCAGTAATGGAACAGACATAAAATTCGCATTAATGCCCTGGATCAAAACTTGACTGTTGGCCTTATCAGAATGTGCAGGAATCACATCTGCCAACAAGACTGACTAGCCCGAGTGTCCCCAAGTGTACGAACAGGGGAGGTAACTCCATTACCAGTAACCACACCATCTGACATGAATCCCAGTATGTATCTGGAGTTCGCCCTATCTCCTTAACTTGTGGTTTAACGATAGGAATAAATGAATGAATGAAAATGGATTATGGCTTAAGGCCAGGTGGGCATTATCTCAGCCATATCGCGGCGAGAGCAAGATGAAAACACGAGGCGGTCGAATTTTCCAATATTGTAGTTAATAACATCAAAAACGAAACAAAAAATGTTCGGACATGGTTAAAATCAGGTAAGAAAAAAGCGAAACAGATAAAACTCGAAAACCAGCATATTGTAAAAATAGTATATCTAGTAATCTATATGTATATAACTTTTTATCTATAAAGATTTATAGCAATTAAAATTTATATTTTATGATATATTTCAAATATACCTCAAACATTTTATGACAGCATCGCCGCCGATGCTGTCAAACAAATCATATATAAACTTGATTGGAATCTAAACAATCAACTAGGATATGTATGATGACGTATAGAGCACCACATCCAACACACTCTGGGGCAGAGCCCCCATCAAGAACAAAAATGTGAGTTAGACGAGAATGCCCAATACACCTCGTTAAACTACTTGATCTCTGCGAGACATACCGTGAGTATATAAATTAAAACCAGTGACAGGGCGAACACTATACAACTTATTATGGACCTGAAGGTCCCATTCACCCTGCCAAAGGGGACGAATATATTTAAGAATGTTCTATCTAAAATCAGTATACGGGATTTTAACTTTTGATATAGATTTATTTAGGACAGCCTTTGCCTCCCTGTCCACAACTGTTTCAATGGATACCAATATAACTGGGTATCCAACAGAACATAATACCTTTATCTCCATTAATTAGTTTTCTATGTAAGGCTAATATTTCAAGCATCAGTGGATTTTCATATTTATTATGCTGTATTATCAAAAAGCAGGACAGGGAGTCACTGCATATCACTGCCTTACGAGCACACCTGAAAAAACATGAGTATAGCTCTGGCCTCGGCATAGAAGATTGAAGCGGATGGAAGACGAGAAGAGACTCGCTGTTCTAAGACATCCACCGACCCAACTCTGTCCACATCCTTTGACCCATCAGTATATACAAATTTATAATGCGCATAGTTAACCTTAACCTCAACAAAACCTTGCTGACTTATAAGAGGATTTGTATTAGATTTTTATGTATACGTAGATCAAATATTAGTTTAGGTTGTGCAAGATGGCATGGAGGAGACTCCGCAATAGGCACCGGAGCTATGTCCCGTATTTATATGGTCCCGTATAAGAAAAACATTCGGAGCGATCTTGTTAGGACATTTATTAAATGTATCTACATATGATGGATTGAAAACACTGTCGTAGGCAGGGTTTGTTGGATGAGCTTTAAGCTTTGTAGCATATTGAAGGCTGTTTAATTCGTGGGTTTTATAAAGAAGGCTCATTAGCCTCCACGTATAAACTTTCTACTGGTGAAGTTTTAAAAGTACCAAGGCTGAATCTCAAACCTTGGTGATGAACAGGATCTAACATTGTAAGATACGACTACCTTACGGGACCGTAAATAATGGACCCATAGTCCAAATTGGACCTCACCCGAGAACGATATATATCGGGTAAAACAGATCGGTCAGCACACCAATCGGTGCTAGACACGACCTTAACATCTAGAGCCTTTGTACATTTAGCTTTAAGCAGGTTTACATGAGGTACAAAAGACACCTTACTATCAAATATTGTACCTAAAAATTTAGTTTCTCCAACAATTTAAATCCGTTCACCACAAAAAATAAGCTCGGGGTCCAAATGAAGTTTCCGTTTATTACGAAAATGCATGCCGACGGTTTGAGACGTTGAAAATCTAAAACCGTTTTCAGTTGTCCATTTCTCGATCTTATTGAGACAAAGCTGCAACTAACGTTCGATGTTATTCACATTTTTAGCACTGTAGCATTTCAGGAAATCATCAACAAATAAAGAACCCTCTTTACTAGATGTTACGGTTTTAGCCAGACAATTTATTTTTATGCTGAACAAAGTAGGCAAGAGAATGCTGCCCTGGGGTACACCCATTTCCTGTTCATGGGAGTTGGAAAGAGAGGACCCCACCCGTACCTTAAACTGACGATCAGATAAAAACTCTGATATAAATATAGGTAATCGGCCTTTAAGGTCCATATCCGCCAGACGAGATATCCGTTTCTGTCGAAGGCCTTTTAAAGGTTGAAAGATATCGACACCACATGTTCATCACGAACAAACTTTTCGAATCGAACAAGGTGATACATAGTAGATCTACCTTGACGAAAGCAACATTGTATATTAAAAAATAACTTGTTGGTTTTAAGAAACCAAACAAGTCTGTCATTTATTATCCGTTCCATAGTATTATGGACACAGCTTGTAAGAACTATGTGACGGTAATTAGACGGATCAGTATGACCCTTACCCGGTTTGGGGACCGGGATAATACACGCCTCCCTTCATAAGGGTGAAAAATTACCAGTTATCCAAATATTATTAAATAAGTCTAAGAGAGTCTCAAGTGGCGTGGTGTAACATGTAATATACGTTATCCGCACCACAAGCAGTATTGTCTGCCTTTTAAATGCAGTTTTAAGTTCCTCGATATTAAAAAAACGATTATAATCTTCTAATTTTTTAAAAGTAAAGGGCAACTGAATTTTTTCTTTCAAATGTTGGCCTTTCGCTTTATTATTTTTGCCCTTAAATTTCTGAATCATGTTCCAGACCTTACGCATGGGTGTTTTTGACGTAATAACACCTGAAACAAAGTTCCGCCATCAAGACCGTCTCATGGACTTAATTAATCGACGATCCTTAGCTCTAAATATGAATTTTGGATTTGTCGAGATTCTAGGGATAGTTCTATGTGCAGCCCGTAAATCAAGCTCATTGAATATTAATACAGGATCGTCTGCTGCATTGAGAGTCTCTGGGCTCATATCAGCCTCACAGAACATCTCAAATTCGATCCAATCTGCTTGATCGAATTTCCGGCTAGATACAAGTTCTAAAGAATTAGAAGTGATATGCTCCAGGATTATAGGAAAATGGTCATTACCACAAAGATCGTTATGTACCTTCCAAGACAAATCAGGGAAAAGTAACTGGTCTGTGATAATGAGATCGATAGCAGAATAAGTGCCATTTCCCGGGTGTAAATAGGTATTAGAACCATCATTGAAATAACACAGTTCTTCCTTAGATAAGAAATCCTCCGGTATTTTGCCTTATTATTTATGTTCTTACTGCCCTGTAGGGGGCTATGGGAATTAACATCTCCCATTATTATTAACGGTTTTGGCAGTTGTTCTATTAAGTTACGTAATTAGAACCATGACAAAGGAGAGTTCGGAGAAATGTAGACCGAACATTATGTGATTGTTTCAGTTAATAAAACACAAATGGCCACAACCTGAAGCTCTGTATCCAGCGTAACAGGGCTGGGAATAATATTGTTATTTATGAAGGCAGAAGATTTGCCTGCAGCTCTTCTTCATTTGAATAAGCGCTTTAAAATGAATAATTTTCAAAAGTTATTTATCTTTGTCAGATGTCTGCAGGTGAGTTTCCTGAAGACATAGGGCAATAGGATTTAATGATGGAACTGTCTGTTATTGAGATAAAATTACCTTATGATCTAATTAATTTAATCTAACTTATGGCCTATAATTTGTCATATATAGGCATTACGGAAGGAAACGTATAGGAGATTTATTTTTATGTTTGGACCGAGCACTACCCTTCCTTGGAGATCGGCTGGACGATCTCCCAAGTGCGGGTGATGTATCCATCACATCCGCATCCGATGTCGAAGGACCAACGTCCTACAACGAAACAAACGTATCAAAAGTTTGGACAGGATCCCAAGTGGCCCTAGAGGGATGCTCTATGGGACTGCTAGGTTTATTATTTTTATTATTATTATTTTGAGGTGGACGTATTTTTCGTACTATTTTTAAAGGAATTGGGCTGCATCTTGTTCGGTACTGTTTACTGGTTTTATTTGTTGTATTGAATGTATTGGGTTGAGCCAGAATTAAGCGCAGGTTGAGTCGAAAGATGCACAGAAGTAAACCTAGGTTTGTTGTTTCCAATGGGCCAAGTCATTGAAATTTGAGTAGCAACAGATGCTACTCGCGTGACCACATTGGCAAACGAAGTCTGCGGAGAAGTATTTTTAGAATAAAACTAATTTGCGGGCTTCATGATAAGATATACCGTTTTTTAAATGTATATACTGATTATTTGTTCCTCTTCGACAAAAGGTGGACAGCTCTTAGAGGAGGTCATGTGATCTCCACCACAACAGCAGCGCTTAGCCTCTGCTGCTACAGTCGAAACCTTCTTGACCGTCACTTCCGCATCGGAAACAAACCAGTTCGAGTTCCTCTTCTCGTAAGTCAATGATATCTTGATCCCTGTCACGTGTTATTCCCAGACAGATCTTCGGGGAATTGTGAGGCGATGTAAAAACAGGAATATGAGTTATTTTTTTTAAAGCTAATAAATTTTTTTGATTGTTGTTTCTGGAAAAATGCACTGAGAATGCCTTCTGGATCGCAATTTTTAACGTTTTTTAATGTACCGATTGCGCCCTGCACAGACCTTTTTAACACAAATGGATAAATTTTCGAGGCCGCCTTGTGTTCACGCTTTAAGAGAGCGATGAAAGCCGGTCAACTGTCTTGTCCGTTATCAATTGAGTCTGACAAAACCTCGAGCTTCCTCTTTTTGTCATAACTTGAAATCGGCTAAGAGAAAGTCCTCGTAGTTACAATAGAGACATTTGAGGAAAGATTTAAAGAAGACATGGCACATAGAAAATAAAACTTCACCCCATGTGTTCCCCACCTGCCACATAGTGCCAACAAGTGCGATCCCTGAACCTGGAGATACCCAGCAGGAAACACACCAAGGACAAAACATACGTACAAATCTGGAATATTTAGAAAACTAATTACACCAAAAGCAAATACCACACTGAATGTCAACAGTTACAATTCCATTATCCATTATCTTATTATACCTATTATTATTGAACAAACATTTCGTATAGTTTGCTAACTTTTTCTGACTAACGTGTATTTTACTTCGTCAAATTCCGAACATCCAGTTTAATATAAAAATGTACTCTTCTCTGTTCTACCAATTCTCACGCGATTAAAATTCAACGCCACTGGAACACGGAATAAATACAGAAATATACTCGTCAGTTTACCGAGGTGAAATAAGCCCGTGCAGATCCCTAATACATCACACATGTCGCACCCATGGCAAACACACGTGACACGCATTTTAAGCGTTCTCCTACTGTATGCTCTAAAGTTAACCCGGATCCTGAAGGCAGGGGGTACGCTTACTCCTAATGCGCTGTATTTGATCAAGGCGGACCTGAACTTTACATTACAAAATTCCACTGCTTTTCATGTTTTCCAGCAGTCTTCATACCCAGTGTTTGGTCTCTATGTCAGTAGAGATCCGTGTCACCGCTTTAAGACACTTATACCTGTCGACATATTAATTTATTTCATTGGTGTTTTACGCTGTGTTCAATAATCTTTTACGTATACCACGGCGGTCAGCCATGCAATGGGAAAAACCGTTATAGCTGTAAACAGCAGTATCTTAAGAGGTACAGTCTTTGAAGTGTTGTCTGTTAAATTCCCGTATGCATGGAATATTTAAGTCAGTCTATTTCTTCTCAGTATAAACACGGTTACTGACTTAAGACAAAAAGTACGAACACTTTAACAACTGCACTCATAAATCATGCAGAATGAAGGACGAATATTGGGTCGTTCAGGTGATCGTGTCAGATGTCACCAAATGGAAGAGAAACATCGCGTTCTCATCCATTTAGCACTGTATCTTTAGTACATAAGGAACTATAAGCTGTGAATTGTGCTTTTTTTAATTAAATGTAAGCCCGCCTACTTTTCTTTCTTTGCCAAGAAAACAATATTTTCGCCTGGAAGCAACGCCACATATAGATCTTTGCTATCACGTATGTTCAGCGTCACAAAAGAAATGGCTTCCAGTGACTTTATCTTAAAGCGTAGAACGGGAGACAACGTACTGATGCAAGTACACTGCCGTTATAACCGATTGCTAGCCTCTGTGATGTGACACTATAAAAGTTTAACATCATTTATGATTTTTTTATGGATTTCTCTTTGAGGACAATTCATGTATGATGGGTATTTTGGAATACAAATGGGACAGGTTTGTAGAATGGAGGAAATGGATGAAAGAAGGATTATGACGTAACGTCACGTCGGTAATATTTCGGCCACATCGTGCTGAGAACATATTGAAAAGTGGCAGTAAATGGACTTCGAAGGAGGGTGTCAAAAAACCAAACTAAAATATATATACTTTCAAAAACCAGTGAGAAAAACCCATACAAATTCAGTAAAATAGAATATGTAACCAGGAAAATGTTACATATCTGTATACACAGTATAAAGGTATAATTTATGACAGGCCAACAGTTCTCATACAATGACCACATCACCATGGACGCTGTGACATAAATCATACATGTATATAGAGCTAAACCATCCGTGTAGAACATTTGCAAAGTGTACATTATCAACTAGGATATGTTACATGCCATATTAGGCACCACAAATGTCACACCCCGAAGCAATGCTCCGATCCCAGAATAAAATTGTGTGTTAAACGAGAATGCCCACAATGACTACTTGGTCTCTCCAAAACATACTCTCAGTTAAGATTTTATTACAGGGTGAATAATATGGAGTTTACTATGGTCACCTTAACACCTTGCCTGCGACAGGAAATACGCTTGGCCTCCCTGTGTGCGATACGAATATGATTTAGTATTCAACATACATATTAGCTCTTTTAAACGATACACGGAACGGTTTGTTTTTATTTCTCAACATGCAAATTAGGATATGTCCAAACAGTTACAAGTAAAAAAAAAGCTTCTCATGTTTCTTCTTATGACGGAAAAATGTCTTTAAACTAGTTTTCTCAACATCAATCGTGAAAATTAGTGTGCAGTGATGACGTCAGCTTTAATAGCTGTCCAAACAGCTCACGAATCCGGTTTGAGCAAGCAGATATAAAGTCACTGTGGAGTTTATGTGAACATACAATGAACATACAAACTTCATTCGATTTAGTCTCGATTTACGGAAGAAGAGAACAGTGCGGTAGATCACACACATAGATTTTTTTTTTGATTGTTGTTTTACGCCGTACTCAAGAATATTTCACTTATACGACGGTGGCCAGCATTGTGGTGGGTGGAAACCGGGCAGAACCCGGGGGAAACCCACGACCATCCGCAGGTTGCTGACAGACCTTCCCACGTACGGCCGGAGAGGAAGTCAGCGTAGGCTGGTCTTGAACTCACAGCAAGCGCATTGGTGAGAGGCTTCTGGGTCACTACGCTGCGCTAGCGCGCTAAACGACTGAGCCACGGAGGCCCCCGCACACATAGAGTTGTGATCGTCTGAAATAGGAAATAATACCAAACCGTCAGTGTTATCTTTTTGAGAATATGTAAGTAACATGTATTTAGTATTGGAAACATTGTGTCAAGCACACAATAACTGCAACTGGTAATTTCACATGATACTTCATGAAGTGATTAAATTTGCCGTGAAGTTTAAAACCTTACCTGCAGGATTACAAGCTGAGCCACTTAAAGAACTAAAGTTGTTCACCTGGATATATAGGATAAAGGCCTATTACCCTGGGCTTTGTTTACACTTGAGGAGATGTGAATCGAACTTAAGAGAGAAAGATGTGATTCAGATTATTGGAAACTATAAATAAATATACCAAGTTTGTTTATTGCACCAAAAATCAAATGTTAAAATAAGGGTTTAAATTTCAGATAAAGTTCACGGGAATAACTCCAATGTACTTGTTCTGTCCCACTGAAAAGCGTAGTCCGCCTTTGTTAAAGGGGACATGGGAGACCTCCGTGACGGAATAGATAGCAAGCTTATGCAGCACAATCATCCGAAGCCTCTCACTGATGCCGTCGCTCGATGGTGAGTTTAAGTCTACCTCATGCTGGCTTGCTCTTCGGTCGTACGTGAGAAATTCTGCCAGCCCGTTTCTCCCGGTTTCCTCCAACCATGCATGCTGTCCGCCATCGTAAAAGTTAAATATTCTTCAATACAACGTAAAATACCAATAAAAACAGTGAATAAATATACAGAGGGAGCATGCAGTGAATCAAGTTGTGAGTATATATCGTGCTGAGCCTGCCAATTTAAATAAAATAAATATTTCATAAGAATGAGTAATAATCCAGTAGAAGAGAACTCACCCTGGCATGTGAACATTACAAACTGCAGATGGATAGATTGATGTCCCATGAATCCAGACTGATTGTTTAAAACATCGAACACGGAAAGGAAACAGATCAGAATTTAGTCACCAAACATCAGAAAATCTACTCCGCCACGATGGAGCCAGCGCTAACCTCACAGCGGTACATTCAGTGCTGATATCTGGGGCCTCTCTATGTGTACAACACAAACAGCAGGAAATAATCGCCATACTTTTACAGATAATTTAAAGATTATTCCGTGCCCAGGTGTGGCTTCCGTCTGCAGTAACACAACGCAGGATACTGTAAAGTTACATACATGGCCTTATTATACCACAGATTTACAAAATGTGGACCAGATTTCGTCAAAAACGCCTTTTGATTGTCGGGCGCACTATTGTAGTACGAGATTTCCTTATTCAGCCATACCTTCTGAAAGAAAAGGACGAGCCCTTTAATATCTCCCGAAAAATCCAAACGAAAAAGACGTCCGCATTTACACTCTCTGAATGCAGAATTTGCTTAGCTAGATCCTTAATGAAAACAGCAGCCTGTGACACGAACTGAAGGAAGTCGCCAGTAACCCTAGTAACGGTAACCAAGACACATTTTAAATTGGCATTTCTATGAGTCTCCATTCAGTAAAATTCAAGCCTTATTGATTTTTGCCGGTGATAAAGCATACTTGATTATTAGTTTTATCGGCGTTGAGTGACCGACTGTTGCCGTAAGTGCAACTCACAATCGACTGGCCCGACTGCATGGGTCTTCGTGTCTACGCCGGCATCGCTCAACATGGCTATAAAAATGTATAGCTTGTTAACTGCGAAACCGTGACAAATTCTCCACAGATACTGCCATAATTCGATGGATGTCCAGTCGGTGGAGACAAACCAATCGGGTCATCGCATTGCCCAGTCGCTATGCTATACACGATTTTCCCGGATCTAATGCGACTCCGGTAACCTATCTTTCAAAACATTTGTTGTCCAACCGTTTAACTTATATTATTTTCATGGTGCTTAATAAGATGTGTACATGTAGGGGTACAGTGGGTAGGCCTAATGCACAGATGCGGCTATGCTTTGCAGAGCTTTTCAGTGCATAATCGAGGGAGGTATGCGCGGCATGACGTCACCCGACCAGGGCTCGGCCGTAGACAAGACAGACAGAGGGTCCAAGTTTAATGGATTTTTTAAAATGGAACTAGTTAACCTAATAGTTTTAAATGGAGTTTACAGACTAACATAGCATAAGTGGTGTGTTTACGGAAAATTACGTGTGAAAATAAGTCGTTGGGGCTCTTTAAAGCGCCGACTGGCTGTGACTGTCTTGAGCCATAAGAGGTCGCGTGTCCAAGTTCAGTTTTCACTGTTCACATAAACTTGACGCGATCACATTGACATATGGTAATGATGTTTACTCGTATTTGTTTCTCATTAGATACCAGAAAGGCAAGAGAATATTATGAGTAGCACAGTCCTAATTTTCGTTTAAGAAAAAACATAATAATGGCGGATTTCAGTTAGAAAGTGGGCTACATCGTGTTAAGCAGAAATATTACAAAAGCTGTGGTTGACAGCTACACCAGTAAAGACTGCGCAAGAGAGCTTTGTGGGGTACCTTTGGTAATTCTGGTGGCTAAATACACCAGTAAAGGTTGCGCAAAAGAGCTGTGTTAAAAACTGACATATTTATTAAACGGTAGGCCCTTACCTTTTTAACCGTGAAGTTTCTCCAAAAGGAATGATGGAATAGATGTAGTGGCCGCTCAGTTTTGTTAGTTCTCACATCGATAGGGACAGGCACAGTACTGTATTTGGCGTAATTCAAGTGAATCATCCAGTTATAGTTTTGTCCAGAATTCATCATCATAAGCTGATATCGTACAGGTCAAGTGTTTTTAGTGTACAAATGTTTGGAGAGTATTACCACGATCGACGTTTCGTATATTGATGTGAATGGCAATTTTTATCACGCCCGGATATTTTTTCAGGTCACAGCAATTTTCTCGAATGCGCATATCCTACTGATTGTACAGTAATACAGAAATGCAACCACACAAAGAGCGGCGTGTACCGAGTGTTTCCGTTCGGAGTCGGAAAAGGTTTCCTTGTGTACTGTGACATGGTGACGCAGGGCGGTGGGTGGCTGGTGAGTTTGTAAATAGGGATTAAAAATGGCAAACCCGTTACTCTCGTCATGATTTCCGACAGATCTACGAATGTTTGCTACGACGCCCAGATCTAAGTCTCTTAGACAATTCTAAGCAGATGAATGCCGTTTCAGAGATACGAACACGAATTTTAGGGCGTAAGTGGTAATAATTTAGAAAAGTAGAAATGTAGTTAGATCCGTGCTCTGTCGTGTTGCCTGTCACACATTAAGCAGAAACAGAGTTTCAACAAAGTAACTTAATTTTTTTTCTTTCATTTAATACCTTACGTCGGATTTATGAAGAAGAAAACTAGCGTACCTTAAAAAGTTTCTGAAACAAAAACTCCTGGCGCAAGGCCAGTAAGAACTAGAAACATCTGAGACCAAACCGTCAGACATAGTTTAGATTGTAATAAATTCATTATCTTAGGTATGTGGTCTATTCCGGGGCAGACCAGATCACCGGGGCCTTATCTCAAAGGAATAATCTCATGTGTAGGCCGACATGGTTATAGTCTATAGTTCTGGACCTCACTACTAATTAACTATGTCAGTTTAGGAAATAAAACGCATTTGCGTTGAATGACTGAATTGATTGTGGTCAATTGTTAAAAAGGGTGGGGTCCAATGGTTACCGTCCCATAGCTCTTACCAGCTGCGTCTGTAAGACTATGGCACAAATGATTAACGATAGGTTTGTTTGGTTTCTTGAATAAAACAAGCTTTTATATAATATTCATGTGGTTTTCGTCAAGGGCGATCTACTTTAGATCACATTGTTCGAATAAAAACTTTTATTCCTAATGGTTTTATTAATG
This sequence comes from Liolophura sinensis, assembly GCF_032854445.1. Lineage (NCBI taxonomy): Eukaryota > Metazoa > Mollusca > Polyplacophora > Chitonida > Chitonidae > Liolophura > Liolophura sinensis. The sequence goes on along the minus strand of NC_088305.1, from coordinate 7,052,402 downwards.
ATGAGCATGTAGTTTCGATATTTTTCAACCTTGAAAAGGCCTATGATACCACATGGAAATATGGTATTTTAACAGACCTTTTTGATATGGGATTAAAGGGTCGCTTACCATTATTTATATTTCAACTTTCATCTCATCGTCATTGTAAGGTAAGGGTGGGGTCAACTCTCTCGCACTCTCGGGAGCAGGAGATAGATGTGCCCCAGGGCAGTATCCTTTCACCAAGACTGTTTAGCATATAAATTAATAGTTTGGCTAAAACATTGACATCTGGCACTGAGGGTTCTTTATACGTGGATGATTTCCCTATATTCTACCGAGCTAAAACTATGAATAACATCGAACGTCAGTTGCAGCTTTGTCTCAAAAAAATCGAGGAATGGGCAATTGCAAATGGTTTTAGATTTTTTACCTCTAAAATTGTCGGTATGCATTTTTGTAATAAACGGATATTCCATCTAGACCCTGAACTTAATTGTTATAGTAAACCAGTGAAAATTGTTGGAGAAGAAATTTTTAGGGGTTATAATTAAAGTTATCTTTTATACCTCACATAAAAATGCTTAAGGCTAAATGTACAAAGGCTCTGGATATAATTAAGGTCGTGTCCAGTACCGACTGGAATGCTGACTGATCAGTTTTACTTAATTTATATTCATTAATTCATTATATGGTTCTCTGGTGTGGTCTAAATTGGACTATGGGTTCATTATTTACGGTTCTTCAAGGAAGTCGTATATTAAACTGATGGGTCCGGTCCATCACCAAGGTTTGAGGCTCAGCCTTGGTGCTTTCAGAACCTCACCAGTAAAGAGTTTGTACGTAGAGGCTAACAAGCCTTCTTTACATTACAGGCGTATAAAACTGAACGTTCAATATGCTACAAAGCCTAAGGCTCACCCAACAAACCCTGCCAATGACTGTGTTTTCAATCCATTATATGTAGACAAATATAATAAATGTCCTAACAAGATCCTCTCGTTCGGTGTTCGTATTCGAGACGGTCTTGTAGAAGCCGGCATCAACCCTGAGGACATAGATTAGGTGACTTTCCTGAAGTCTCCTTCATGGCTTCTTCCGCAACCTGAATTGATATTGGATCTTCGTCGACATAATAAATCAGATACAAACTGTTACGACCCAAACTGTCTGTATTATAAAGCGATGGCTTGCTCGAAATACACGACGGTTTAGCCGCACAAAAAAGTAACCAAAACTAGCAGATTTTATTTTTCAACAATTTATTAGCTTTAACAAGAACAGATAACAAGACTTATACAAATACTAAAGTACTTACATATACAGCGGTGTCAAGTCCAAACGGACACATATACTCCACAATGCTTAAAAAAATGCACAGAGGCAATATTCACAAGAGGGAAAGTCCACAGTATAACTGAGTGTATGACGAAATATGCACAAAATTCCACCGACAGAGTCCGCGTACTAATAAGTGCTGTGTACACATGAGCACAAATTAAACATACAAGTTCAGACTGAACAAGTGCTCGGTTTAGATATAATATAACAAAGCCAAGGCTATAAAGACACCAAAATTCAGCACAAAGGCCTACTAAAGTAACACACAGCGAAAGCATCCAAAACTCTCATTAATTCTCCTTTCTCCTCTTTTGACCTGCTTTCATATGTCTTATATAGACTGGTGGAATTTTCTAGAATAAGAAAATTCTTGAACACTTGTTGTAAACAAACAGGCCCCGAACTGAGCGTATTCTGGAACACTCTAAGGCAGAGGCAGACAGCAGGCTCTGAACTCAGCATACAGTGGCAAGCTAAATTTAGAAGCTAACTGCAGTTATTCACATAACACAAACCCTCTGATAATTCAGCAAAATTTTGTAGAAATTAAGGCTAATTATATGGATTATAGATTTATATATACTGACGGGTTGCAGGATGAGAACAAGGTTGCTACTGAAGTTGTCTTAGAACAGCGGGTCACCTTTCCTCGTCTTCTATCCTCATCTTTAAACTTTTTTGCAGAGGTCAGGGCTGTACTTTTGGCCTTATCAAATATTTCTTCTGAGCGTGCCCAGAGGGCTGTGATATGCAGTGACTCGCTTTCTTGCCGTTTGGCAGTTGAGAACAAAAAATTTAAAAATCCGTTGATGTTTCAAATTTTTAGCCGTACACAGACAACTAATTAAAAGAGGTAAAAATATTATATTCTCCTGGATACCAGGTCATATTGATATCCACAGAAACACAGTTGCAGACAGGCAGGCGAAAACTGCCCTCAATAAACCCATATCTAAGATTAAATTTCCTTATACTGATTTTAAGTCTAATATTCTTAAATATATTCGTCACCTTTGGCGGGGTGAGTGGGACTTGCAGGTCCATAACAAACTGCATGCCATTCATCCTGTCATTGGCTATAATTCTTATACTCTTGGCATATCTCGTAGAGATTAAGTAGTTTTAACAAGATGTCGTGTTGCGCAGTCTCGTCTAACACACAATTTTATCCTGGATGGGAGCAGTGCTCCCGAGTGTGTTGGATGTATGCCCGATACGGTATCAGACATATCCTTGTCTGTGTAGACTTTCCTCATATTCGGCAGAGATTCTACGCGGTTAACTCTATATTTGACCTATTTTACAGCGTCGCTGGCGATGCTATCATTGAATCGTTAAAATAGATAGGTTTATATTATAAGATATAACTGCTTTCACATTATTTCTTGTTTATATATACTTATTAGAATTTTAATAAAAGATTGTGCTTTCAAGCTTTAACGAAAGTTTAGTTGTTTTAACGGGTTTTTCTTTTTATTTGATTTATATGTTCACATTCTCTTCTTGAAAACCATATACTGATTCATAGTTTAATACATGTTCTCGGAACGTTATGGCTGAAAAATTGCCGATGTGGCTTAAAGCCATAATCATTCATTCATTCTGTTGGGATAATGGTGAGCTTGATGTTAACTGATTTTCCAGGTGTTCCAAAGACGACAAGACGGCTCTGTAGACTTCTATCGTAACTGGCGGAGTTACGCTGATGGCTTTGGTAACCTCTACGGGGAGTTCTGGTTGGGTAAGTTACCTTAGACCAGGTCAAGTGTCATGCAGTAAATCTTCCTTAACTCAATTTAATAGCACCAAGTTTATCACGGTGACGATAGATGTTTCATTGTTAACTGGCTTTGGCGGGAAGTATTTTTTTTTACCATGGTTATATATTATTTTGATTGTTTATTTGACGGCGGTCAGCATTATTGTGGTGCGAGTTGGGCACAACTTTAGGGACATTATTCTAGATATAATATACCTGTAGACCTATTCGTGCAATATATAAAATACTGTTATAGTACTCTGAGTAAAATCCTTAACCCAATCTAAAAAGGATACCGACAAGTGATCTTATGCCCTACAAATTTTAAAATAAGGTGTATAAAGTGACTCAGCAGTCATAGGTTTTCAGTGTTGCAGGGAATAGAGTCGATTTTCTAGGCATGAAGTCGATATTCAAAATATTAGCCTGTAAGTAATTTTCAGGTCATATTCAATTGTAAGTATCTCATTTGCAAAAAACACTGTTCAAAAAACATTATGTCGAATAATAAACCTAAGTGTTTAGGGAGCGTTAGAAATCAATGCGTCGAACTAGCCGTTTTGTACTAGCCGTCAACCAATATGGACGTTCTATGTCAATAATCGCAAGGCCAATTTCCCAAAACGACTCAGGCTGGTATTTTTACATGTATGCTGCATATAACAATGGACTCTAATGATCTGATCGACCAGCTGCTTGACGAAGATGCCAAGGCCGGACACGAGTGTTTTTCCAAGGCCGCACACGAGTCTTCTTCAAACGACACTCACGCCCCTACGGAAGCGCCGTCAGATTCGTAGAATCGGGGCAGCAAAGGGATAGGCTAGCACTTGCGTCAGGCGGGCAGGCCTAGCGATATCTGAGAAAACACGTAACGGCCGAGAAAGTCGACACTATGAGCGATGAGGATATAAAGAGGCTGTACTCCCGATTTTAAAGCTCGTCTTGGGGCTCAAATGACGAAGACTCTCGGAGAAGCTGCAATGCGATTCTATTCAAGGGTGGCCAGCATGCTTCTACCTATACCACCCAAGAATCGTCCCAATCTCGTAGCAGATCTCGAGACCGACCTATGTGCCGAACATGGGTTTAACAGTGCTACTTGTGTACCACCGCTATGGCATGTACTTAGTCCCGTTAACCAAGGCTCTGACCACTGCTAAGCATTGTTCATTTGAACACAGGTGCCCTCGAAATATGTCGAACAATGACCAACAAAATAAGTACAGAGACTATTATTGATACCAGCAGGAGGAAGAGAGGTTGACAGTGGCGAACAGAAGTGCTCTGCAACCAAGTGACAAAAGTGCCATAGATCTCAAAAGAATCGCTGCGGGACAGGCTGGTGTTGCCAAGGCGAAAAGCCCATGGATGAACTTTGCTAAGCTAAAGCTTCTTTGCTACGCAGCGGAAGGGCCGATGATCTCCTCAAAGATTTTGCCGTAGTGCATGATGTTGGTGCATCAAAGACGAATGCCTGCCTCAGGAATGCTCTACGGGGGCGCTGTTGATCGTCATTGGCCTTGGAGTTCTATTGTTCCTATTGCACTAGCGTGACAGCCATTGGCTTCGCGCGATCCACAGACTCGGCAAGTGCATCATTTAAAGACTCATCGCGACCCTTTCTATATGCAGTGATCTAGTAGCGATGTCTTCTCCCATCAGTGATGGAAAGGTGCTGGCCAACACGGCCTACCACGCAGCAGAAGTCACTCTCCTGGCTTCTGGGTACGCTCGTCTAGGCAAGATCTTCTTGAAATGACCCATCCCAAAGCTAGACACCACAGCCCAAGACATGGGAATAGTTATTGTTGATGTCGGCCTGGCTATGCTAATAGCTAATGCTAATGCTAACAGGGGATCCTTCTTCCGGACATTATGTAGTAAGAATGGCCTCGATCGCGATGATGATGGGCTCTGGTAAACGCTCTGGTCTTCTCAGGGTCAAACCATCTCTCCACGATACTAAGGCCCTCCGGTGTAGACGAGGAGCGGAAGCGCCATGACAAGGCAATAGAAAAGCCCCAAGCCACCCAGGGAGCCCGAAAACGAACTGAGTGCTTAAACTGGATAAATGACGAACTGCGCCGAAAGGGCCACGCCGTCCAAACTTCACGGGATGTCGACGCTGCAATCCGCGAGTACACTGCGGTCAGGGATACGCTGCGGTAACTTTTACCCAATGCACGCGATGCACTGCAGGGAACCGAAGCACAGCTCTTCAATTTCCATGTGCCGTCAGAAAACAAAAAGCATTGGGAGATTACATTCGTTATCCTGGGAGTGTGCTTAGTTGGCCTTGGAAGTTACAAGACAGCTAGATCCAACAAATGCACACCGCGACCGGCCTAGTGGGCTATAAACTAGTCAAGTAATCCGAAGAGACCGTGTTTTATCGCCAGAAGGCTTTTGGGGCCTTAGTGCCTACACATCCTTAAAAGTGGAGCGGGCAATTTTTTTGCGTCCGTTTGATAAATCGGACCGTGCGATGATGAGTTTGCCCGAAAATCTATACCTCGCGATGCGTCGCCAATACAAGATTCCCAGACCGCTGGTTAATACGATGATTGATAGCAAAAGTCGCTCAACCTCTGGCGGCAGGATGAAAAGGCCGCAATGTGTTTCCCACATCGTGCTGGTGGGCACGAGCAACCGCCGGGCGACGACCGGGCGGCTGCCTGAGCCTGTGGCTTCCACTTGTTGGAGATTGGTTGGGCTACTTATATATCACGCAAGCCATGCCCCCCTCCCAGCAGTAAGACAACTGCTCACCCCGCCAGTATATACTCTAGCACAAAGGGCTACTGGAAAGGGCAGCCATTAAGAATCATTAAGAACAGACGCTGCCTTCATGGGTTGGTGTTTGCTGTCTCTACTAGCTGGAGGGTAGTCGTCGCCGCCCGACTAATCCTGCGTGGTCCCTGAATGTGTACCGAGTCTGGCGCTCGGTAAAAACTTCTTGAGGTGCCACCGGACACTCAGTTTCCACAGGATGTGGTCTTACAGCGCTGCTACGAGCTCATCTATGTAGTCGTTAATTTCAACTGTGTTAACTTGAAGGGCATCTTGGTGTTCATACGCCAGCGTGCCCACCCATTTTCGGCTATCCAGCGCTTGGAGTCGAAGGGTGAGAACGATACTTTATTCAGATGCTGCCCGTAGGTGCGATGGCGCTCTGACGGCAGGACATACATGCCATGGCGAAAGCTCTGCTTTTTGAAGAGAGCCTGTTTGTCCTGCTCCTGCCTGATACCCTTCACGGTGGTCTTTTTTAAACCTCTGGCTTTTTTGATGTTGTGCCCCCCCCCCCTCTTGTCGCCGATGAGACCCACCTGAAACTCCGACATCCACTCCTTCTGGACCACCATGCGCTCTGGTGCTGGCAGATATGCATTTTGCGCATCGTTAAGCTTCTTTGGGTACTCAGGGTCCACCTCACGGATGACGCCCACAGGGCTGCTCACTGGGAGCTCTGCGATCGCTTTTGTGAGTTGGTCGTAGTTTTCCACCCAGGGGGCCACCGTTGCTCAATTGGTTAGCGCGCTAGCGCAGCGCACTGACCCAGGAGCCTCTCACCAATGGTGTCGATGCACCAATGCTGACTTCCTGTCCGGCCGTACGCGGGAAGGTCTCCCAGCAACCTGCAAATGATCGTGGGTTTCCCCCTGGTTTCCTCCCACCATAATGCTTGTCGCCGTCGTATACGTGAAATATTCTTGAGTACGGCGTAAAAAGAAGACAGAAGAGAAAGAAGAGAAGAGAGTTTTCCACCCACTGAAAGCCACCTGTTGGCAGTGGCTGGCTCATAGCCCAGCCGTATAGGTTGTTGGCGTCGAGGTAGAGAATGTAACTGCTAGGCTTCTAAGGGTTATAACCTTCGACGAGGGGATTGTTTCTTTGGGCATGCCACTTGGGCACCATTGAGATGTCACTACCCATTCCTTACTCGAGGAAAAGATGCTGGCCATAGTCTGTGAGCAGCTCGAATTCCACTTTCGTCTTCTTCAGCATAGCATCCCAAGACAAGCCGGGGCTGGTGTAGGAGTAGGTGGGATCAAGGCTGTACTGCCTCAGGCAGGTCTTCCGGAAGGACTCGAAGATATCCGCCAACAGTATTGCGGTTGTAGACGTCATGGTAGTCCGACAGAGTCGTGCGTCCGAAGACCTTCCAGGCCAGTTGTATATGGACATAATCCTCATCGCCGATGTGCGTTTCCGAGAGCTTGCTGTAGAAAGCCTCTTTTGGGGGGAGTTTAGGCTCTGTGAAGCTCTGCCAGGAGTCAATGTACTATTAGTAGATGGCTTTTTGCATTAAAATCTCATGATGCTGCTGGTTTGGTTCATACTGGGCCGTGATTTGCAATGTCTCTGGTTGGTTGGCTGCCACTAGCGATGCCAGCAGAAAGTGTACACTGTCAATGAAGCGGAACGTCCCCAGAGAGAAGGAGACATACTTCTTCGTGTTGTTAGAGATGCAGGGAATGCGACATTCCACCTTCGAAATGGCCTGCATCAGCAGGTGGGAGTCATAGTTCCGCAGATTGTGGAAGACCACGGGAATCTTGGTTGTTTTGGGGCTTAGCCGCAGCTTCAGGTTGCGGCACCCCGGTATTTCCCTGTGATGTGGCCCAGTCCAGTTGCCCTGCAACTACAAGTTACTTTACAGACATGGCAGGTCGTGGCAGTGTTGTAGGTCTGCCAGTCCTTTTGTGTCATCCTCATGGCCTTCAACACCGTCTTGATCTTGCGCTCCTCTTTATGCAGTGCGTGGAGGAAAAACATTTGGGCCGCGACATTCAAGTGGCGGCACTGTCTGCCCATCACAGCGCACCACGATGTAGAAGTAACTGCATTCAGCATGTAGTTGTGTTTTTCTTGTGTTGCTTTGTCTGTGATCCTGACTACCCTCGACCTCAGTAGTCAGAGCCTCAGTATGCATAGATGATGTAATGGTCCGGCAGTCTGGCCGATACCTTTGCACTCTGGTTTGTGTACCTCCAGCAGGTCCTGGTATAGCTGGTATAGCCGTGCAGGCAACGCTCGCAAAAATGCTTTCGCTCCGGGTGTTTCCTCTGGCCATTGAGAAGGCGGTTAAAGTCCTTGACCCAGGTGTAGTGGAATTTGCTTTCATTCTGATACGAGGCAAATCCCCTGCCTGTTTTCTGATGTGGTGCATGATCACGCCTTTGTCCAAGCCGAAAGTTGCTCTGGCGCTCGACTTTTGGGGTTTGTGAGACGGGTGTGAGGGTGTCGATCCCTTCAAAGTTGACACCATAATTCGTTGGGTAGTTTTTGGGCCTCTGTGTATCTTTGGCTGCAGGAAACAGAGAGGACCGGAGTGCCCATCGAAGGCAGTGGTCGTCTTTGTTCTCCGTGTTGACGCCGCCTTCTTCTTCTTCACAGCTGCTGGCAATGTATGTAGGAGCCTCCTCTCAGCGGCTGGTATCTAGCGATGCCCAGCCAAATAGCTTCCGCTCGATCAATGATCCATCCTGATTCTCTACGGCCACTTTTCCAGAATCTCCAGGATGTGAGGGAAGGCTTTGATAACTGCCTCTTCATCCGGCCGGATTTGCGGAGGTAGACTTTGGAGGCGAGCTGAACTTTCACACCATTAAGGGCTAATATCCGTTCTTCGAGCTTTTCCTTGATCCTGGAGCGAACAGCTTTGAGGAAAGCTCTAGAGTTTGCAGCGTGCGGATGGCGTGCGGTCATATGAACGTGCCATAACCGGAGATAATTTCTGATTACGCATGGAGTCTTCCAGGGACTCATCTACAATGACATCCTCAAACAGCTCCGAAACCTCCTGGTAGTCGGCAGTAGTTCTCAGTGTTTTGGAGCAAGGCATTGGGTCAAATCCTTCGTCAATGGCTTTCTCTTCCTACCCCTTTTCTTGCGTGGTTGGGGGTGGGGGGGGGGGGGGGGCGGTAGGTCATATTTCCCAGGCTGTAAGGACTTTAGCAGGCGCTCCTTGACTGTCTCCCGAATGGGCTCATCCGTAGTCGCCATGCTGATGGATGGATATATCAGCTGTAACCATGCCTCTAAATGGGAATTTCAATAGCGGCCAGACGTGCACATTCTTTCTGCACTGCCCTCTTATCACACCACCACCCACTTCGATGTCAACACGCGAGACAGAGCCTTTCTTTGTTATTATCGACGCCCCCGCAAATTCGGCAAGGCAGTGTATGAGCCCTTGCGAAGTCTTGCCTGGTGAACCTCACAGAAATCCCAAAGGCAGCTTTTACTGCAGAGCTCTGTTGAGATTAATGTGCGCCACTTGCATGTGTTGTATCCCTTGGGCATGTTGATTGTACTAGTATATCAGGAATAGCCTGGGTATCTAAATGGAGAGCGTCCGGACGCACGGACGTACATGCGCAATTCCCATAAAAAACCTGTGTAGACAAACGCGCCGCAGCTAGGGCCCTCCAGGGGGTAGCCCAAATGACCCCAAATTTTTTTGAGTGCTTGCGCATAAACATGCCCCAACGCACATTATCAATTCTCCCCAAAACCCATGTAGACAGACGCGCTCTGACGTACGTGCACAAATGGGGGAGTTGTGTATGTACGTGTGGCCGCATCTCACATAAATGCTTGCCCTATTGCGCTATCGTATGAAGTGCGCCCCCATGGTATATACTACGTTGGCTGTATTTACCATATATAAATACAGCTACCGATTCAAAAAGTAATGTTTCAATGACACTCCATCAAACGTGTTTTATAAGATTGATATATATACTGACGGTAAATATGTAAGTGTGCAGTCAGAAATTCATATACCACGATAATGGTCGGATCCATGTCCAAAACAAATTTAAAACACGTTACCAGTGAATATGGAAAAATTGATATATATATATATATATATATATATATATATATATATATATATATATATATGCTACATTCCAGAAGAATGCGAATTTTTCCAGTGTCAATTCGGAAGTACATTCTGAGTAATCAAAAGTGTGTTAATATGTAATGGATGTTTTAGAGAGTGTTTTTCAACTTTAAAGTTGAGTATCTTCCGTAAAGGCAGCAAACGTAGTGTCAGGCAGTACTTAATTGTATTGATTTTAATTTTCATATTCCTCAAAAGTGTTTGTTAGTTGAGTTGAATGCTCTTCCTTTTCACGAGATTCTTGGTCTGAGAATGCTTCTTAAGGAACATAAATTGCAGAACTGTTGCTTTCGCATTTTGATGCGACAGTGACCATGCCACATCTGAGTGCTGATGAACGTCTCAGGTGTCGCCAGACATTGTGGCGCTCAGGAGTCCACCATATACAGGCTGCATCACCACTACTAGCGGACGCCCTCGTGTGACGTCAAACCATCAAGACCAGCTTCAATGTCAATTCATATCGTCGGAATCAATTCCTGCAAGCAGCCACTACAGTTCAAAACACAGCTGGAGCAACGAACCGACCCATCAGCACCAATACTGTACGTGGCCAACTCAACGATGCGGGTTTGCGTTTCCGTCGACCTTATGTTGGTTCATGTTTGATTCCACGTTACAGACGCGCTCGACTTAACTGGGTTGCAGTTCATCGGAATTGGCGCAATGGGCAATGGAAGAATATCGTCCCTCAGATGAAAGTCGATTTTGCATCAACGCAGTGGACGGCCGAGTAAGGGTATGACGAAGTAGAGGTTAAAGGTTCAGTGATCCATGTGTATTGTAGAATGACCGTTGGGGAGAGCCTTCAATCATACTTTGGGGAACAATCTGCTGGGCACGTTACGTTCCGCCTGTGATCTCCCAAAACACTGGACAGGGATGTGGAAGAGGCGTCACGGCGCAGCGCTACGTCGATGAAGTGTAGAGGCCTGTACTCTTTCCATTTTTTGCTTGAAGACGCAATCTTGTTCTAGAGCAAGATAATGCAAGAGCGGTGTATAAAACTTTTTTATACCAACACGTAGCAGTAAGAATTCGTAACAACAGTGTAAATCAATAGCTGCAGCAATTTGCAGTTTTGTGGAAAACGCCCAAGCGCAAATATTCAAAAGAATAATAATCCTGGTAAGTAGAATAAACTTCCAGCATTCAGTTGGAAGCTAGATGATAAGTGATGTGCCTGTTGGTGGAACAAACAATTGATCACCACTTGTTGACTGTGGGCAATATGAAATAAATGAGAGTAAAACCAAACACTGACATTTGCCTGTAATGTGGACTAGTTTCCTCACTCACCGCTGTTGCTGGCAGCACAAAGCTGTATGTTTGAAAGCTCCAGTAACATATTGGAGTATACTAGATATTATTAGGTAATTAAAGACCATCCGAAGGGTGATCAATAGATGAAAACTGTACGGAACAGACTGGTATTGCGCTTAGCTGAAGGATGTCAGCAGTTGGAGTCAGTTAAGATAGCATTTGGAGTCAGGTATATATATATATATATATATATATATATATATATATATATATATATATATATATATATATATATATTGTTATGTATGACTATTTAACGTTTTCATGTACTGTTAGTCTGCGGACCTTTGTGTTGTATGTTATAAGCATAACAGGCTCTGTTATATCTGCTAAATATTTACAATGGGAGATTTTGATCCTAAACAGTTTGTTAATGCGCCCGATCAGGGTGTTTTTGAGAGTTTAAAGAAGGAAGACTTGGTTAAGTTAGGGACATTTTTAGGTTTGTCCGTAAAGTCTTCATGGAGGAAAAGAGATATGCAGTATACTTTGTTGAAACATTTAGTGGAGATAGGGAAGTTTGATAGTTCTGCATTATCTGATTATGAGTTCGAGGGTCAGTCTGATGCCGAGCTTAAGTTTAAGCAGTTAAAGTTGAGATTGGAGAAAGAGGAAAGAGAGAAAGAGAGGGAACATGAGATAGAGTTAGAAAAGTTGAAAATGCAGAGAGAGAGAGAGGAAAGAGAGAGGGAAGTGCAGAGAGAGGAAAGAGAGAGGGAAGTGCAGAGAGAGGAGAGAGAGAGGGAAAGAGAATTGGAGTTCCAAATGAAAAAGTTAGAGGTTGAGAGAGATGAGAAACCGGGTCCTTCCGGTAGACAGGGTTCAGGATTTGATGTGACCAAATACATTCGGTTAGTTCCATCCTTTCAGGAAAAAGAGGTGGATAAATATTTTCTGCATTTTGAGAAAATTGCAAATAGTTTGAAGTGGCCTAAAAAGTTCTGGACTATGTTATTACAGAGTGTGCTAATTGGAAAGGCCAGGGAAATTTACACTCAGTTAAGTGTAGAGAGTGCTTCCAATTATGACTATGTGAAAGAAGTCATTTTGAAGGGTTATGAATTGGTGCCTGAAGCTTACCGCCAGAAATTTCGTAACTGTGAAAAAGGTAGAAATCAGACATACGTTGAGTTTGGTCGAGCTAAGGAGCAGTTGTTTGATTGCTGGTGTATAGCCAAGAAAATAGGCAAGGATTTTGAAAGTTTGCGTCAGCTTGTGCTGGTAGAAGAGTTCAAGCGTTGTATTCATAATGATGTAAAGGTGTTCGTTGATGAGCAGAAGGCGAGTACACTTGAAGAGGCAGCCAGTTTAGCTGATGATTATTCCTTGACACATAAGGTTACATACACGGGTAAGCCATTTAATTCATTTACACGAAGAAATACCCAGTCACATGCAACAGGTAGAGGTAGCTCTACACAGAAGAGTTCTACACCAGGCTCCAGTGGTTCTACAGCTCATGGTTCACGTAGTTCAGATTGGAATGGTAGTCCTCGAAATAGGGTCACTTGTAATTTTTGCAAGCGGGTAGGTCACGTGATGAGTGAATGTTACAAGTTGAAAAGGATACGGGAAGCTCAGAATGAGTCTAAGCCCACAGGTCTTTGTGTTGCAATGCACAAAACATTGCCGGAAGTTACATCAGCAGTTAAAAGCAGATCTGAGTTAGCTGATACGGGATTGGATAAGATTCCCAAATGCTCTATGGATAGCTTTGCTCCGTTTATCAATTCTGGTTCAGTGTCGCTTAGAAGCGACATGTCTGGTGCTACCCCTATAAAGATATAAAGGGATACTGGGGCATCTCTCTGTTGTTGATGAATACTCTGCCCTTTTCTGAAGAGTCGTACTCTGGGGTTCGTGCCCTTATTAGAGGAGTAGAGTCTAGTGACTTTGTCAGTGTTCCCCTTCATGATATTTATTTGCCATCAGATTTGATATCTGGACCTGTCAGGGTAGGCATTAAGCCTTCATTACCTTTTGAGGGTATTCATTTGTTGTTGGGAAATGACTTAGCACATGATAAAGTTACTGTTGATCCCTTAATGGTTGATAAGCCTTCTCTGAATTCAGTCACAGAGCCAGTTGAAAGCGAGATAGCGGGTTTATATCCGTCCTGTGTTGTTACAAGAGCTATGTCTAGAAAAGTCAGTACGGACCAGGGTAGTACTGTTGATTTGAGTGAGACTTTTCTCAACAACATGTTGGATGGAGATTCTTCCAAATTAGACAGCCAGCAGGAAGTAGATACTAATTTTGTTAGTGGTGATCAGCCATTTTGTAGGACTGAGTTGATTGCTGAACAACACAGTGATCCAAGTATTTCTTGCTTGTTTAATGATGCAGCTAAAGATGGTGAATCTTTACCTGACCCATGCTACTACTATGTCAAGTCTGGCATATTGATGCGGCAGTGGAGGCCTCCCGATGTTTCGATGGAGAATGAATGGGCAGTTAAGCATCAGGCAGTTGTGCCCAAGTCTTATCGTAAAGACATACTGACCATAGCGCATGAAACGCCGTTAGCAGGTTATTTAGGTGTTAATAAGACCTATCATAAGATTCTCAGTCATTTTTATTGGCCAGGAATAAGGAAAGATGTTACTGAATTTTGCAGGTCTTGTCATGCATGTCAGTTAGTGGGGAAACCTAACCAGACAATCCCCAAGGCAGCCTTGAGACCTATTCCTGCAATTGGTGAGCCATTCAGTAGAATCTTAATAGATTGTGTTGGTCCGCTACCTAAGACAAAGTCTGGAAATCAGTATATGTTAACCATAATGTGTACTTCAACTCGTTTCCCTGAGTCAATTCCACTAAGGAATATTACTGCCAAGACTGTAATTAAGGCTTTAGTTAAGTTCTTCACCATGTTTGGTCTGCCTAAGTCAGTACAGTCACACCAGGGTTCAAATTTCATGTCTGGTGTGTTCCAACAAGTTATGCATGAGCTAGGTATTAGCCAGTATAAGTCCTCAGCTTATCACCCACAAAGTCAAGGAGCACTAGAGAGATTCCATCAGACACTGAAAAGTATGATAAGAACTTACTGCTTTGAGACAGGGAAAGATTGGGACGAGGGTGTACCTTTGTTAATGTTTGCTGTAAGAGAGTCTGTACAAGAGTCACTTAGATTTAGTCCATTTGAGCTTGTGTTTGGCCATACTGTGCGTGGTCCACTACAGTTGTTCAAGGAAAAGTTTGTGTCTGGTGATAGTGACAATGTTAACCTATTACAGTATGTGTCAAGTTTTCGTACTAAGCTCAACAGAGTATGTGAGTTAGCCAGAGAGAATCTTACAGCTTCTCAGAAGAGTATGAAAACTAAGTATGACAAAGAGACAGTAAGACGCAGATTTGAAGTTGGTCAGAAGGTATTGGCCTTACTTCCAGTTAGTGGTAAGCCACTTGAAGCTCGTTATTTTGGACCTTATGTAGTAGACAAGAGGCTAAGTGATCTTAATTATATTATTTTCACTCCTGATCGGCGCAAATCTAGACAACTTTGTCACATTAACATGTTAAAGCCATATGTAGACAGAGATAGCACTGATCTCAATGTTGTACATCCTAGTGGAGTTGTTACCTCTAACTTATGCCCTGATCCAGCTGTTAGGAATGATCAAGATTTTGACTTAAGGTTCCGGTCAGCCAAACTCCAGAATTCAAGTATTCTTGAGGACATTGATTCTGTGTTGGGTCATGTGGAATATCAGCAACGCCAGCAGTTGAAGGATTTGGTTCGTCGATATGAACATTTGTTCCCTGATGTTCCAACCAGGACTGAATCCATCTACCATGATGTTGAAGTTGGAGATTCCAAGCCGATTAAACAGCACCCATACAGACTGAACCCAACTAAAACTGAATACTTGAGAAAAGAAGTTCAGTATTTACTAGAAAATGATCTGGTCGAGCCCAGTAACAGTAACTGGAGTTCACCTTGTATTCTTGTGCCAAAACCAGATGGGACGTACCGTATGTGTATAGACTATCGCAAAGTGAATGCCGTCACTAAAGCGGACAACTTTCCCATTCCAAGGATTGACGACTGTATCGATGCCGTGGGAAAGTCCAGCGTTGTCGTCAAGTTTGACCTATTGAAAGGATTTTGGCAAGTACCGCTCACGCAGCGCGCTCGTGAGGTGTCAGCGTTTGCTACCCCAGATGGTTTATACCAGTACAAATTCATGCCCTTTGGGATGAAGAACAGTCCTGCCACCTTTCAACGACTTGTGAACAACGTTACATCAGGCCTTGAAGGGTGTCGTGTTTACATCGACGATGTAATTATATTCAGCGACACTTGGGAGGAACATTTAACTATCATGGAGGCATTATTTGTGAGACTGTCCCAAGCCAATCTTACAGTAAATTTGGCCAAGTGTGAGTTTGGTTGTGCTTTTGTCACATATCTAGGGCATGTTGTCGGACAGGGTCAGGTAAAACCTGTTAATTCTAAAATCAGTGCTATCTCTTGTTTTCCAGTGCCAAGTTGTAAGAGAGAATTAAAGCGTTTTTTGGGCATGGCAGGTTATTATCGTAAGTTCTGTAGAAACTTTTCATTTGTTAGTGAGCCATTAACTCAGCTGTTAAAGAAAGGTGCTAAATTCTTGTGGTCCATTGAGTGTCAGAGATCTTTTGATAGATTAAAGGCCATGCTAAGCGGCGGCCCCATACTTGTAGCACCTGATTTTAGTTTACCATTTAAGCTAGCTGTTGATGCTAGTGATATATCTGCTGGGGCAGTTTTGTTACAAGAAAATGAAACAGATCACGTTGATCACCCTGTATGTTTTTTCTCTCGCAAATTTGACAAGTGCCAGAGAAATTATTCGACAATAGAAAAAGAGTGTCTGTCCTTAATTCTAGCATTACAGCATTTTGAAGTATATGTGACTTCGTCAAGTTACCGCATTGTTGTGTATACAGATCACAATCCCTTAACCTTTTTGCACAAACTAAAAGGTAAAAACCGAAGATTGTTACGGTGGAGTTTGCTTTTGCAAGAATTTAATCTAGAGATTAGACACATAAAAGGAAAGATAATGTGATTGCTGATTGTTTGTCACGTGTCTAGTTGGTTTTCTGCAGCTTTGTTTTTAAAGACTGTGGTAAACGTTATTATTATTCATAATTATGAATATGTTAAAGAAAGTTTTATGCAAAACTTTCTTTCCCTGAAGGGTGGGGGTGTTATGTATGACTATTTAACGTTTTCATGTACTGTTAGTCTGCGGACCTTTGTGTTGTATGTTATAAGCATAACAGGCTCTGTTATATTTGTACAGCGCGGACCTGGTGGAAAGCACCTTGTTCAAGGCTTTGTTTATTTAACTGGCTGTTCATTGGCTGTTAATTCTGTGTTTAAAAATAGTTGAATCCACCTGTCACGTATATAAGCCGTGTTTTCTGTGCAGAGAGGAGGTATTTTTGCTGCATCCACTGGGAGCAAGGACAGTGTGCGACGCTCTCGAATCGAGTCCACTATTTTGATATGAGCTGGTGATGCCAGTTTCATTTGGGAGGACAGATTTTTATGCCGGCACCGTTTGTGTACCACTGATGTCTGGTTTATGTGAATTTCTGCGGAAGTCACGTTTATTGGTGTTCGGATCTTTATTATGATTATACAGTGTTGACTGTGTAGTTTGTTTAACACGCTGACCTCACCTGACCGTCAAGGACTCTAAACTGAAGTTTTCAGTTTTGCAAAGGACGTTCGTTCTACCACAAGGTGACATTACTCTACGTCTCTGAACGGCTCGTTTGTGAGCTTCTGCGGGAGCTGTGACTGTTCTAAAGTGGATTATACCTCCATGCTTGTATTTACCCTGTGTTGTGCTCTGCGGGTGTGACGTCATTCAAAGGCTTGACTGTTCCAGTTCTGTGTAACCTGTGTACTGTGTTCGTGTTCGCTAACCTAGCGAAGTACCTGTCTGGGACACTTTGTGACTTGGGTGAAGTGTGTGTTTATCCCATGGTCTTTACGTTGGATCTCCTGGAATACGTTCCTTGGGATACAAAGGTGAACAGGAAACTTTTAAAGACCGGTAATACTGATGTGTATGTTTTTTTATGTTGTTGTTGTTGAACTGTCTGTAAAACTGTACGTCTCATTTTATATATAAAGCCATTGTTTACATTGTAATATTGAGTCACTGAGTCTGTTTTCTGTTGCCGTTTTCAATACCGTAATAATATATATATATAATATATTCAATGATTAAGAAGTGAGTGTGACACACGCAAACCCATCAGCAGCTTTAAACTTTATTTCCATTTGTCGTCCTACCAACACACAGCTGAATCTATTTTCCGTCAATTCAATATAAAGGTGAAGTGTGATCTCAACAGCCGCAGATTAAATCTGTCACAGTGAACATACATGCCAAATAAGAAATCATTATCAAAAGCAGTTTGCCTAGAGTTGCGATTACCTCTTTCAGACATCTTGACGACATTATCCATGTAACATAATATGCCGAAGTGATAAAATACGATGAACTGCATCCCACAAACAGCGCTTTGCGAGGTAATTCCCACAAATACAGTAGTCTGTCAAAACCATCCAATTTTGTCTCACCAGGCCTGCAGACGATTCACCTCCTGACTTCTCAGGCGCGCTTTGAACTCCTCGTGAAGCTACACCGAGGGAACGGGTTACGCTTCCTACAGCAGATTCCATGTGGCAGACGAGTCTCAGAGCTTCCGGCTCTTACTGGGCACGTTCAAGGGGAATGCCAGTTAGTTGACCGACATGTCTTCGAGAGAAACATAAGCTTAGAAAATAAGCTAAGCACATAGCAACTGAAATCGCCAAAAAATTATCCTGAAAAGTTGTAACTAAGCGTGAAAAATAACTGATCAGTTGGTGACCGTAGGAATGATGATGGACAAACTCTGGGCGAAAGGTGGAAGAGAAGCGACCAAAATCAAAAATATTCTTGGTCATAGAAAAGAGTAAGGTGGGCGAGAAGAATAATATAGTCACCGAGGGAGAAGGAGGAAAGAAATTTTGGTGGCCGATTTTCCTCAAAACTGAAAAGATTGTCCGACACCCTAAGTAGGCCTACTCTAACTTTGGGTCTGAATTTTGACGTCATAATTGCAACAGGAGAATGTATGATTTGTTTATAGACATCACGAATACATACAGTAAGCCCCAGATAGGGCCATAAATTGATAAATTAACCTCTACACCTATTCATGCTAGCTGTTTATTCCGAACAAATCAATATATTGATGACCTCTGGTCATCTTTGGTGGTTTTCATGTTAGATCACATTATGATATAGACTACATGTGATGTACAATGTACGTGTGTCAGTAGCACTAGTGATACTCTGACCGCATACAGCACTAAAATGTCCATATATAGACATTTGTGGTGACGGTAACCATGAACCACTATTATATCAGATGTCAGAGCAACCAATATAAGTTTGATTACAATGGTGGCTTCGAGCCAGGTAATTCTAGTCAGGAAAGAAATGCAACCACGTATGTTTTGGTTAATTCGACTCCCCCCACCCCCCCCACTCCCTCTCCCCCCCCCCTCCCCAAAACAAACGGTTATTTGCGTTACTTTGACCGTATACTACTGACAAAGGAAAATCTGATCCTAAATTATACGGCCGCCTCGACTCTTTACTTTTGATCACCCAATGTTAGGGATTGGGCGCATGTGGATAGTGCCTTACAGACTTACAGACCAGGTCCTTCTAACAGTAAACATGAATGAAATGAATAAATCCAGTCAATCTGAGCTGTGCAATAATCTGTCTCTCAATGTGTCTAGAGATCTTGAGCCATTTTTTTTGTTCTCTCAGGTGACTCCTTCGGTATCCATAACGGCTTGGAGTTTTCCACATATGACCGAGATAACGACTACTACAATGGGAACTGTGCTGCGAGATATCGTGGGGCCTGGTGGTACAATGCTTGTCATCGCAACAATCTCAATGGACGTTATGTTCATGTGAAGGAGAAATCAACAGATAAACCTTTATTTGTCACGTGGTTCGAATGGTCGTCTAAAAATCTTCCTCTTCATTTCAGCGAGATGAAGATACCCCCGATGAAAATCTAACGATACTGTTGGATGTTTATAAGTTATGGGCAAAAATAGATCAAAAGTTCGCGGTAATCGTTCCTCCTTAACGTTAGCTTTTTTCTTGGTTTTTCTTCCTGCTTTTAACGTTTTCAAATGAGTTTAAAGCAAAAAAATGTTTAACAACTGAATATGACGTATGTTATATTTTATCCAGTGCGAGAACTTTCGGACTATAGAAATATAACATGCCGTAAGGTTAATCACAATATGTCCAATGACTAGGCAACCATATCGGAACTATCCTAATCTTTAAAAGATGACAAAAATATATAACTATTTAGAAAACATCAGTCGTTTCTCAAGTGAAGATAGCACTCGTAACTAGATCTTTGAAACTTAATAAACGAGGCGCGAGCGCGAAGTTCATTCTTTTTCAAGAAGCTTCCGTTAGGAGTGTTTTATTCTTCTTAAACTACACCATAGACCAATGCAATAATTTTACATTATCTTCTTAATAAGTGACAGTTCATGTATTTGCATAACAATACAAATACTTGGTGAATGCGGTTGGCCAGATTTCCATGGAACAGATGCCCTTCGTATAAAATAAAACCAAGACATTTTGAATGCGAAGCTGCGTAACTGTTGTGCCGCCAGGTGTGTCATGTTAGTACACAGATGAAGTCATCGGTAAAAGACAATACAAATTTCGTGACTAAAAGCCTGTGGGTGCGCATATCCAACCACGCATGAAAGAGATCCAGTTTTACTCGATTGGCTGTGAAGGCTTTTCAGAGCGCCAAGAGGAAATGAATCCCGTCACATAAAGAATTGTGTCTTAGAATGCCCAATACATCACCAGCGATGCTGTCAAATAAATCATATATAGAGATGACTATGTAGAATCTAGGCGAACATAGACAAAGCCCACACAGTCAACCAGGTAGTGTTTGATGCCATATTGGGCATCATATGCAACACACTCGGGAACACTGCTCCCATCCAGGATAAAACTATGTGTTTGATGAGAATGCCCAGTACGACACCTTGTTAAAACTACTTGGTCCCTGCGAGACTTTTCGTTAGTATACATATTGTAGCCAATGACAGGATGAATAGCATGCAGTTTATTATGGATCTATAAGTCCCATTCACCCTGCCAAAAGCGACGAATATATTTAAGAATGCTAGACTTCACGTCAGTATAAGAGATTTTAACTTTTGATATGGATTTATATAGGGCAGCCTTTGCACACACCCCCACCCACCCCCTGTCCACGATTGTGTGTTTCCATGGATACCAACATGACTCAGTATCCAACAGAATATAATATCTTTACCTCTTTTAATTAGTTTTCTATGTAAAGGTAACATTTTCAGTATTAGTGGATTTTTAAACTTACTATGATGTATTGCCAAAAGGCAGGAGAGCAAGTCACTGCATATCATTGCATAACATATGATAAGGCCTTGGATGTTGCCCTGGTCTCTGCAGAAGAGATAGAAGATGAAGGTGGCAGACGAAGATAAGTGACCCGTTGTTCTAAAACAGCCGCAGCCGCAACTCTGTCCCCATCCGTTGGCGCATCAGTATATATATATTTGTAATCTGGATAATTAACCTTGATTTGAGCAAAACCTTGCTGAATAATAAGAAGATATGTATTTGATTTATTATACTTACGTAGATGGAATATCATTTTAGGTTGTGGAAAAAGCCATGGAGGGGACTAAAGAAGGCTCATTAGACTCTACGTATAAACTCTCTACTGGGGAGGTTCTAAACGCACCAAGGCCGAGCCTCACACCTTGGTGATGGACTGGATCCAACATTTTGAGATATGATTTCTTAGCGGAACAATAAATGATGAATCCACAGTCAAAATTTAGACCTCACCAGAGAGTGATATAAGTTAAGTAAAACAGATCGGTCAGCACCCCAATCGGTGCTAGACACAACCTTAATTATATCCAGAGCCTTTATACATTTAGCTTTAAGCATTTTAATATGAGGTATAAATGATAATTTTTTATAACCTCTAAGAATTTACTTTCTCCAACAATTTCCACTGGTTCACCATAAAAATTAAGTTCAGGGTCTAGATGTAATTTCCCTTTATTATAAAAATGCATACCAACGGTTTTAGACGTTGAAAATCTAAAAACATTGGCAACTACCCATTTCTCGATCTTACTGAGACAAAGTTGCAGTTGTCGCTCGATGTTATTCATATTTTTAGCGCGGTAGGATATCAGAAAATCATCAACATACAAAGAACCCTCTGTACCAGATGTAAGAGTTTAAGTCAGACTATTAATTTTTATGCTAAACAGAGTTTCAAAAAACCAGACAAGTCTATCATTTATCATCTGTTCCATAGTCTTTATTTGGATAAGTATGATCCTTACCTAATTTAGGGACCGGGATGCATACAAGTCCAAGAGAGTCTCAAGTGGCTTAGGCGGTAAATGGGTCAGAAACTTATAATATACGTCATCAGGACCGCATGCAGTATTGTGTGCCTTTTTTAATGCAATTTTCAGTTCATCAGTAGTAAAAGGACGATTATAATCTTCTAAATTTTAAGAAAAAAAAGGGCAATTTAATTCCCCCCCTGGTTTTTAGTATGTTGGAATTCCGAAGGATAGTTGTCAGAAGAAGATTTCTTGGAAATTGTTTCAGCTAATTTATTTGCAATACCATGTGGAGAAGTTAATATATTATCTCCTTCTTTCAAATGCTGAACTTTGACTTTTTTACCTTTTGCCCTTAAGTTTCTGAGCCATGTTCCAGACCTTCCGCCAACAAGTTCGTCTCTTGGACTTGAGTAATCGACGAGCTTTAGCTCTAAAACTGCGAATCTGGTTGAAATTATTATCAGTAGGACAATAATTAAATTTGCGTTCAGCCTTTTTCTGGTCCTTGATAGGTTTACGACAGTCATTGTCGTAGCAGGGTTTACTTTTGGATTTGTCCAGGTCGTAGGTATAGTTCTATCAGCTCAATAAATTTAAAAAATAAAGGATCATCTGCTGCATTGAGAGTCTCTGGAGTGATATCAGCCTCGCAGAACATCTCAAATGCGATCAAATCTCCTTTATCAAATTTCCACCTAGCTACATGCTCTAAAGAATTATAAGAGATATACTCTAGGATGATAGAAAAATGGTCACTACCACAAAGATCGTTATGAACATTCCAAGAAAAAGCAAGGAGAAGTGATGGATCCGTGAAAGTGAGATCGATAGCAGAATAAGTACCCGGATGTAAATAGATATTAGAACCATCATTGAAAACACAGTTCCTTCTAAGATAAAAATTCCGCTACCTTGCCCTTATTATTTATATTCCTTCTGCCCCATCTATTAAATTATGTAACTGGAAAGCTGACAAAGAAATGTTCGGAATATACACTGAACATAATGTGATTGTTTCAGACAGTGAAACACGAACGGCCTCAGCCTGCAGCTCGTTCTTCTTCATTTGAATAAGAAGTAATTTTTAAGAGTTGTTTTATCTTTGTCTGATGTCTTCAGGTGAGTTCAGCTGAAGACAAATGGCAATAGGATTTATTGATCGGACTAGGTGTGTTATTTCAATAGAATTTACCTTAAGGCCTCGACAATTCCACTGCATAATTTTGTCGAATATGGACGACAAAAGGGAGGGAGACTTATACGAGATTATCTTTGTGTTTGGACGGAGGGCGACCCTTCCTTGGAGGTTGGCTGGAAGATCTCCCTGGTGCCGGGGCCATCCCACCTCCCGTCTCTCTCCAAGTAAGGGCCAAAGTGGCGTGTTGGGCGTGAGGATCTCGCAAGAGCAACACGCCCACAGCCACAAGGATACGGTCCTCGGAGATCACGGGTAGCAACCCACGGCAAACACGTCGCTCCCCGGTTGCTTCTTACACAAACGAGAAGATGTGAACCTATTATATTCGCCGGGTTCACACGGGACAGCTCTAGGTTAGCCTCCGTCTAAGACAAGCTTGCCTAGAGGGCTGAGGCCCTATTCTTGTCACCCCGGAGACCCTACGGGGGTCCAAATGGTGGAGTCTTCCATACTGCTCAGACAATAGCGTGGCGTCACATTTGTCCTTTAACAAACAGAGTATATCTGTACCTTCCCGTCACACCAATAAACCACAACTTGGCTGTGTTCCAAACATCCACAAATCCCCATGCAAAGCTCGTTTTATTTCGGGGTCCCAAACTTGTATCTCCTCTCTCAATAAATGCACTACAGTAAGATACACCTTTTTAACAATGGCACTATAGGAAGATCTACGTTTTTAAAAAGGCACTACAAGAAGTAGTCATTTTGTAATAAGTACCGTTGTGTAATTGCGCAAAATTCAGGCGTCAACTGTATGTGGGTTCTTCAAAACACCAAACGTCTCACTGAAGAACTAGAGGCTCACGCGTACAGTATAAGGTCATCTCTATACTACTATTCTTCACCTAGATTTAATTGATAAAATTTCAATATATCTATTGTTTAATCTCTTTAGAACAATTAGAGCCTTCTTTTGGACTGTTCCTACACATTTCACCTTTCATTACTTACAACATTTGTCATTACATGAAATACTTTTTCTTACAGCAGTTTGTTGACGCAGTGTTCGCAATTCTGAAGACGCTACAGTTTTGCATTGTTTTAATGTTAATGAAATTCTCTGCATTTTTGTACCTAATTGTACTTAAGCCATTATGCTAGGGAGGGTGTAATATGCTCCTGTTTAACCATTTACATAAACAGATTAGGCACTCTTTATTAATTTAAGTAAATTGACAGTCCATATTTCATCGGTTATGTGTGACCATTTGCCACCTATTACACAATTGTCGCCGCTCTGGTTTAATTCTCTATGGTCTAAGTCTTTAATCATGTCGCATATAGATCAAGTAGTTTTAATGATGTGCCGTATTGGGTATTCTCTCTTAACACAAAATTGTATTTCCGATGGCGTTAGTGCTCCTGAACACGGCAGCAAACATACCCTTGTTGACTGTGTGGGCTTTATTGTCCGGCTATGCTGTCATTACTTAAAGTGTATATATGTATGTCATAAACATATCATGGTTTTCGGGTTTAACAAAACTTTAGTTCTTTTAACTGGCCTCTTAACGCGTCCATCTGCTTTCCGTTCATTTTGAATATTGTTAGATCGAAAACAATCCACTGCGTTCTTTGCCACGGTATGTCTTGGCTGACCTGGCGTTAAGCCATAGTCATTCATTTAACCTGCGGATGGTCGTGGGTTTCCCTCAGGCTCAGCCCAGTTTTCTCCCACCATAATGCTGGCCGCCATCGAATAAGTGAAATATTCTTGAGTACAGCGTAAAACACCAATCAAATAAATAAATAAATAAATCAATCAATAGTCATTTATTTCTTTATTAATCCCCTAAAATGACTTTATGACTATATTTACATCGCCTACAGTATTGTCCAACGTTTCTCTTATCAAATATCTGGATGGCAGGGCAATGATGATCTTTCCACGTACCACCAGCACGCAGATTAGTCCACCAACGATAACCCGAAACGCAACAAGACGACATAACTACCAAAACGAGTGGACCTCCGGAATAAAATAGCCAGTTGAAAATAATTTTCCACTATTTAACGCATGTACTTGGGAAAAAAACAAAACAAATACATGTATGTATGTACACTTGGCGGTTTCCGTCCTACTTAACAATGTTTTCGTCATATGACGTGGAGTCATTAGGTGTGTGTACCTGTACTGTGTCTTCTTGTGGCAGGGCGAGTCCATGCAGCAAAAGTGTATCACACATTTGATGTTGGGTTTGGCAAAATGTTGTTCGGCCACGGATGGCCCCAATCCAACGTTAAAGTGTGCTCCATTTAAAAACCTGATGCAGCTGCCGTGGCAGGTTCTCACATGAAACAATAAAATATTAAATACGTCTCCACGGACTTAAATTTGCAGACACTTATGTTCCTTATCTTTTTATCTGTCGAATTGTCACTAGCAGAACATCGATTACTCATTCCTTGGTAATGCTCAAAGCGAACGGCTGTACTGACAATCTCGACATATACATAAAGAACTTAATTATTTAATTATTTGAATGGTGTTTTACGCCGTACTCAAGAATATTTCACTGATACGACGGCGGCCAGCATTATGGTGGGTGGAAACCGGACAGAGCCCATGGGAAACCCACGACCATCGGCAGGTTTTTGCCAGACCTTCCCACGTAGGGCAGGAGAGAAAGGTAGCATGAGCTGGACTTGAACTCACAGCGATCGCATTTGTGAGAGACTCCTAGGTTATTACGCTGCGCTGGTGCGCTAACCGACTGAGCCACGGAGGCCCCAGAACTTAATTAAGTAACCCGAGGTTGTTACAGTGGCGATTATGCGATAAATGTTCTTCTGGATCCGACGAGTGTAAAATATGATTGGTTGTGAATCGTTTTATCCTTCGGCGAATGAAAAACGACAAAATGATTAGAATCCATGTGTCTTAATGATAATACACATGCATTTCAATCATCACTGGTTTTGATATGAAACAATGGCTTTAGAGGTGTGATTCTGGAGTGAGTCGTGTTGAAGCTTTGCTTGAAATTACATAATAAAAGCGTTATTTGGTATCTCATAAAACCTTTTACGTCAACTGGGCCAGGTGGTCGTCGTGTGGAAGCAATGGATTCACCTGTACATGATCTGGCTCAAATGGCTGCCTTGCACGAGGAATAGCAGCAACTTCGCCCTCAGAGTATCAGGAGGCTGACAGGTGGTATGAGAAGGGCTCAGGCTGTCAGCCAGGTACACAGTGGATACACCCGATTCACAGTTCCTCCCAGGTGAAAGGCCGTATCCATTAATGTATGCACATAAAATATGTATCCTCTCTGGTCGTAGTTGTCAGGGTTCGTTCGGGTTCTTTAAACTCCTTGATTTTAGATGTGATTTTCAGATCTAGAAAGTGCTTGGAAATCACGTTTTCTCAAATAAGATCTTGAAATTTAGAAACGGTTATTATATATATATATATTTTTTTTTTTGGGTGTCAAGTAGTTTACTGCGAACATATGTATGTAAAATGGTTAACGAAATTTATCTAGACTGCAGGCCAAAGTCCTTGAACACAATTAAAACTGTCATTATGCACATCGGTGCTAAGAGGGGTAACCACCTGTTAGATGTCGGTCCTGTCAATCTAATACCGCTCTCATGTTTCGGAAAGTAACATTATTTTGTGCATCATTGACAGCGTAATGTGCGGAGAGAAGAACGGTTCGTCTCCATGAGGACGACGGACTGTCGCATTTCCCGCAGACTACACCGGGAAAGTGTATTTAGCAACCTTTGGCAGTTTCACCATGAATTTCAGAAATGCCCTCAGCTCGTGTCAAGTAAGAAGCATTAGGCACTATTCAGGATAGTATTACTGAGTCGGTATTAACAGGTGGCACGAGTGGAAAAAAACACCAGCCTTGTCGAACACTGACTCAAACTGAGTTTTTGGGCGCCAGGGCTGACAGAGAGGCTGGCGGCAGCTTTAGCTTACATGGCTATGTTTCCAGACAGTGGCATTCGACAACGTTTTTTGTGGTGAGACAAAGAACTGGCATGTAAGCTGTTTTGGGATTGCTCCACATTTCAAGAATGTGGCGGTAGAGAGGGTGAGGTCTCGGGACAGCTCTGTACTGCTGTTTGATGAAAGCCTCAGTTGAAAGACTGAGTCAAGGCAACTTGATGTGTATATTTGTGTTTGGGAAGCAGATGGTGTCGACACCCATTCTCTCAGTTCAATGGACACACCACGGCAAACAACTTAGCGGGTTCATTTCAGTGAATCTACCAGGGAGTTGTAACCTGCTGTTGCAAATATCTATGGACGGCCCTAATGTTAACTGGGAGTTATGTGACCAAATAGACAGACAGATGTGGATAAACTTCAGTCTAACAAATGAACACTGGTAGCTGTGGGTTGCACATAATGTATAATGCTTTCAAATGGGAATGCCCAGCAGTGGATTGGGAGAGATGGATCAAGTCTGTACTTTCGATTTAAGGATAATCCCAGTGTGAAGACTGAGGAATCCATGTTGCCTCTAAAATACTGCAAACGCAAATGGCTAGAGGATATTTCCGTTGTAGATAGTGGCCAAATTATCTGGAAATAAACAATCACTTAATATATAATCTTGAGTGGCATAAAAACTTTCCACTACAAAGGTAAAGGGGGTGGGGCAAAGAACAAGATTACATGACTTGCCTTTTTTGAACTTCCTTCATGGGCTTCATGGTGGTTGTCTTGGTGTCCACGTGAGTTTCCTCTCCCAGCGTACCAGCCTTGGGAACTGCCCTTCAGTTCGCCTTTGAACTCTTTGTTCACGGACAAATCTAGAGGTTGGTCAGTGTAACACGCTGGAACATAAACACACACAATTTTGCTCCGGGTCAGTTTTGCCAGTAAACTTTCTCCCAGGTGTGCCTTAAATACCGCGACTTAAAACTGGTACCAAGGCTACCAAAGAGCCCGCCTGTATAAGAAGCATGAGTGCACAACTTTAGCTGAATGCATAGAAAAATAAAATTGTGAATTTATTTATCTACGGTAATAGATGTGATCATAAAGCATCAGCGAAAGAGGCCTCCCCTCCTCCCCCACCACATCATTGTGCTTTATATGCAAGTAACACCTCAGTTCAATACATGCAATACCTGTTCAGATACCAACTCTAGCATTTTGCCTAACAGTGATTCTAATATACACTATATACTATGTTAAATCCAATAAACGATTGAATACCCCCCCCCCCCCCCCCCTCGTGCTATTGTGCTCTACATGTGTGGAAACGTAGATACCGCCCCTAACATTTTGTTTATAAATGCTTTCTCTATTATTCGACGCCAACGCTCAGGGTTACACATAAGCTACACCTGTACTTAATATAGGCGAACTAAAAATGTGCAGGCATTTTTGTGTCGCTCGTAACCTCAGGACTTTTCTTGGTTTCTGAAAATATAGGGTCATGACCTCGTCCATGTACCTTAGCATGGACTAGTCTGTGTTTTATTGGCTAAAAGCGGGGGTGCTACTCCAACCAGCAGGGAATGTGACTGCTCCACGCTGGGGCTAGTTGCATTAAAACAAAATACCCTCAAATAGCGCTTTTATTATTATTATTTTTTTTGTATAAAATGAGTGTTTATATCTTAATGTACGCTATGTAGTGTTTGGTGTATTTAACGCTTAGAATACTTTTTATGAATGCTAAGGATCAACCGATCGCAGAAGTCGATGCCTGAACAAGGTACAAATCATCTGCGCCGAAGTAAACCTGAACGTGTCTCCCAACTGCTTAGGTGTAGTGTAAGCTTAACGCGCGCAATTTGTACACATGCTGGAAGTAGTAAACCTGTAGCTGAACGCTAGCCGCCAAACAGGAATTAAGTTACAAGTGGACATTTTTGAAAGATAATGAAATCATGGAAATATGATGAATTTTGATCGTGGACTCCAATGTTATGGAAATATATAATAGACCTACCTGTGAATGACACGGTTTACATGCAATTGGCCGAAAATGGATATCGTTTCGGACAATGTTCCAACAGAGGCGAAATATTAATGTCAGTGTCATAATTCACGGTGGAGAATGATTTATTTGTACGAAAAACAGGAAATCCTAGAAATGATAGAGCGTAAATATATAAATTCTCATAAAATCCAATTTTTGGTCACTTATTTTTTGATACCCAGGCGTATCATATATCATAAAAAATACATTCCGAATACAGGTCATATCGTCTAACAGCAAACCCGTCTAAGTCAAATCGTCTAAAACATTAGGTCGAATCGTCTTCTTTCTAAGGCAAACAATATAGGCTAGCCTAACAATATAGGTTATGTATTGGGTATTTTGGATTACTGGTTCCCTTTAATCTGTTTTTGTTTATATTGAGAACTTGTACTTCGTTTTTGAAATCTATATTTCAGGAAAGCTCCACTTCTACCGCTCAGACTAGCGACAGCGAGTAGCCTCGGAAGCGGAGTTCTGTAAGTAGATAACAAGTTATCTCCCTTTACTTCAGCTCGCCAAGCATGAAGAAAAAATCAGATAGAGAAGAAATTGACATGTGCGTTTATGTACTGATTTTATTTTCAATGAAATACAGATTTACAAATATATGTATCTGGTTTGAGCCACGTACGGTTTGGTTCTGAAGACTAAAGCACATTTTTATTCCAGCATCAAAAATATTTTCATACTAATGTACATATATATTTGTCCTACTTCAAAAACACACCATGATAACATGTATTTAATACAAGATACTCATCATACATTGGCAGTTTATGTTATGCACCAGAAATATTTTCATACATGTATATTTCTCCAACAAACTGTATACAAATAACAAACATCGACTGAGATGATAAATACACCCTGATAACAGTTTATTATTTAGTACAGGATAATATACTGATTCTTATCTTAGTCCCTTACAGGGCCGTTTACTCCTGAGACGTGTGTCAGCAGTTGGTCGGCAGTGATGATGCCGTCTAAATAATTTCTCCATAACACAAGGATCTTCGACTGGTCATCTCTGGTGGCCTTACGCTGAACCTTGGTCAGCTTCCCCTCTGACACTAGTCTCACCGATTGCACTTGCTCGCCATGCCCGGTGGTTTATTCTGTGGTTTCAACCTTCCACATCATTGTTTGTCCAAATGGAACGCACTCTAGTCTCTGATTGTTCCCACCTTGTCTCCATCCATGCCACACACACATCCAGGTGGCTTGGGCATAATCGAATAGAGCTATCAGTTCTGGTGTTGTTACATTTCTCTCTTGCTACTGCTCAAAGGTGGGAAGCACAAAATCAGCTGGCAAGACGGGTGGCCGGGTATACCTTTTCAGCCGGGTGTGCCTTGGGAATACCTTCTAATTTCCTGATCTCCATGATTATTTCAACCCTGCATATCCTGCTTTTCTGCTAGTTATCCCGAAGTTAACCTAACTATCGTTAGTGATCAGCTCATTATTGTAGCATGTATTTCAGACATAATTATAGAGGGAGCTAATTTATTGTATACGTTTGATATCCTTGTTTTTAAAGTGACACGTTTTCCTACGGCTGCTGAAATTTGGCAGCATTTCCTTTCCTGTGTTTTGTTGCAGCCGGTCAGGTAGGGCATACTTGATATGTATGTAGGCAGGGGGCCTACTAAGCTTTCTGTGAAACGGTTGGTTTTTATCTCTCAGTATGCAGCATGGGTTGTGTCCTAAGACATAAAAGTACAAAAAGCGCCACAGCTTTCTTCTTTGGGACGTAAAATTGGCTTTACACTACAATTTAATAATGACCCAGATTTCAGTCCAGAAATAAAGTAAACTGCAGTGGTGAGGTCAACAATGATAACTGTCAAACAAATGTGTGTGGAAAAAAAAGAGTCCCAATTAGAGGTGGGGGTTGGGTGAGTGTACGCAAAGCTGATCTCACGTTCTTAATAAATTCGTCAATGACGTTTTTTCCGAAAGTTTCCAGCTATCGACGGAAAATGTGCAGACAATGGAGAGGTTATTAAAAGATATAACATATGCGACAAAAAAGAATAAAAAAATTTGTTTTTTTTTTCATAACTTTTCCCTTAAAACCATAACCTTCATTTTGGAGTTCTTTTTCATGTGTGCTTTAACGATGTTAAATTCGCCATGTAATAATAGAGCACAGGATGGGCCTACCATTAGTGAAACACTCTTGAGTAGGACGTAAAACACAAATCAGACAAAGTCAAATAATAATACGCAATAAATTCAGTTTTATTCAGTCTACATAAATGTTCTCAAAATTTCTTCTTAACTCAGTGTGTCACACTATTTGAAAGTAACGCCAAACTTTTTTATTTGATTGGTGTTTCAAGCCATACTCAAGATTATTTTATATCAACGGCGGCCAGCATTATGACGGAAGCAAATCGCAACCATTCACAGGTTACTAGCAGACCTCCCCACGTAGGCTACGGCCGGAGAGGAATCCGCTCTGAGCTGGACTTGAACTCACGGCGACCACATTTGTGAGAGGCTCCTGGGTCATGGCGCCACGCTGGTGCGATAACCACCTTGGCGACAGCGCCGAAAACTTATTTATCACCTATGCGTTTCCTCTTGTGACACAAGGTATGACGCATTGCAGTTAAGTTGTAAGCGCACAGTCATGTAAGATGTAAGGCCCAATATCGTTGGTGATCAGTTAAACACTTCGTAGGAAAGACTCTACTGTGTTTATATAATCACACAAAAATGTTTCCAAAGAGTTTTCAAACCGACTAGTTATTTCGAGATCGATGTTCAAATACAAAAATATAGGTCTACCGTAACCAGTCACTACTTTGAGTATACTGAGTATAACACACATTCTCGCACTGTTAAGGGACCCAAAGTCTTCCATCAAACGTTCTTCATCCTTTGATTATTTGTCATTCATACTGATTCTAATCCAACTCTGGATAGTTAGATCTTGGCTTCACGTCGGAATTGACAAAATGTATAGCTTATTGTAGTAGTGTTTTCTTAATTCCCAATAATTATGAAGGTGCATCCTGCACACATTTGTCTATAATCTGTACACAACTCCTTGTGAAGACCTCTGCAGTGTGGACCATATATACAGTGTATGCATATGTTAAGAAAAACAGCAGTCCTAATTGCACACCAGGGTCCTATTGCTCAGGAATGTAAAGATACAATAAAGATACTCCGCTTTTATGGAACGTTATATTTTTTTCAAAATTTTACACAATAAAAATTGTATGTATTTTAATCTATTCAAAGTTTGACTGAAGATTGGACAATTCTTGACTGAAAATAATTAACAAAAAAATCATTTATGAATTTTGTCACACATGCACGGGGCTTATTTTCTGTTTTTTAAAACAGTCATATGGTGGTTCTATGATATATGTATAAATATAGGCTATAACAATGACCAGCACCAGCGTCGATTTGTAGTAGCATGAAGGTGGTTATATAGTATTTACATAAGATATTAGAATGACCAGTCTTCACAAGGAAGCGGTTGTAAAGTACCTATGTAGTACTCGGTGGTTCTGTGTTATTTTGGTAAAAAAAATTAGAATGAGCATTCTGGTTCTAAATCTAGAAAATAACTAAAAGCAAGCCTCGGAGCAGTTAAATATTATCTGTCCACAACAAGGTGAGACCATCCAAGACAATGAACGATTACTAGTCTCAACACGAAACTATGTGCAAGAAATAATGACTTCGGCACATTACAGAACAATCCGTACGGATCTGGAATATATAGAAAACCAATCACACCAAACGCAAATACCACAGTGAATTTATTATTATTATTACAATTCATGAAACATTCGTTAAGTTGACGCATTTTTCTCTGACTAATCCAGTTTAATATAAACATGTACTGCCCTCTGTTCTACAAATTCTCACGCGATTTAAATTCAACGCCACTGGAACATATATACAAAAACATACTTGTCACTTTATATAGGTGAAAAAAGTTTGTGCAGGCCCCAAATACATCACACATGTCACACACATGGCAAACACATGTCAGACTCATTTTAAGCGTTCTTCTAGTGTATGCTCTAAAGTCCACATGACCATAAATAAGTTCACGTTACGTCTCAAGAAATTTTACACTCCGACCTGCAAACACACTGGGTTTGATATTTCATCGCTGACCTTGCTGTGAGGCTTTTGTTACGTATACGTGAATGTATAGATGTAATCTGGCTTAAGCCGACTCCTTCATTTGGTGTAGACGTACGTCGAGTGCGTCAGCGTGTATATCTGGTTTCGCTTAACCGGGATCCTGAAGGCACGGGGTACGTTTAGTCCCAGTGCACTGTATAAGGGTTTTGATCAAGGCGTATATGAGGTTTACATTACAAAATTCCATTACGTTTCACGTCTCCCAGCAGTCTTCATACCCAGTGTTTGGTCTCTGTTTCAGTAGAGATCCGTGTCGCCGCTTTAAGACATTTATTACTGTCGACTTGTTAATTTATTTGATTGGTGTTTTAGGCCGTACTCAATAATCTTTCAATTATACGACAGCGGCCAGCAAGATAGTGGGGGAAAAACGTTATAGCTGTAGATAGCAGTATTTTAAGATGTACAGTCTTTTAATTGTTGTCTGTTGAACGCCCTTATGCATGGAATATTTCAGTCCATCTTTTTCTTCACCGTATAAACACTGTTATTGACATAAAACAAAAAGCACAAACACTTTCACTAATACACTTTTAAATCTTGTAGAATGAAGACAGAATATGGGGTCGATCAGGTGATCGTGTCACATATCACCAACTGTACCAGAAACATCACGTTCTATTTTGCCGAACTAGGCTCTTCCCCCCACCCCCTCCTTTAAAACTGTATCTTGTAATCTTGTCATAAAACCACAGAAAACTCTCATGCCTGAAAAGTACTAGGAAATCTTCGCCTGGTGTTTTGTGTATAGCGTCTGTACATTTTCTTAGTAAAAAAATTCATCGCCAAAAACATTCGCATATTTTCGAATTTTACGGCCATTTCAAAAAATTGCTCTTAATTTGCGACAATGGCGAGCACCAGCGGAAGCTCTGCTACCGTTTCTTTTTTAAATAATTTTGAAAAACGGATGTGATGTTTGCTTAAAAAAATAAATTAAAATAAACGTACGTGGTTTATACGAAACTGTGATGACGTTTACCAACCCATTATTTCTGTTAGAAAAGAAAAGAACAACACATGACCATTTGCATTACGAGCCTTCACACTGTCGCCATTTCCACCTCTTCAATAGCCAGTATATATTCTCGAGTAAATAATTTTGTCGCCAGAAACTTTCGCCATTTCCCCGATTTTATCGACAGTGCAAATTTTTTAATCGCCATTGTCGATAATGACGAGCGCTAGCGGAAGCCCTGGTTAAGATTTCACCACACGGTGAAAACCTTGGGGTTTACTATGTTTACCTTCACACCCTGCCTAAGACAAGAAATACCCCTGGTCTTCCTGTGTGCGATACCAATATGATATAGTTTTCAACAAAGTGTAACGTCACTAATCAGATCTTTTAAACAATACACGAAACGGTTTGTTTTTATTTCTCAATATTTAAGTTAGGATATGTCCTAACAGTTACAAGTCAGACGGGAAAAGTAACGTGCAGTGATGACGTTAATAGCTGTCAACACAGCTCACGAATCCGGTTTGAGTAAGCAGATATAAAGTCACTGCAGAGTTTTTGTGAACATACAATCTTCGGTCGAGAGCTGTCAGATTCTAACAATCCAAGATGTTGTCGGTTATGTGTGGACTTCTTTTGTTGAACACCGGTTTTGTGGGCTCTTTGTATAACACATTTTTGAAGAACTTCGATGTTCAGCCCTTGGTGGAACAAGCCGATGAAGACGACGTTTCCAGATGGACCGGTATGTACATCTGATAACATTTATTTATACTCGATTTGAGGAACATGAGAACAGTGCGGTAGTTCACATGCATGGAGTTGTGATCGACTGAAATATGAAATAATACGAAACCGTCAGTGTTATCCTTTTGAGAATATGTAAGCAACACGCATTTCGTACTGGAAACATTCTGTAAAGCACACGATAACTGCAACTGGTAATTTCACATGATACTTAAATATACCAACTTTTTATTGCACCATAAAATTAGAGGTCAAAATAAGGGTTTAAATTTAAGATACAGCTGGGGGGAATAACTCCAAAGTACTTGTTCTATCCCATTGAAAGACGTAGTCCGCCTTGGTTAAAGGGAACATGGGAGACCTCCGTGACCAAATAGTTAGTGTGCTAATGCAGCAAAACCTCCGAAGCCTCTCACCAATGCGGTCGCTGTGAGTTCAAGTCCAGCTCATGCTAGCTTGCTCTTCAGTTGTACGTGGGAATTTCTGCCTACGTGTTTCCCTCGGCTTCCTCCCACCCTACATGCTATTCGCCATCCTATAAGTTAAATATTCCTCAATACAACGTAAAATACCAATGAAAACAATAAATAATATATAGAGGGAACATGCGGTGAATCGAATTTTGAGTATACATCGCGCTGAGCCTGCGAATTTGACTAAATTAATAATCCATATGAATGAGTAATAATCCAGTAGAAGAGAACTCACTCTGGCGTGTCAATATGGCTTACAGTGGCCTCGCTGGCTCAGATAATGAAAGTAGAACTCCAGCTCTGGGCATTACAAACTGCAGATGGATAGTCTCATGTCCCATGAATCCAGACTGATTGTTTAAAACATCGAACACGGAAGGATAACAAGTAAGAATTTGGTCACCAAACATGAGAAAATCTTCTCCGCTACGATCGAGCCACCTCTGTCCTTGTGACGTTACAGTCACTGCTGATATCTTGGGTCTCTCTATGTGTACAACACAAACAGTAGGAAATAATCGCCATACTTTTACAGATAATTATTAGATTATTCCATGCTCGGGTGTGGCTTCCGTCTGCAGTAACACAACGCAGAAAGTTACATAAAGTTACATACATGGCCTTATTATGCAACTGATTTACAAAATGTGGACCAGATTTCGTCAAAAACGCCTCTTGATTGTGGGGCACACTATTGTAGTAAGAGACTTGCTAATTCAGCCATACCTTCTGAAAGAAAAGGGCGGAGGCCGAGCCCAGTAATATCTCCCGAAAAATCTAAACGAAAAAGACGTCGGGATTTTCACTCTCTGAATACACAAATACATCCTTATTTGAAACAGCAGCCTGTGACACGAACTGAACGAAGTCGCCAGTAGCCTCCGTAACGGTAACCACGACACGTTTTAAATAAGCATTTCTATGAGTCACCAATCGTTGTTTCCATTCAGTAAAATTCAAGCCTTATTTATATTTCTTGGTGATAAAACACAAAGGATTAAATTGATTGCTAGTTTTACCGGCATTGAGTGACAGACTGTTGTCATCAGTGCAACTCACAATCGGCTTGCCCGACTGCATGGATCTTCGTGTCTAAGCCGTCATCGCTCAACTTGGCTATAAAAATCTACAGCTCGTTAACTACCAATCTGTGACAAATTCTCCACATATACTACCATGATTTGGTGGATGTCCAATCGGTGTCAGACAAACCAGTCGGGAGTGCATTTGTGTCATCTACGTGGCCAATATATGAACGAAAATCGGTCTTCGCATTGCGCAGTCGCTATGCTGTACACGCTTTTCCCGGATCTAATACAACTTCGGTAGACTATCTTTCAAAGTATTTCTTGTAAAACTGTATAACTTATATTATTTTCATGGTGCTTATTAAGAGGTGTACATGTAGGGGTACAGTGGGTAGGCCTAAAACGTGAGGCCCTTACCTTTTCTCCTTGAAGTTCTCCAAAGGGATGATGAAATAGATATAGTGGCCCGCCCAGTTTTGTTAGTTCTAACATCGACAGGGACAATACTGTATTCGGCGTAATTCAAGTGAATCTTCCAGTTATGGTTTTGTCCAAAATTTATCATCACAGGCTGATATACAGGTCAAATACTTCTTGTGTACAGATCTTTGGAGAGTAATGGAATGTAATGCTTTATTTGTTTAACGAGGATTCCCCACAGCCCAATGGCCACTCGGGGGTCTCCTCGACAACATATAATCTATGAACAAGACAAAACAAGGAATTGGTTACAAACATAAATGAAAGAAAATGATACAGATAGATAATGGACCGAATAGACTATACACATATGTATGTACTATATGCAATGACCACAAAAGAATGAATCATACGATATGTAATAAAGTGAGGCTATAATGCAAGGACATAATGACTACTTACTGAAATAATATTTATCATTATCATTTAATATAAGAAGAAATTTTAATGCTGCCCATCGATTTAAAATCTCTTTGATTCTGCAATAAATTTATGCACAGTTTTTAAGACAATTTTGTTTTCATCCGGATTTAGTTCACCGGATCCAAATAATATTATATTACAAATATATTTTGAACTTGAAGGAATACATATTGTGTAGTTTACGCCTGGAGATATTGTTGATGTAATTTGTTCGAACATATGCTTTCTTCGTGTGACATTTTTGGGGCATTTAAAGATATACTAAAGTACATTTTCACATAGATGATTACAACACGGGCACGCACGAACATTGCTTGAATTGTACTTAAAAAGATTGGCATTCAGAGCGCTAAGTCCCATTCTCATTCGGCATTGAAAACAGAAATTGTTTTATTATTCCAACTGCAGAATTGCGGATATGAGACGGTAAAATGTTCCAATCTTTGACAGCATTGGGGAGGAAAGAGGAGAAAAATAACCGGAATGCGAGTTTTATAAAGTCGGACATTTTCCTGCTTCGAAGGTTGTATGTGTTTGTATCAGTGATATTTCTGCTCTCTACTATCCTTTTTAGATAAGGCGGAGAAAGTCCATTTACAATTTTATGGAAGAGCAGAATTATATGGAATCGACGTCAATTATGTAAAGATTCCCATTTGAGGTCACTTAATAAACTATTGTATGACGTCTGACGTAATCCTCCAGTACAGAGTAATGCCACGCTTCTTTGGATAGCTTCAGGAGAGTTTGCCAATTTAAGGCTACAGTTGTACAGAACATTGCCTTATTCGATTGACGACCTTACTAGGCTTTGGAAGAGAGTGACAAGACATTTTCTAGTGAGAGTTTTCTTTTCTCTGTAGAAAGTGCTTAATGTCATGTTTGATTTCTTTACTATAGCTCGAATGTGTTCGTTCCACTTACATTTATATCGGAGAGTAATGCCGAGGTGTTTGTGGGACCGAACGCTCTTTACGTTAACACCGTCTAACTATCAGTTAGGATGACACGGGTTACATTTTAAAGATATAAGCAAATAAACAGTTTTAAGTACATTAAAGTTAACAACCCATTGACTTGCCCATTTTGACAAACGATCAAGATCTCGATTTAGTTTAGCCTCTGAGTCAGTTAAATTATTCATCTCTTCCAATTGTGACTTGTCAGCAAAAATGTCAATATCACTTTCAATGTTTGTAATCATATCATTTACAAATATTAAGTAAAGTAATGGGTCTAGTACAGAACCCTAAGGTAGCCCACAGGAAATAGGTTTGGCATCTGATTCAGTACCATCAATACAGACCTTGATTTTTCTATCAGTCGGATAGTCATTCAGCCAAGAAAGTAATGGATCTCCAATACCGAATTTTTCCAACTTAAACAGAAAACCTTTATGCAAAACTTTATCAAATGCTTTACTCAAATCAAGAAAGATCATACACATGTCATTTCCGATGTCAAGGCTTTGATATATTTTATGTACTATCTTCAGTAACTGATATATGGTAGAGTCCCCTTGTTTGAATCCAGAGTTGTTCGGCATTACACGATCGTTACTGATACAATATTCATACAAGTGTTTATATACAACTTTCTCCAGTATTTTAGAAAGCGAAGGTTGTAGAGATACCGGTCGATAGTTTGAAATGTCATGTCTATCCCCTTTCTTAAATACTGGACTAACACGAAAGAATTTGCATGAAGACTGTAAAGAAAAAATAAATAGTTTAGTTAGAGATGGAGCAATACTTTCAGGACTATGTTTGAGCATGAAGTTACTTATACCATCACATCCAGACGTTTTTCTTGTACTTAGGTTTTTAAGTAAAGAAGTCACCTCTTTCTCACAAGTTTGTATGCAAAGAAGTCGTGAGTTGGTAAGGTATGTAAGAGGGGGTAAATCTGGTACTGTTTGCGGTAGAATTGAATGGGAGGCAAAGAAACTGCAGAATTCATACGCATTGTCGTTGTTGTTCGACACCTTTTTACCATCAAGATTAAGAGGAGGAAATGGGGGCTTTGCTTTTGGGCCTAATAAAGATTTCATCACTGACCAGTACGTTTTTGGTCTAGTTGAGCTTCTGATAAATTTTTAAGTTTTAAATTTGCGGAGTAACGCAGTATTGCAGTATTGGCTTTACGTCTAGAAATGTCGAAACGGAATTTGTCTTCCTCTCTTTTGGTACGTTTGAATTTTTTAAAGCATCTGTTTCTGATCTGTAGTTTAAAACGAACATCACTCGTCATCCAGGGTTTGTCACGAGGGCAAATTGTGATAGTTTTGTGTGGTATACATTCGTTACAACATGATAGGAATAATTTATTCCAAACATAAACTGTGTCGTTAATGTCAGGGAAGATTTCATCAATGACATCCCAAGGCGTAACACATAGGAGATGACATAAACCTACGGCACATTTGTAGTCCCAAACATGTCTTTGCAAGTCTTAGGTCTTTCATATCGGGTGATTTGTAATGTATAATAGATAGTACAGTGGTCAATATTGGCAAGTGGTGCCGCCACACCATAGTCATCTATATATCCAATACTGTCAGTAATAATTAGGTCTAATACATAACCACTTTCGTCGGCATACCTAGTGGGTTCATCGATAAGTTGAAAGGGGTTGTTTTCCCTTGATCAAGTAATACAAACTCATTTTTAGTTCACTCTCATCGTAGAAGTCGTCCCCATTCGATAATTTGTCATTGAAATCTCCCCAAATTAATAGTACGTCCGGATTTTTCTATTAAAGCAGATGTGATAGAATCGTCTAGGTTATTAATGAAGAGCTCCCGTTCATTAGCAGATTGATTGGGCGGCAATAACAGACATCCGTAAAAACATGTTTTTCATAACAATCCACATTGATCCACACCATTTTGTTTTCTTTTTCCAAATCGTTTCGTCGAGTGACATTAAGACATGTTTTACAGTAAATAGGTACTCCTCCTCCATGCCTATTCCTATCTTTTCTTTCTATAAAATATCCATCAGTGTTTATTAAGTCATCTGAAATTTCACAACTAAGCCAGGTTTCACTAACACAGATAAAGTCATAGTCTTATTCTCGAGATAGAACAGTCGATGTCTCCTCTACTTTGAAGTACGAAGAAAGCTGGTCATCGTCTTGAGCAAGTAAACATACTAGAGTATTACCATGTTCGACTTTTTCGTGTATTGATGTAAATCGCAATTAATACTACACTAGGATTTTTTTTCCAGATCACACTAATTTTCTCGAATGCGTATATCCTACCGATTGTACAGAAATACAGAAATGCAACCACACAAAGAGCGGAGTGTACCGAGTGTTCCGTTCGGAGTGGGAAAAGGCTCCTTGTGTACTGTGACATGGTGACACAGGGCGGTGGATGGCTGGTAAGTTTGTAAATAGGGATTATAAAATGACAAACCTGTAACCCCGGTCATGATTTACGATAGGTTTACGAATGTTTGCTACGACGCCTCGATCTAAGTCTGTTAGACAATTCTAAAGAGTTGAATGACCTTTCAGAGAGGACGATCAACACTAATTAAAGAGCGTAAATGGTGATAATTTTACACAAAATACTAAGAAATGTAGTAACCACGGGTCACCATAAACGGGCTGTATACGTCACTTGATACTGGAAATCGTGGGTTTAACAATCCGCCGATTTAGAAATCGACCGTAATAATTCCAATAACCGGACGATATACTTCTGTGGAGTGAAAAATTACTCTGACATGGGAAATGACGGTTTTACAAGTTCCCTGTTTTAATAAAACAAATGCATTAATTTTAAAAGACCATTCTGTAGAAGTAGAAGTTTCTAGTCTGAAAACCACTTAAGACCAGCACGTGTCAACCTCTCCTACACCCATACAAAAATGCATGGCCACGCCCATACAAAAACAGCAGAAAGATTTTTTCATGCCGGAAATATGTCAAAGCCGTAGTTCATATTTTAATTATTCCTGAGGCAACAACCTGTGGGTTCGTGGGTTTCCCTGAGCTTTGCCCGGTTCCCATCACACTGCTGACCGCCCGTCGTGTAAGTGAAACAATGATGAGTTCGGTGTAAAACACCAAACATAAAGTAATTATCCCTCTGGTAAATGGTAAGCTTAATGTTAATCTGACGTTCCAGGTGTTCCAAAGACGACAAGATGGCTCTGTTGACTTCTATCGTAATTTGCGGAATTACACCGATGGCTTTGGTAACCTCTATGGGGAGTTCTGGTTGGGTAAGTTACCAATGACCAAGTCAAAGGTTATGCAGTAAATCTTACTTATCCAATGTTCGTCAATTTAATATCACCAAGTCTACATCACCAAGTAATGAACAGATTTTTATTGTTTACTGGATTTCGCGGGAACCATTTTTTACCATGGTTATACTATTCTGATGTTTAATTTGACGACGGTCAGCATTATGGTGGTGAGAGCCGGCACAGCCTTAGGGAAATTATTTTAGATATAATGAACCAGTAGAACTATTTGTACAGTATATAAAATTCTGTTGTCGTATTATGCGTAAAATCCCTAAACAGGAAACAGACAAGTGATTTTATGACCTAGGGTATTGATAAATAAGGTGCATGCAGTGACTCATCTGTCATTGGTTTTCAGTGTTGCAGGGAACAGGGTCGATTTTCTAGGCATGAAATCCAAGTCAACATTCAAAACATTAGCCTGTGAATAACTCTCAGGTCAAATTCAACTGAAGATCTCTCTTGTGGATTAATTACAACCGTTCAAGAAAGTACTATGTCGAACAATAAATCTTAAGTGTTTAGGTAGAATTACGAATCGATGTGCCGAAAAAGACATTGGGCCACGTGACTTGGCGAGCTTAATCTCTTTGAGCCGAAATAAATAAATTTCTCAAACTGTCCCATGAAGTGTTCTCATGTATTTTATATCTCATGGGAATCCGATAAACGGCTCTGGAGATTTCTATATACACCCGACATAGCGACCCTGTAGGTCATCGGTGTATAAAAGTTTTATACGCAGCACATAACAGTAACATTTTGTAATAACGGTGCAAATAATAACAGCAGCGATTTGCAGCTTTGCAGAAAACTTCAAGTAAATACTAAACAGAATAATAATCCTGGTAGGAGGGAATAACCTTTCAGCATTCAGCTTGGAAGCTCATTGATAAGTAATGTGCTTGTTGGTGTGGACAAACAATTGATCACCACCTGTGGGCAATATGAATTAAATGAGAGTAAAACCAAACAGTGGACATTAGCCGTAATGTGGGACGGTTCTCACACACCGGTGTTGCTGGCAGCATACAGCTGTGTGGTTCAAAAGCTTCACTAACACCTTGGAGTATACTACATATTAATAGTTAATTTAAGATCATCCGAAGGGTGATCAATAGGTAAAAACTGTACTGAGCTAAACTGGTATTAAGCTTAGCTGAAGAATGTCAGAAGTTGAGTCAGGTAAGATAGCAGTTGGAGGCAAGTATACATATAATCCAGTGATCAAGAAGTGGGTGTGGACACACTCAAACCCATTCGGCAGCTTTACACTTTATGGTATTTGTGCGGAACTCGGGATTTTTTATTGCTTGCTATCGGTTGGCTGAAACCGACTCCCCATTTAAACCTGTATATAAAATAGGGATCCGGTATTACTGCGATACATGTAGTATTCTTATTATTCAAACTGTTTAATGCTAGCCTGCTGCCATATAAACCAACAATTTCTTTAAAACAGCCTTAGTTAACATAGGAATGCAGTTCACCACAATTTAAAACTACAGATTAAAAGTGAAATCTTTATCGCAAACGCTCTTGACTTCCATTGCGAATGACGTCGCTGAAACTTTTTTTATTTCCAGTAGCTTTCTTACCAACACACAGCTGAAACTAATTTCCGTCAATTTCAATGTAAACGTGGAATGTGATCACAACAGATTAAATCTTCATCAGTGAACATACATGCCAAATAAGAAATAATTATCTAAAGCAGTTTGCTTTGAATTGCGATTACATCTTTCAGACATCTTGACGACATTGTCCATCTAACGTAATATGCCGATGAGATGAAATACGATGAACTGCATTCAACAAACTGCGCTTTGCGAGGTAGTTCCCACAAATACAGTAGTCGGTCAAAACCATTCAAATTTGTCTCACCAGGCCTGCAAAAGATTCACCTCCTGACCTCTCAGGCGCACTTTGAACTCCTTGTGAATATGAGAAGCTACACCCTGGGAACGGGTTACGCTTCCTACAGCAGATTCAGTGTGGCAAACGAGACTCACAACTTCCGACTCTTACTGGGGGCATTCAAGGGGAATGCCGGTAAGTTGACTGACATGTTTTTTCTGAGAGAAACAAAGCTTAGAAAATAAATTTTAAAAACATTTCAACTAAAATTCGTCAAAGAGCTCTTCTGAAAAGTTGTAACTAAGCGTGAATAATAGCCAATCAGTTGGCGACCGTGGGAATGATGGTGGACATTCTCTGGGAGAAAGGTGGAAGAGAAGTGACCAAAATCAAAAATATTCTTGGTCATAGAAAAAAGTATGGTGGGTAGAAAGAAAAATATAGTCACAGATGGAAGGGGGGGGGGGGGGGATTTTGGTGGCTTATTTTTTTTCAAAACTGAAAAGATTGGCCGAGATCTTAAGTTGGCCTACTCCAACTTTGAGTCTGAATTTTGACGTCACAATGGC
This sequence comes from Liolophura sinensis, assembly GCF_032854445.1. Taxonomy (NCBI): domain Eukaryota; kingdom Metazoa; phylum Mollusca; class Polyplacophora; order Chitonida; family Chitonidae; genus Liolophura; species Liolophura sinensis. Next base: position 7,008,476 of record NC_088305.1, on the reverse strand, counting down.
AATAGGCCACTGTGTGATTTGTTTATAGAAATCACGAGAAAATATAGTAAGCCTTAGATAGGCCCATAAATTGATAAATTAACTTATGTAGACCTATGCATGCTAGCTGCTCATTCCGAATATATCAATATATTGATCGCTTCAGGTCATCTTTACTGGTTTTCATGTTCGATCACATCATGTGATATACACTGTACGTGTGATATACACTGTACGTGTGTCAGTATCACTAGTGATACCCTAACCATGTACAGCACTAAAGTGTCTATATATAGACATTTGCGGTGAAGGTAACCATGAGCCACTATTATATAAGATGTCAGAGCAACCAATATAATATAATTTTGATAACAATGCTGGCTTCGAGCCAGGTAATTCAAGTTGGGAAATAAATGCGATCACGTACGTTTTGGTTAATTCGACTCTTCCCCCTCCCCCCACCCCAACCACCACCAGAAAAAAGCTGTTAGTTGCGTTACTTTTACGGTATACTAGTGACGAAAAAAAGTCTGACCCTAAATTATACGGTCGCTTCGACCATTTACTTTTGATCAACCAATTTTAGGGATTGGGCGTATCTGGATAGTTGCTGGCGACCATCTTTTAATTTTGGGCTTAAACACCAGATCCTTCTAACAGTAAACAGGAATCAAGTGAAAAAATCCAGTCAGTCTGAGCTGTGTAATAATCTGTCTGTCTGTGTGTCCAGAGGTTTTGAGCCATTATTTTGTTCTCTCAGGTGACTCTTTGGCTTACCACAACGGCTTGGAGTTTTCAACATATGACCGAGACAAAGACTACAACAACAAGGCGAACTGTGCAACGGCATATCATGGGGCCTGGTGGTACAATCGCTGTCATCACACCAACCTGAATGGGCTGTATGTTCATGTGAAGGAGAAGTCCCAGGAAAATCCTTCAGTTATCACGTGGTTCCAATGGTCGTCTAAACATCTCCCTCTTCAGTTCAGCGAGATGAAGATACGCCCGGTGAAAATCCACTAAATAGACGATACTGTTGGTCGTTCATAAATTATAGGCGAAAATAGATTAAAAGTTCGTGGTAATCGTTCCTTTTAAACGTTCACTTGATCTTTTTTTTCTGTTTTTCTTCTTGTTTTTAACGTTTTCAAATGATTTAAAAAATGTTTAAAAGAGAAGAAAACTTAAAAACATGACACTACAGGCTGAAAAGAGCACATTTTTTCTATCTGGTGGTGCCTCTTGCATAATTTTGCAATTTTTGCTCGCCACACAAGTAAAGCCTGAAAACAGTCCATGGCGTCCTCCATCTTGAACACCATGTAATTTGTGCTGGGGGTGTGTTGCCTCTCATCCAATAAGAGTCGTTAAAACTACCGGTTTGCTCGTGTTAACTCGGAACCTACGTCCAACATTCCGGTTTCCCGATTGTCAGGCGGAAAACGAACTGTACTGTTCGCTACCTTCTGGGAAGAGGAGTTCTACCGGAAATGTCCGAAGTGCACTTCGGCGGTTTCCGACGACTATTCTCCTCCTAACACAGAAGACTGCAGGACTATTTCTTAGGCAAAATGGAGTCGCCCACAGCGGATTTTGGCGCTGAATTGATTTATAACTTATCAACTTGAGGTACATGTTATAATTTTTTATGGCATGCACCTGCGAGCAAATGCATATTGTTTTCAATGGTATTTGTTATATATTCAAGTTTTCTTCTCCTTTAATAACTGAATATGACGTATGTTATATTTTATCCAGTGCGAGATATTTCGGATTAAAAAATAAAGTATGCCATAAGGCTAATCACAATATGTCCAATGACTAGGCAATCACATCCGAACTATCTGAATTTTTTGAGCTAGAATACAAAACTGATTATAACGTCTTAGAAGGAGCTATTTATAAAACATCAGCCTTCTCTAGTTGAGATAGCATTCGTAATTGTGGATTTTTGAAACTTAATAAACGAGGCGTGAGCGCGAAGTTCATTCTTTTTCAAGAACCTTCCGTTACGAGTGTTTTATCCTACTTACACGACACCATAAACTCATGGAATAATTGTACATTATTTTTCAAGAATTGACAGTTCATGCATGTGCATAATAACATAAATACTTGGTGAATGCCGTTAGCCAGATTTATATGGAGTAGCTTTAACGGGATACCCTTCGTATAAAACCTAGACATTTTGCGTGCGAAGCTGCGTAACTGTTGTACCGCCTGGTTTGTCATGTTAGTGCACAGGTGAAGTCATCGGTAAAAGGCGATGCGAATTTCGTGAGTAAAAGCCCGTGGATGGGCAAATCCAACCACGCACGAAAGAGAACCAGTTTTCCTCGATGGGGGAGAAGACGTTTCAGATCGCCAGGTGGAATTGAGTCCGGTCAGACAAAGAATTGACGTTACTACAAGTGTATGAAGTCGTTATGTGAGTGCTTGGGGTATAATGCCGGACTTAACAAGTTTTCAGTCATCTGACGATGAAGGAGTCCATAGATTGCGTGCAATGTGCAACATTGTTCCAGAACGGAGATCAACATCTGTTTTTTGTAGTGCCGCTTCACTGAGACGACTTACCGAAGGCAAGTAAAGTGTCTCAGCCGAAGCATTATACTTAAACGTGTCAACCAGTCATTCGTCTATCCACGGCATGGTGAACGCCAAGCGAAAAAGTTATAACTACCTCTTTGAAGGTGTTAGGTGTGACCGGACCCAGAACTGACCCTGGACCTACCGTCCTCCGAAGCGGGTGCTCTACGAACTGTGCCATTGGGACAAGTGCCTCTGAAAGGAGGAGGTGGTATTGCCCTCCTTGGTAGTCAAGTGGGATACTGGAATGATTTAGAGCTTTGGGTTCGTGGGTTAGAACCCCGCTTTACCCTTCACCAAACGAAGGAGTATATTGGTGACACAAGCTTTTACAGAGTATACCCGTACCTTCCGGTCACACCGATAAACCACAACTTGACTGTACTCCAAACATCCACAAATCTCCATACATTGCTCGCTTTATTGCATGGCCGATAAGCTGTATCCCCAAACTTGTATCTCCTCTCTTAACAAAGGCACTACAGGAAGATCTATGTCTTTAACAAAGGTACTCCAGAAAGACCTAATTTTTAACATAGGCACTACAGGAAGGTTTGTTTTTGTTAACAAAGGCACTACAAGAAGTGATCATTTTGGGATAAGCTCCGTTTAAGCATCAACTGTGTGGGTTCTTCAAAACCCCAAACGTCTTACCGAAGCACTAGAGGCTCAGATACGCGTACAGTATAGGGACATCTCTACACTATTATTCTTCACGCAGATGCAATTGATAGAATTCCATTATATCTATTTTTTCATCCCTTCAGAATAACTACAGACTTCCTGAGCACTTTTGCTCCACATTTCTCGTTTCATTACTTACAACAGTTCTCATTACATGAAACACGTTTTGTTACAGCAATTTGTAGACGATGTAGTGTTCGAAATTCTGAAGACACTTTAGTTTTGCATTATTTTAATGCTAATAAAATTTCTTTGCGCAGTTTTAATGTTATTGTATATTAAATGTGACGACATTACAGCATTTTCAATAATTCTAAACCAGTGACGTTTAATAAATTGCAGTTAACATCACTGCATTTTTGTACCTAATTCTACTTAAGCCATTGTGCTAAGGAGCGTGTAATTTGCTACTATTTAACCATTTACATAAACAGACAAAAACTCTTGTTTTATTGAGGGAAATTGACAGTCCGTATTTTATCGGTTGTGTGTGACTATTTGCCATCCATCACACAGTTGTCGCCGCTCTAGTTTTATTCTCTATGGTGTAATTCTTTAATCATGTGGCACATAGTTTAAGTAGTTTTTGGATGTTCTCTCTTAACACAAAATTGTACTTCCGATGGCTTCAGTGCTCCTGAACACGGCAGCAAACATATCTGTGACTGTGTGGATTTAATTGTCCGGTGATACTGTCATTACTTAACGTGTATGTGTGTCATAAAAATATCCTGGTTTTTCTCCTTCTCCTCTCTTATGGATCTGTTCCATGCACCTGCTTTCCAAAGGAAAGGAGCTACAGGGAAATTCGTATCATCGCTAATGATAGTGACAGGGTTCGACAGGGTTAGTCCTTGATTTTTACATGTGATTTCCAGGGAAGTCCATGCTGTTATTTACATCTTCATCCTCATTAGCCATCCTGGTTTTCTTCCAAAGCTGAATTCAAAATATCTAAGTGGAAACCGTTACTGTTGTGCCTGTAGATAGAAAGATTAGCCCTGGGGCGAGTCAAAGCCGGAGATAAGACGACAAAAGCCCTGATAGAAATGGTGTAGAGGTACGTAGTGCAATTTCTGTGCAACTATAAATTTAATACACTAATTAATTTTAAGTTAAGTACAGATATATCATACATTGGGATGGCAGGGCAATGAAGATCATTCCACGCACCACCAGGGAACAGATTGGTCCAGCAACGTTAAAATCCAAAACGCAACAACACGACACAACTACCAAAGCAAAGTCGATTTCCGGAATAAAATAGCTGATTGAAAATAATTTTCCACTATGGGACATATATACTTGGAAAAAAAAATATATGTATGTATGTATGTGTATGTATGTATGTATGTATGTATGTATGTATGTATGTATGTATGTATGACGAGGAGTCATTAGTTGTGTGTACATGTGTCTTCTTGTGGCAGGGGGAGTCCATACCGCAAAAATGCTCCCTCACACCCTAGCCCGAGGCTGCTCTGACGTTAGGTTTGGCAAAAATGTTGTTCGGCCAAGGATGGACCCAATCCAGTGTCAGAGTGACAGGTTGTCACACGAAAAAATGAAATGTTAATTGAGTCTCAACGGACTTAAATTTGCAGACACTTGTGTTCCTTATCCTTTTGTCTGTCGAATTATCACAAGAACAACGTCCATCGCTCATTACCAATGGTGTGTGGGCCCGAGATTCCTTGGTAATGCTCAAAGAGAACAGCTGTACATAGAGACAAATAGTTTGTTACTATGGCCATTTTGCACACGTGCGATTCCTGTTCTTCTGTATCAGAAGAGTGTGAAATCTGATTGATTATGAATTGTTTGACCCTTCGGCGAATACAAAACGACAACACGATTAGAATCCATGTCCCAAATCATCACACACATGTATTTCTATCAAAACTGGTTTTGATGTGAAACAATGGCTTTATGAGTGTTGTTCTGGAGTCACCAATGTTGAGTGAGTGAGTCAGAGTTTGGGGTTTAACATCGTACTTATGACGACGAAGGAATCCTTCGAGTGCATGTGATCTCCTTGCCTCCTTCTTGCAGGAAAATTCAGGATTAACCTTGGATCTACCGCTCTCGAAGCGGACACTCTACCAACTGTGCCATCGGACCGGTATTGAAGCAGTGGTTGAAATTACTCAGTAAAAACGTCATTTGGTATTTTATAAAGCCTTTTACTGGTGGTTTTCATCACGCGCAAGCAATCACGATCTGGTCATAATGGGAGCTGCCTTGCACGAGGGAGGGCAGCGTCTTCGCCCTCAAAGTATTAGGAGGCTGACAGGTGATATGAGGAAGAGGGTTCAGGCTGTCATCCAGGCACACAGTGGATACACCCAATTCACAGTTACATCAGGTATACGGCTATAGCAACTGATTTCTGTACACAGAATATGTATCATCTCTAGTCAGAGTGACAGGGTTCATTCAAACGCTTTATAGTCCTTGATTTTAGATGTGATTTCCAGAGCTAGAAAGTGCTTGAAAATCATGTTTTCTCAAATAAGAGCTTGAAATTTACAAAACGGTTCTGTAAAGTGCTTAACGGAATTTATATAGACTGCAGGCGAAAGTGGTCGAACACAATTAAAACTGTCATTACACACATCGTGCTAAGGGAGGTAACTATCTGTTAGATGTCGGTCCTATCAATCTAATACCGCTCTGTCCTTTCGGAAAGTTATACTTTTTTTTTGTACATCATTGACGGCATAATGTGTGAAGGGAAGAACAATTCGTCTCCGCAGCGACGACGGACTGGCCCATTTTCCCTTCTAATGTTAACTGGAAGTTATATAACCAACTAGACAGACAGATGAAGATAAACTTCAATCTAATAAATGAACATTGGTAGCTGTGGGTTGCAGATAATGTATAATACTTTCAAAGCGGTATGCCGAGCAGTGGATTGGGAGATAGATCAACTTTTGTCAAGTCTGTACTTTCGATTTAAGGATAATCCCACAGTGTGTGAAGACTGAGGAATCCATGTTGCCTCTAAATTACTGCAAACACAAATGGTTCGAGGATATTCCCGTTGTAGATAGTGGCCAAACTATCTGGAATCAAACATCCACCGAATATACAATGTAACATGGCATAAAAGTTTTCCACTACAAAGGTAAAGCGGGCGAAAGAAGAGCAAGATTACATAACTTTTTTGGAGTTTCAGATTACTAATATTTAAGAAAGGAAACAAATACATGTACAGGCAATACATTACAACATACTTAAATACATGTAGCCCGGATTTTACAAAACCAGGCTAAATAAGTTGTCTTTGCTTGGCAATTACCTCGTATGCCTTCATATACCGTCTGTTATGTTTGGGCTTCATGATGGAAGTCTTGCTGTCCTCTCTCTGCTGGTTCGATGAGTTTCCTCTCTCAGCGTACCAGCCCTGGGAACTGCCCTTCAGTTCGTCTTTGAACTGTTTGTTCACGGACAAGTCTAGATGTTGCAGTTTGTCAGTGTAACACGCTGTAACATAAACACACAGAATGTTGTTCCGCGTCAGTTTTACCAGTAAATTTTCTCTATGGTGTGCCTTAAATACAGCCACTTAAAATTGGAGCGATGGAGCGATGACCCCCTTGCGTCATTGTGCATTATGTGCATGTAAAACCTCAGGTCAGTACATACAATATCTGTTAAGGTACCAACTCTAACATCTTGTCTAACATTGACTTTAATATACACCAAACAAATACCATTTAAAAGAGTATGCTTTTCTTTGCATGTGCATGCCATGAAAAAAATTCTAATATGTCCCTCAAGTTTATAAATTATAAATAATGTCTGTGCCAAAATCCGATCTGGGCAACTCCATTTTACCTAAGAACTTGTCCTGAAGTCTTCTGTGTTAGAAGAAGAATTTCTGTCGGAAAACGCCGCAGTGCAGCTCGTACATTTCCGGTAGAACTCTTCTTCCCAGAAGGTAGTAAACAGTACAGTTCGTTTTTTTTCTCATTAAGGACTTTCCTTGGTCTCTGACAAAACGGGACTATGATCTTGTCCACATACCTCAGCATGGACTAGTCTGTGGTCTAGTGGCTAAAAGTTTGGGTGCTACTCCAACAAGCAGGGAATGTGACTGCTCCACGATGGAACTGGTTGCCGCTAACATCAAACTAAAATACCCTCAAATCGCATTTTTATTATTATATTTTTGTGTGTGATAAAATGAGTGTTTGTATTATAGTTAGCGCTATGCAGTGTTTGGTGTATTTAACTGTTTATATTTTATAAGTGCTAAGGATCAACCGATCGCAGCAGTCGATGCTTTAACAAGGTCCAAATCATCTGCACCGAAGTTAACCTGTACGTGTCTCCCAACTACTTAGGTGTGGTGCAGGCCTAACGCGCGCAATATAGACACATGCTGGCGGTAGTAAAACTGTAGCTGAACGTTAGCCCCTAAACAGGAGTTACGTTACAAGTGGACATTTTTGAGAGAAAATGAAATCTTGGAAATATGATAAATTTTAATAGTAGGCTGCAATGTTATGAAAATATATAATAGGTCTAACTGTGGACGAGACTGTTTAAATGCAGTTAACCTGTCAACCGAAAATGGATATGGTTTTGACCGATGTTCCAACAGAGGCGAAATATTAATGTCAGTATCATAATTCACGGTGGAAAACTTAGCAATTATAAATAATGAAAATATAATTACTCTTAAAACCCAATTAATTTTTGATATCCAGGTATCGTAAATATCATACAGGTCGAATACAGGTCAATAACGGCCAACTCGCACAAGTCAAATCGTCTAACAACTCAGGTAAAATCGCCTACAGTCTAAGTCAGGTCGCCTAATAAAATCGGCTATGTATTGGATATTTTGGATTACTGGTTCTGTTTTATCTGCTTTTGCTTGTAATGAGAACTAGTGCTTCATTCTTAAAATCTATATTTCAGGAAAGCTTCATTTTTACGGTTCATACTAGCGACGGTCAGTAGCCTCGGAAGCTGAGTTCTGCAGTGCACAACAAGTTATCCCCCTTTATGTCAGCCCACCAAGCATGAAAAAAAAGTCAGAGAACAAATTGACATGTGGATATAAATACTGGTTTTATTTTCAATACAGTTTTATAAATACATGTATCTGTTTAAGCTACACACGCTTTGAATTCTAAGACTAAAACACATTTTTATTCCAGCATCAAATATATTTTCATACTAATGTATAAATAAATTTTTGTTTCTTCAAAAATACAGCATAATAACGTATATTTAATACAAAAGATACTCTTCATATACAGGCAGTTTATGTTATGCACCAGAAATATTTTTATACATGTATCGTTCTTGAACAAGTTGTGTACAAATAATAGACAACGACTTACATGATAAAAACTCCCTGATAACAGTTTCTTATTTACCGCAGGATAATGATCATATACTGATTTGTATCTTAGTCCCTTAAAGGGTCGTGTGCTTCTTAGAAGTTTGTCAGCCGTTGTTCGGTAGTGATGATGCGGTCTGAATAATTTCTCCATAACACAAATATCTTCGACTGGTCATCTCTGGTGGCCTTACGCTGAACCTTGGTCAGCTTTCCCTCCGACACAAGTCTCACCTGAAGTCTCACCAATTGCGCTTCTTCAAACAATAGTTTGATGAGAATGTTAAACTGCAGGTAACCTCGCTTTGCCCAGTAGTTGATTCTGGGGTGCTATGCCTCCACATCATTCTTTGTCCAAATGGAACGCACTCCAGTCTCTGATTGTCCACGCACTGTTTTCCATTCAGATGGCTTGGACATAATTGAATAGAGCTATCGGTTCTGGTGTTGTTACATTTCTGTCTTGCTACTGCTCAAAGGTGGGACGCACAAAATCAGCTGACAAGAAGGGAAGCCGGGTATACCTTTTCAGCAGGGTATACCTTGGGAATACCTTCCAGTTTCCTGATCGCCATGATTATTTCAACCCTGCATATCCTTCCTTTTCCCTAGTTGTGCCGAAGTTAACCTAACTATCGTTAGTGATCAGCTCATTATTGTAGCATGTAATTCAGACATACTTATAGAGGGAGCTAATTCATTGTATACGTTTGATTTCCGTGTTTTTAAGCTGATATGTTTTTCTATGGCTGCAGAAATTTGGCAGCAGTTCCTTTTCTGTGTTTCGGTTCGGACTGTTAGGCACGGTGTACATGATATGTATGTAGGCAGTGAAACGGTTGCTCTTTATCTCTCAGTATGCAGCTTGGGTTGTGTCCTAAAATATAAAAGTACAAAAAGCGCCACAGCTTTCTTCTTTGGGAGGTGAAATTGGCTTTACACTACAATTTTCTTAATGGCCCAGAGGTCAGTCCAGGAATAAAGTAATGTGCAGTGGTGAGGCCAACAATGATAACTGTCAAACAAATGTGTGTGGAAAAAAGAGTCCGAATTGGGGGTGGGGTTGGGTGGGTGTACGCAAAGCTGATCTCGCATTCTTGGTAAGTTCATCAATGACGTCATTTCCGAAAGTTTCCAGCTATCCACGGAAAATATGTACAAAATAGAGTGGTTATTAAGTGATATAACATATGCCTCAAAAAAGATTTGCTAAAAAAATTGTTTTTTTTCCATAACTTTTCTCTTAAAACCATATTCTTTGTTTTAGAGCTCTTTTTCATGTGTCCTTTAACAATGTTAAATTCGCCATATAATAATGCAGCACATGATGGGCCTACCATTAGTGAAATATTCTTGAGCAGAGCGTAAAACACCAATCGGATAAAGTCAAATAATAATATGCAATAAATTCAGTTTTATTCTGTCCACATAAGTTTCCTCAACATTTCCTCTCCACGGAATGTGTCACACACTATATGTGAGTAACGGAAAACTCTTTTATTTGATTGGTGTTTTAAGCCGTACTCAATATTTCACTAACACAACGGTGGACGGCATTATGGTGGAAGGAAATCGCAACCATCCACAGGTTGATAATAGACCTTCTCATGTCGCCTAAGGCCGGAGAGGGAGTTCTTGGGGTTCAACGTCTTATATAACAATTTTTCAGTCATATGACGACAAAGTAATCCTTAGTGTGCATGTGATTTGCCTCATTTTTGCAGGACGGATTTCCACTGCTCTTTTATCTGGTGTTGCTTCACTGAGACGACTTACCGAAGGCAAGTAAGCCGCCCCGCCCGAGCCATTGTACTGATACAGGTCAACCAGTCGTTGCACTATCCCCTTCATGATCAATGCCAAACGAGGAAGTTACAACTTTCTCTTTTTAGGTCTTAGGTGTGACTCGACCAAGGATTTCTTTTTTTCAGATCCCGAAGCGGACAGTCTACCAACTGTGCTATCTGGGCCTTTCCTAAGGAGAGGAATTCTGTCTAAGCTGGACTCACCGCGACCGCATTTTGTTAGAGGCTCCTGGGTCATTGTGTCACGCTGGCGCGCTAACCACCTGTGCGACGGCGGCTTCGAAAACTTATTTACTACTAGAGTTTTCCCCAAAAAACAGTTTAACAAGTTTTCAAACTGACTCGTTTTTTCGAATATGGTGTTTAAATATAAAAATATATTTTTACTGTAACCAGTCAATACTATGCCAGTATAAAGAGTATAACATACATTCTCGCCCAGCTAGGGGACCGAAAGGCTTTCATCGGACGCTCTTTATCCTTGATCATTTCTGTCATTCATACTGATCCTAATCTAACTCCGAATAATTTGACCTTGGCTTTACGTCGGAACTGACAAAATGTACAGCTTGTTGTGAACCAAGGTAGTAGCGTTTTCCTGGGATGAAGATAGCCTGTCTTAATCCCAGTGTTTCCTTAGTACCCACTGATTAGGAGGATGTCTCCTGTAAACATTTGTCTATACCTGTACACAACTGCTTGTGAAGACCTCTGCAGTGTGGACCATATATACAGTGTATGCATATGTTAACAAAAACAGCAGCCTTAATCACAACACCAATTTACGCTTTCGCGGAGCTTTATATATTTTTTTCAGAATTTTACACACTTCACCGTTCAGAAATCTATTCTCAGGTTGAATGGAAGCTGGGCAATTCTTGACTGAAAGTAATTGGGAAACAAATTATGAAATTATGAATTTTGTCAAACATGCATGAGGCTCAGTTTCTGTTTTTAGACAGTCATATGGTGGTTTTATAATATCTATATAAGCTATAAAAATGACCAGTCCCAGCGTGGATTTGTAGTACTTGTATAAGCAATCAGAATTACCAGTCTCCAAGTGGAGGGGGTCTACAGTACCTCTATAGGCTATAAAAATTACTAGCCTCAGCGTGGAGGTGATTCTGTGGAATTAGAATGACCAGTCCACAAGGGCCGAGGGCTATAAAATGACCAGTCCCAGCGTGGAAGTGGTTCTATAATATTTACGTAAAACATTAGAATGACCATTCCCCAGGTGGAGGTGGTTCTACATGTAGAAACTAATTAAAAACAAGCCCCAGCGTGGAAGTGAATCTGTAGCAAGTAAATATGATCTGTCCCAAAAAATGTGAGATCATCCAAGACAATGGACCATTACTAGTCTGAACAGGGAATTATCCGCAAGAAATCAAGACTGCAGCAGTTTACAGAAGCATATGTACAAATCTGGAATATTTAGAAAACCAATTACACCAAAGCATATACCACACAGAATGTCAACAGTTACAATCCCATTAATCATTATATTATTATTATTATTATTACTATTATTATTATTATTAATGAAACAAACATTTTAACACACTTACAAAAAATATAAAAATATACTCGTCAATTTATATAGCTGAAAAAAGTTTGTGGAGGTACCTCATAGATCATGTCACACACGTGGCAAACACATGTAGCACTCATTTTAAGCGTTCTTCTATTATATGCTCTAAAGTCCACATGACCATAATTCAGTTCACGTTACGTCTCAAGAAATTTTACACTCCGACCTGCAAATACACTGGGCATGACATTTCATCCTCGACCTTGCTGTGAGGCTTTTGTTACGCATGCATGAATGTATAGATCTAATCTGGCTTAAGGCGACTCCTTCATTTGGTGAACTCTTACGTCAAATGCGTCAGCGTGTATATCTGGTTTCGCTTAACCGGGATCCTGAAGGCACGGGGTGCGTTTAGTCCCAGTGCACAGTAGCCTATAAAGGTTTTGATCAAGGCGGATATGAGGTTTACATTACAAAATTCCATTACGTTTCACGTCTTCAAGCAGTCTTCACACACAGTGTTTGGTCTCTGTTTCGGTACAGATCAGTGTCATCGCTCTAAGACATTTATAACTGTCGATTTGTTAATTTATTTGATTGGTGTTTTACGTCGTACGCAATAAACTTTCAATTATACGACGGTAGCCAGCAATATGGAGAGGGGAAAACGTTATAGCTGTAGATAGCGGTATTTTAAGATGTACACTGTTTTAAGATTTGTCTGTTGAACGCCTTTATGCATGGAATATTTCAGTCCATCTATTTCTTCTCTGTATAAACACTGTTATTGACATAACAAACACAAACACTTTAACCAGTACACTCTTAAGTGAAGACAGAATATGGGGTCGTTCAGGTGATCGTGTCATATGTCACCAACTGCAACAGACATTACATCCTCTTTTGCCGAACTAGGCTCTTTCCATCCATTTAACACTGTATCTTGTTATCTTGTAATAAGGGACCGTACATGCTCTGGTCTTCCTTTTAGAGTTGTACTTCTTGGAGTGAAAGTAAAACCGCCTACTTAATTTCAATCCGATGAGTGTTTTTTTTTTTGGCAAAGAATACAACATTTTTGACTGAAAGCAACGCCACATACAAGTATAATACTTTGCTATCACGTATGTTCAGCGCCACAACAGAAATGGCTTCCAGTGACGTTACCTTTAAGTGTAGAAGAAAGACAACGTAATTATACGAGTTGTTGTTATAACGTTGCTAGCCTCTGTGACGTGATAGTACATAAGTATAACATTAATTTTTCGGATTTTTCTTCTCGATTTTGTGTTCGAGGAAAATAATTGTATGATGGATATTTTGGAATACAAATGGGACAGGTTGGTAGAATGGAGGAAATGGATTAAAGAATGATTATGACGTAACGTCACGAGGATAATATTTTGGCCATATCGTGCTGAGAACATATTTAGAAAGTGACAGTATATGGATTTCGAAAGAGAGCGTCAACTAAAATACACAGGCACTTTTAAAAACCAGTGAAAAAAATCAATAACAAATTCAATAAAAAAAATGTAATCAGGAAAATGTTATATACCTGTATACACAATATAAAGATATAATTTATGACAGGCCAGCAGCTTTCAAATAATGACCGCATCACCAAGGACGCTGTGGCATAAATCATACATGTATATAGAGCTAAGGCATCCGTGTAGAACATTTGCAAAGTGTACATTATCAACGAGGATATGTTACATGTCATATTAGGCGACAAAAATTCCACATCTCGGATCACTGCTCCCATCAAGATAAAAATTGTGTGTTAAACGAGAATGCCCAAAATGACACATCGTTTAAACTACTTGGTCTTTGCGAAACATACCCTGAGTTAAGATTTGATCTCAGGGTGAATAGCTAGGAGTTTATTATGGTCACCTTCACACCCTGCCTGAGACAAGAAATACGCCTGGCCTCCCTGTGTACGATATCAATATGATTTAGTATTCAACAAAGTGTAACGTAACTAATCAGCTCTTTTAAACGGTACAAAACAGTTTGTTTTTATTTCTCAACAAGTAAGTTAGGATGTGTCCTAACGGTTACAGTAGAAAAAAAATTCTCATATTTTTTCTTTGGACGTAAAAATGGCTTTGAACGGCAGTGCTCTTAACATTGGTCGGGAAAAGTAGCGGGCAGTGATGACGTTAATAACTGTCAACACAGCCCACGAATCCGGTTTGAGCAAGCAGATATAAAGTCACTGTAGACTGTATGTGAACGTACAATCTTTAGTCGAAAGCTATCAGATTCTAACAATCTAAGATGTTGTCCGTTATGTGTGGACTTCTTTGTTGAACATCGTCTTTGTGGCGTCTTCGTATAACACATTTTTGAAGAGCTTCGATGTTCAACCGTTGGTGGAACAAGCCGATGGAGACGATGTTTCCACGTGGACGGGTAGGTACATCTGATAACATGTATTTATGCTCGATTTGAGAACAGTGCGGTAGTTCACTCGCATGGAGCTGTGATCGACCAAAATATGACATAATACGAAACCGTCAGTGTTATCTGTTTGAGAATATGTAATCAACATGTATTTCGTATACTAAACATTTTGATAAGGACTGCAACTGGTAATTTCACATGATACTTCATGCAGTAATGAAATTTGCAGCAAAGTTTAAAATTTTACCTGCTGTATTTTACCTGCTGGTCGTGGGTTTCCCCCGGGCTCAGCCCGGTTTCCTACCACCACTATGCTGGCCGCCGTCGTATATGTGAAATATTCTTGATTACGGCCTAAAACACCAATCAAATAAATAACCTTAAACAACTTAAATCATTCACTTGGATTCTAAAGACCCGTTGTCCTGAGTTGTGTTTTCACTTGAGGGGCTTTCAACCGAACTTAAGAGAGAAAGATGTGATTCAGATCATTCGAGAATATAAATAAATGCGCCATAAAATCAGATGTCAAAACAAGAGTTTAAATTTAATATACAGGTGACAGAAATAACCCCAATGGGCTTGTTCTTTCCTGTTGAAAAGCATAGTACGCTAATGCAGCACAGTGAACCCGAAGCCTCTCACCAGTGCGGTCGCTTTGAGTTCAAATCCAACTCATGTGTTTCTCCCGGTTTACCATATATGCTGTCCGCCATCGTATAAGTTCATTATTCTCGAGTACAACGTAAAATATCAATCAAAATTAACGAATAAATATATAGATGGGGCATGCAGTGAACCGCATTCCGAGTATATATCGTGCATAAGTTTCAGTTTGAATGAAGAGATATTTTACCTTCAATTTGAGCAAATAGACTTTGATTTAAACAAATGATGTGAGTGAATTTATATAAATGGGTAATAATCCAGTAGAAAGAGAACTAACTCTGGCATGTCAACATGCCCTCGCTGGCTGAGATAATTAAAGTAGATCCCCAGCGCTGGGCAGACCAACCTGCAGATGTATAGTCTGACGTCCCCTGGATCCATTCCGAATGTCTAAAACGTTGAACAGGGAAAAAAAAAAAACCCGCAGAATTTGGTCATTAAACATCACAAAATCTATTCCGCTACGATTGAGCCACCGCTGACCTTGTGAGGTCACAGTGGTACACTTACACTTAAAGATACATACATGGCTCAATTATACCACAGATTCATAAAATATGGACCAGATCTCGTCAAAAACGCCATTTGATTACGGGGCACACGATCGTAGTCGTACGTTCATCAAAGCCTTGTAAAGGAAAAGGTCGAAAAACAAGCCCTATAATATCCTCCCCAAAATCCAAACGAAAAAGACGTCCGGATTTTCAGTCCCTAAATGTAGAAGCTGTTTAGCTGTTTGGTTTTTGAAGCAGCAGTCTGTGACACGAACTGAAGGAAGTCTCTATACGTGTAGTACAACAGCCACGAGGCTGCAGTGTGGCCCCAGCTCGGTTCACACCTCGCTTACAGACCGCTGTGCGCTGTGATAAACCAGAGCATGCCTTGAAGCCCGTAACGGTAACCCAGACACAATTCAAACTGGCATTTCTATGAGTCCAATATCGTTGTTTCCATTCAGTTATTTATTTTTGTCGGTGATATAAGGCAAAGATTTAACTTCATTGTTAGTTCCCCGGCGTTGAGTGAAAGACTTTTGCCATCAGTGCAGCTCACAATCGGCTGGCCGGACTGTATGGATCAACGTGTTTAAGCCGGCATCGCTCAACTTGGCTATAAAAATTTATAGCGTTAACTACGAATCCGTGACAAATTCTCCACAAACACTACCATAATACGGTGGATGCCCGATCGGTGTCAGGCAAATCAGTAGCGAGCGCATTGGTGTCATCTACGTGGGCGATATATGACCGAAAATCGGTCATCGCATCGCGCTGTCGCTATGCTGTACACGCATTTCCCCGATCTAATACAACTCCGGCAGCCTATCTTTCAAACTATTTGTTGTAAAACTGTTCTACTTATATTATTTTCAGGGTTCTAATTAAGAGGTGTACACGTCCGGCTATAGTCGGTAGGCCTAATGCATGGATTCGGCTATACTTAGCACGGCTTTTCAGTACATAATCAAGGGTGGCATGCACGGCATGACGTCACCCTGCCAAGCCTCAGCGGTCCACTAGATAAACAGGGTCTAACTTTAATGGGTTTTTTTTAAATGGTACAAGATAAACTACCTTGTTTTTAATGCACCTTACGGATTAACACAGCATAAATATTGTGTTTAGGGAAAATTTAGTGTGAAAGAAAAGTCGCTGGTGTTCTCCTTTAAAGCGCCGAGTCGTTGTGACTATCTTGAGCAATAAGGGGTCGCGTGTTCGAATCCAGATTTCGCCGTTTTGGCTCATTAGTCCACCCATAAACCTGATGTCATCACACTGACATATAGTAACGATGTCTAGTCGTACTTATTTCTCATGAGATACCAGAAAAATAACAGAATATTATGATTAGCACAGCCCTAATTTTCGTTTGAGAAAAAAAAACATATAACGGCGGATTTCAGTTAGAAAGTGGGGTACCCCGTGTGAAGCAGAAATATTACAAAAACTGTTGTGGACAGTTACACCAGTAAAGGCTGCGCAAACCGCTTTGTTGAAAACTGACGTTTTTAATAAACTGCAGGTTTTTACCTTTTGGCCCGCACAGTTTTGTTAGTCCTAACATCGACAGGGAGAAGCTCAGTACTATATTTGGGCGTTATTCTAGTGAATCATTCAGTTATGGTTTTGTCCAGAATTCATCATTATAGGCTGATATCGTACAGGTCACGTATTTCTTTTGTACAAGTGTTCAGAGAGTATTACCATGATCGACGTTTCGTGTATTGATGTAAATCGCAATTTATAATACGCCACTTTTTTTCAGATCATAGCAACGTTCTTGAATGCGCATATCCTACCGATTGTACAGTAATACAGAAATGCAACCACACAAAGAGCGGCGTTTACCGAGTGTTTCCGTTCGGAGTGGGCAAAGGCTTCCTTGTTTACTGTGACATGATGACGCAGGGCGGTGGATGGCTGTTGAGTTTGTAAATTGGTTATAAAATGACAAACCTGTAACGCTTGTCATGCTTTGCGATCGGTTTACGAATGTTTGCTACGACGCCTAGATCTAAGTTTGTTAGACAATTCTAAACAGTTGAATGCCGCTTCAGAGATACAAACAACACTAATTTAAGAAGGCGAGTGGTGATAATTTTAAACAAAATACATAGAAATGTAGTTAGATCCGTGCTCTCTAATGCACCATGTTACATATTCAAGAGAAATGACAAAGTTTCAACAAATTTAGTTATTTTTGTATTTTTATTTGATATTTTAATGGTTAAAAATACACCATTAGTGCGGTCCCTGTGAGTTCACGTTCAGCTCATGTTGGCTTCCTCTCCGGTCGCACGTGAGAAGGTCTGTCAGTAACCTGCGGATGGTCCTGTGTTTGCCCCGGGCTCTGCCAAGTGTCCTCTCACCTTAATGATAGCCACCGTCGCACAAGCGAAAATAAAACGTAAACCACCAATTAAATAAATAAATAAATTTGAGATCAAAGCGACCTAAGAGTATGCTACCCCATACTGCTTGCCCCCATAAACTATACAGACAACTGGTATTAAGACAAAACGGCTCTGTGATGACGAGTTACTATAAAAGAGCTGTATACGTCACTTTAAAGAATGATACTGGAAATCGTGGGGTTTGACAAACCCGCCAATTTAGACGTCGGCCGTGTGGTAATATGTCCAATATGCGTCTTTGGAGCGAAAATTACTCGGACATGCGAAATGACGGTTTCATAAGTTGTATTAATAAAACTGATATATTAATTTAAAACACATTCTGCTTGAAGTTTCTAGTCTGAAAACCACCTAACACCAACACGTGTCAACCACTCCTACACCCATACAAAAACGCATGGCCAAGCACATAACAAAAAGAGCGGAAAGATTTTCTTAGGCTGGAAACATGTAAAAACTATGGTTCATATTTTAATTATGGGTATTACTTGGGATTTGCCCGATTCCCACCATAATGATGGTTGCTGTCGTATAAGTGAAATAATCACGGTGTAAAACACCAAAAGGTAATTATGCCTCTGCTTGGTTAATGCTTGATGTTAACTGACGTTCCAGGTGTTCCAAAGACGGCAAGACGGCTCTGTTGACTTCTATCGTAACTGGCAGAATTACACTGATGGGTTTGGTAACCTCTACGGGGAGTTCTGGTTGGGTAAGTTACCGTAGACCAAGTCAAAGGTCATGCAGTAAATCTTACTTAACCAATGTTCGTCAATTTAATATCACCAAGTCTGCATCACCAAGTAACTACAGGTTTTTCATTGTTAAATGGCTTTTGAGGGGAAGCATATTTTGCCACGGTTACTTTATTCTAATTGTTAATTTGACGGCCGTCAGCATTATGGTGGAGGGAGCTGGGCACAACCTTAGCGACATTATTGTAGATATAATGTACCAGTAGAACTATTCGTACAATATATGAAATACTGCTGTCGTAATATGCGTAAAAACTTAACCCAGTCTCAGTAGGAAACCGACAGGTGATCCTATGTCATTGGTTTTCAGTGTTGCAAGGAACGGAGTCGATTTTCTAGGCATGAAATCCAAGTCAACACTCAAAACATTAGCCTGTGAATAATTTTCAGGTCAAATCCATTTGTAGGTATCTCACTCGCGCTTTGATTGCAACTGTTCAAGAAAGTATTATGTTGAATAATAAACCTAAGTGCTTAGGTAGCGTTAGAAATCAATGCGTCGAAACAGACACTCGTGGACCAGCCGTCAACCAATAAGGACGTCCCAGGCCAATAATTGCAAGGCCAATTCCCCAAAACGACATATAACACAAACCACGAAAGAACTCAAGAGGTATATAAAAACTAGACGGAATCATTCAAAGAGAAGCAGTCAACAGTTTTTAATGATGTTGGAAAGACGCAGGATATGTTCTAGGCGACTAAGTAAAATCAGTATTCAAGTTTTTTACAGTGCTACAATATCAGTTGTAGATTACAAAATATGTAGCTCAGTTGCGCTCTCATTGCAACTGTTCTTATTGCTCGCAGATCTTTAGACCCTTTGTCCATAATTTCCAACGGCACTGTTGTACTCGCCTTAAAATCTTAGAAAAGGCGTTTGATGGAGTGCCTTTGAAGCATTACTTTAATTTCTTACATATTTATTGGTAACGTGTTTTAAATTTGTTTTGGAAACAGATCTTACTTTTATCTTGGTATATGAATTTCTGACTCCACACTTACATATTTCCAATAATCTACTGTCACCATCACGCATTTCTTTCCAGTGACGTGACCTTGTAAAGAAAAGTAACCTAATGTGAAACAAAGAAAGATTTGGAGCGTTTATAACAATTTATAGAAAAACTCTACATTGTATAATAAAGGTAAAACCAAACTCGTCTCAAGCAGGCCAAATTGCATCTAACTACATGCTTTTTATTTCAAAATGCAAAAATTTATCGCCACGTGACATGAGCCGTCTATGGCGAACTTAATCTCTTTTGAGCCGAAATAAGTAAATTTCTTAAGCTGTGTAGCCCCATGAAGTGTTCTCGTGTATTTTAAATCTTATGGGGATCTGATAAACAGTTCTGGAGATTTCCATAAACATCCAACATGGCAACTGGATGAACAAAAACAGAGATTTGCAGTTTTGTGGAAAACGCCAAGGCAAAAGAATAATAATCGTGGTAGGAAGAATAAACTTCCAGCATTGAGCTTGGAAGCTGATTGTTAAGTGATGTGCCTGTTGGTGTAGCAAAAAGTTGATCACAACTGGTTAATAGAATTAGATGAGTAAAACCAAAAAGTGACATTTGCCGGTAACGTGGGCGTTTCCCTCACTTACCTCACTTCGAAAGTTTGGTAAATAAAAAATATAGCTCAACACACGACAACAGTGCTGGACAATGTTAACCTATCTGATTTGTAGTGTGGACGGGGCACTCAACTTACTGTTGCAAAACACACAAAAAAAAAAATTAATAAACCCACATCCCCTTTAAATTCTATCAGCACATGGTAATCCAATTGACTCCAATTTTGTCTCCCCAGGCCTCCAAAAGATTGACCTCCTGACCTCTCAGGCGCACTTTGAACTCCTCGTGAATATGAGAAGCTACACCGAGGGAACGGGTTACGCTTCCTACAACAGATTCCGTGTGGCAGACGAGTCTCAGAGCTTCCGACTCTTACTGGGCACGTTCAAGGGGAATACCGGTAAGTTGACCGACATTTTTTTCTATCTGAGAGGAACATAATCCTAGAAAATAAGTTTATAAATCATATCAACTAAAATCGGCCAAACAGTTATCCTGAAAGTTGCAACTAAGCGTAAATAATAGCTGAGCAGTTGGTGACTGTGGGAATGATGGTGAGATAACTCTGGGCAAAAGGTGGAAGAGAAGCGACCAAAATTATTAGCGTCAAATATTCTTAGTCAAAGAAAAAAGTATGGTGGCCGAAAAGAAACATGTAGTCGGGGGGGGGGGGGATAAGAAGAAATTTTGGTGGCTGATTTTCCTCAAAATTCAAGAGATTGACCCTGACCCTTACTAGGCTTACTCTAAAATTGGGTCTACATTTTGACGTCACAACGGCAATAGGCCAATTTATGATTTGTTTATAGTCATCACGAAAACATATAGTAAGCCTTAGATAGGCCCATAAATTGACAAGTCAACCTATGTAGACCTATGCGTGCTAGGTGGTCATTCCAAACATATCAACATATTGTTTATTTCTGGTCATCTTTAAAGAAATTTGACCACGTAAGTTTTGGTTGATTCGCCCCACCCGCCAAAAAAACAAAAAACTGGCGCTGGCGACCAATTTTTTTATTTTGGACTTATCGAACAGATCCTTTTGACAGTCAACATGAATCAAATGAATAAACCCAGTCAATCTGAGGTGTGCAATAATTTGTGTGTTCGTGAGTCATTTTTTTTTGTTCTCTCAGCTGACTCCTTGGCTATCCAAAACGGCTTGGAGTTTTCCACATATGACCGAGACAAGGACTACAACAAGGTGAACTGTGCTGCCTCATATCATGGGGTCTGGTGGTACCATGGTTGTCATCACAGCAATCTCAATGGGTTGTATGTTCATGTGAAGGAAAAAAACCCAGGAAAATACTTCATCAGTCACGTGGTACCATTGGTCGTCTAAATATCTCCCTCTTCAGTTCAGCGAGATGAAGATACGCCCGGTGAAAATCCACTAAAAGACGATACTGGTGATTGTTTGAAAATTAAGGGCGAAGACAGATCAAAAGTTCTTGTTAATTGTTCCTTTTAAACTTTCACTTGGTATTTCTTTTTCTTTTCTCTTCTTGTTTTTAACCTTTTCAAACGATTTAAAAAAATGTCTGATAACTGAATATGGCTTATGTGATATTTTATCATTTTATTTATATAGCATGCCGTAAGATTAATTACAATACTAATATGCCCAATGAGCAGGCCACCACATCCGAACTATCTAAAGTTTTAAAGAAGAAAACACAAAAATGATTATAACTTTTTAGAAGGAATTGTTTTCAAAACATCAGACTTTTCTGTAGATAGCACTTGTAATTGTTGATTTTTGAAACAGAATGAAGGAGGCACAAGCGTCGAGTTCATTTTTTTAAGAACCTGTAATTACGAATGTTTTCACGTACTTACACCATTATAGACCCATGCAATAATTGTACATTATTTTTCAAGAACTGACAGTTGCGAAACTGTTGTGCCGCCAGGCTTGTCATGTTCGTGCACAGATGAAACCATTGGTATAAGGCGACGCGAGGTTCGTGAGCCAAAGTCTGTGGGCGCGCATATCCAGCCACGCATGAAAGAGTACCACTTTTCCTCGCTAGACGGTTAAGGCTTTCTAGAGTACCAAGTGAATTGAATCCGGTCAGACAAAGAATTGACGATACTACAAGTGTATGAAGTCGTCTAAAAGGAGTGAGTGCTTAGGGTATAATGTCATACGTAAAAAGTTTTCAGTCATATGACGATGAAGAAGTCCATAGATTGCGTGCAATGTGCCACATTGTTCCAGAACGGATATCAACCTCTCTTTTATGTAGTGCCGCTTTACTCAGAAAACTTTCCGAAGGGAAGTAAGGTGTCTCAACCGAAGCATTATACTTAAACGGGTCAACCAAGCGAAAAAGTCACAACTTCCCCTTTGAAGGTGTAAGGTGTGACCTGACCCAAAACCGACCCTGGATCTACCGACTTTTGAAGCGGGCGCTCTACGAACAGTGCCATTGGGGCAGGTGCATCTGAAAGGAAGAGGTGGTATTGCCCTTCCTGGTAGCGAAGTAGGATATTGGAATGATTTAGAGCCTTGTGTTTGTGGGTTCGAACTCCGCTCTACCGTTCACCAAACAAAGGAGCACTCAGGTGACACAAACGTTTACCACTCGAACCATTAACACCAAAGTGTGGATTCTTGAAAAATAATCAACTGCTCAGACACCAGCGTGACGTCACATCTGTCCTTTAACAAACAGAGTATATCCGTACCACCCCGTCACACCGATAAACCACAACTTGACTGTACTCCAAACATCCACAAATCTCCATACATTGCTCGCTTAATTGCGGGATCGAGAAGCTGTACCCCCAAAACATCTATCTCCTATTTTAGCAAAGGCACTACACATAGATCTACGTTTTTAAGAAAGGCACTACAAGAAGTCATTTTGGAATAAGCACCCTTGTGCAACTATCCAAAAGTCAGGCGACAACTGTATGTCGGTTTTTCAAAACTTTCATAACTTACTGAAGAAGTAAATGCTCAGATAGGCGTACAGTGTAAGGACATCCCTATACTACTCTTTTTCACGCAGATTTAATTGGTGGAATTTCATTATATCTATTGTTTGATCTTTTCAGAACAACAAAAGATTTTATGTGGACTGTTCCTACACATTCTACCTTTCATTACCTAAAAAAGTTGTCATTACATGAAATAATTTTTTTGCACCAATCTGTTTGGTGATACAGGATTCGCAGTTCTGAAGACACTTCAGTTTTGCATTGTTTAAATGGTTAAAAAATTCCTTTGCATAGTTTTGATGTTATTGTAATGACATTACAGCGTTTTCAGAAATTCTAAACCAGTGACGTCTAATAAATTGCAATTAACATCACTGCATTTTTGTACCTAATCTACTTAAGCCATTATGCCCGGAGCGTGTAATTTGCTACTATTTAACAATTTACATTAAGAACGGTTTTATAATTGAGATGAATTGACCATCCGTATTTCATCGGCTGTGTGTGACGATTTGCCACCTATCACACAGTTGTCGCTGCTCTGGTTTTATTTTCTATGGTCTAAGTCTTTCATCATGTCTCATAGTAGACTACAAAGTAGTTTTAACGATCTGTCATATTGGGTATTCTCTCTTAACACCAAATTGTATTTCCGATGGCGTTAGTGGACACGGCAGCAAACATATCCTTGTTGACTGTGTGGACTTAATTGTCTGGTGATGATGTCATAATTTAACGTGTATATATTTGTGTCATGAATATATTATGGTTTTTTGGTTATATCTAAGGTTTCTTTCCTTTAACTGGTCTTTTAACCTGTCTGTCTGTTTTTAGTTCATTTTGAATATTGTTAAATCGAAATCAATTCACTGCTTCCTGATGTTCTCGCCACAGTATATCTTCACCGACCTAGCGTTAGGCCATAGTCATGCATTCCATCATTATCTCCTTCGAATGGCTTCATAACAACATTTAAATTGCCTACAGCATTGTACAACACCTCTCCTATTTAAGCTGATCTAGTGCTTGCTACATTACGGCAGATGCCCTAATAGAAGTAGTGTAGGTACGTAGTGCAATTACAGTATAATTATAAATTTA
Source organism: Liolophura sinensis (assembly GCF_032854445.1). Lineage (NCBI taxonomy): Eukaryota > Metazoa > Mollusca > Polyplacophora > Chitonida > Chitonidae > Liolophura > Liolophura sinensis. The sequence continues at coordinate 6,984,134 of NC_088305.1, read as the reverse complement.
ATACACGAATTAACTTGAAATTAAGTACAGATATATCATACATGGGGATAACAGGGCAATGAAGATCGTTCCACACAACACAAGCACACAGATTAGTTCACCAACGATAACCCGAAAACGAGACAACACGACACAACTTCCAAAACAGGTGGACCTCCAGAAGAAACTACCTAAAATAACGGCTGTACTGACAGTCTCGACATATACATAATTAGGTAACCCCCTTGCTTGTCACTGTGGCGATTTTGCACACATGCGATTCATATTCTTCTAGATCAGAAGAGTTTAAAGTTTGACTGGTTGTGAATCGTTTTACCCTTCGGCGAATGAAAAGCGACAAAATGATTAGAATCCATGTGTCCTAATGATAACACACATGTATTTCAATCATCACTGGTTTTGATATGAAACAATGGCTTTACGGATGTGGTTCTGGAGTGAGTCGTGTTGAAGCTTTGCTTGAAATTACATAATAAAAGCGTTATTTGGTATCCCATAATGCATTTTACGTCAACTGGGCCAGGTGGTCGTCGTGTGAAAGCAATGTATTCACCTGTACATGATCTGGCTCAAATGGGAGCTGCCTTGCACGAGGAATGGCAGCATCTTTGCTCTCAGTGTATCAGGGGCTGATAGGTGGTACGAGGTTTGTTTTTCAGGCTGTCGTCCAGGCACACAGTGGATACACCCGATTAACAGTTCCCCTCTGGAAAAGGGCTATGGCCACTGGTATCTCTACATAGAATATGTATCATCTCTACTCAGAGTGACAGGCTTCGTTCAGGTCCTATAAAACCCCTTGATTTTAGATGTGATTTTCAAATCTAGAAAGTCCTTGGAAATCACGTTTTTACAAATTAGATGTTGAAATTTAGAAAACGGTTCTGATTTTATTTTTGTCTCCAGTAGTTTACTGCCAATATATGTTTGTAAAATGCTTAACGAAATTTATCTAGGCTGCAGGACAAAGTGGTCGAACACAATAAAACTGTCATTATATACATGGGTGCTAAGGGAGGTAACCACGTGTTCGATGTCGTTGTTGTGAATCTAATACCGCTCCCATGTTTTGGAAAGTAACAATTTTTGTACATCAATGTGCGGAGAGAAGAACAGTTCTTCTCCATGACGACAACGGGCTGTCGCATTTTTCCTTCTAATGTTCACTGGGAGTTATATGACCAACTAGACAGACGAATGAAGATAAGCTTCAATCTAACAAATGAACATTGGTAGCTGTGGGTTGCACATAATGTATAATGCTTTCAAAGCGGGATGCCGAGCAGTGGATTGGGAGATGGATCAAGATTTGTCAAGTCTGTACTTTCGATTTAAGGATAATCCCGCAAGGTTTGAAGACCTGAGGAATCCATTGTGCCTCTAAATTACTGCAAACACTAATGGATAGAAGATATTCCCGTTGTAGAGAGTGGCCAAATTATCTGGAAATAAACAAGCAGCGAATATAAAATCAAGCATGGCATAAAATCATTCCACTACAAAGGTAAAGGGGGTGGGGCAAAGAACAAGATAAAATGACTTGCCTTTTGTTGAGTTTCAAATAACTAATATTTAAAAAAGGAATGAATGAATGAATGATTAAGGCATAACGCCACATCGGCAGTATTTCAGCCATATCGTTGCGAGAACAAAGTGACAACACGAGACGGTTAAGGTTTTCGGTATGATAGTGTTAACATCAAAAGTAAAACAAAAAGTACAGACGTGTTTAAAATCAGATAAAAGAAAAATAAGAGGTAAAACTCGAAAACAATCATATTTTAAAAATAGTCTATCTACAAATCTATATGTATATTTATTTATAAATATTTACGACAATTAAAATTTATATTTTATGATATAGGCCAATAGCCTTCAAATATTTTATGACAACATCACCAGCAATGTTGTCAAATAAATCATATATAGAGCTGACTGTATAGAATCAGTGACTGTGATGCCATATTGTGCATCACATCCAACACACTCGGGAGCACTGCTCCCATCTAAGATGAAATTGTTTGTTACATGACAATGCCCAATACGACACCTCGTTAAAACTACTTGGTCTCTACGAGACATTTGACAAGTATAAGAATTGTAGCCAATGACAGGATGAATGACATGAAGTTTATTATGAATCTGCAAGTCCCATTCACCCTGCCAAAGGCGACGAATATATTTCAGAATATTTGGGCGAAAGTCAGAATACGGGACTTTAAAAAATGAGATACAGGTTTATTTAAGGCAGCCTTCGCTTCCCTGTCTACGACTGTGTTTCCATGAATACCAATATGACTTGGTATCCAACAGAATATGATATCTTTACCTCTTTCAACCAGATTTCTATGCAAGACTATAATCTCAGGAATTAATGGATTTTTAAATTTATTATTCTCAATTGCCAAAAGACAAAACAACGAGTTAGTGCATATCACTGCCCTCTTGGCACGCCCAGAAGACACACATGATAAGGTCAAGAGTATAGCTCTGGCCTCTGCAGAAAAGATAGAAGATGAGTGTGGTAGACGAAGAGAAGTGACCCCCTGTTCTATGACAGCCGCATCCGCAACCCTGTCCCCATCCTTTGACCCATCGGTATATATAAATTTGTAATCCGGATAATTACCCTTGATTTTCGCAAAATTTTGCTGAATCATAAGAGGATTTGTATGTGATTTATTATGTTTTCGTAGATCAAATATTAGTTTAGGTTGTGGAAAAAGCCAGGGAGGAGTTTCCGGAAAACACTGAACGAACGGATTTGTTAGGACATTTAGTATATTTGTCTACGTATGATAGATTGAAAACACAGTCGTAAGCAGGGTTTGTTGGATGAGCTTTAAGCTTTGTAGCATATTGAAGGCTCAGTTTTATACGTTTGTAATGTAAGGAAGACTCATCAGCGTCCACGTATAAACTTTCTACCGGTGAGTTTCTAAAAGCACCAAGGCTGAGCCTCAAACCTTGGTGATGAACAGGGTCCAACATTTTAATATAGGACTTCCTAGCGGAACCGTAAAGGATGGATCCATAATCCAATTTAGATCTCACCAGAGAATGATATAAATTAAGTAAAACTGATCGGTCAGCACCCCAATCGGTGCTAGACACGACCTTAATTATATCAAGAGCCTTTGTACATTTAGCTTAAAGCATTTCAATATGAGATATACAAGATAGCTTACTATCAAATATTATACCTAAGAATTATGCTTGTCCAACAATTTAACCTGTTCACCACAAAAACTTAAGCCCAGGGTCAAGATGAAGTTTCCGTTTATTACAAAAATGCATACCGACAGTTTTAAATGTTGAAAATCTAAAACCGTTTTTAATTTGCCCATTTCTCGATTTTATTGAGATAAAGCTGCAACTGACGTTCGATGTTATTCAAATTCTTAGCTCGGTAGCATATCAAGAAGTCATCAACATATAAGGAACCCTCTGTTCCAGGTGTTAATGTATTGGTAGGCTATTTATTTTTTTGCTAAACAGAGTTGGTGATAGAATACTGCCCTAGGGTACACCCATTTCCTGCTCATAACAGTCAGAAAGAGTGTACCCAACCCGTACCTTAAACTGACGATCAGATAAAAGTTCTGATATAAATATTGTTAATCGACCTTTTAATCACATATCCGCGAGGTCTTTTAAATTACCATATTTCCATGTGGTGTCGTAGGCCTTTTCAAGGTCAAAAAATATCGACACAACATGTTCCTTATTGATAAAGCCATCGCGAATAAAAGTTTCGAATCGAACAAGGTGATCCATAGTAGACCTACCTTTCCGAAAACCACACTGAATACCAGAAAGTAACTTGTTGATTTCAAGAAACCAAACAAGTCTATCATTAATCATCCGTTCCATAGTCCTACAGACACAGCTGGTAAGAGCTATGGGACGGTAATTATTTGGATGAGTATGGTTTGGGAACAGGGATAATACACGCCTCCCTCCATGAGGATTGAAAGTTACCAGTTATCCAAATATCATTAAGCAAGTCCAAGAGAGTCTCCAGTGGCTGTGGTCGTAAATGGTTCAGAAGTTTATAATATACCTTATCAAGACCACAAGCAATATCGTGGGCCTTTGTTAATGTAGTTTTAAGTTCCTCGATATTAAAAGGACAATTATAATCTGCTAAATTTTTTGAAGAAAAGGGCATTTCCTTTTTTTCTCCTTCTGGATTTTATTATGTTGGAATGCTTTAGTATAATTCTCGGTAGAAGTTTTCTTGGAAATTGTCTCAGCTAATTTATTAGCTATATCAGATGGAGAGGTGTATATATTATCTCCATCTTTCAAATGCTGGACTTTTGCTTTATTATTTTTGCCCTTAAGCCTTACGCATGGGTGTTTTTGACGTAATGCCCGAAACAAAGTTCCGCCAACACGATCGTCTCTTGGACTTGAGTAATCGACGAGCCTTAGCTCGAAGATTACGAACCCGTTTTAAATTATTATGAGTAGGACAATGACTAAATCTGCGTTCAGCCTTTTTACGGTCCTTTATGGCTTTACGACAGTCATTGTCGTACCAGGGTTTACTCTTGGATTTCGGATTTGTCGAGGTCTTAGGTATAGTTCTATCGGCAGCTCGTAATATAAACTCATTAAATTTTAATATAGGGTCATCTGCTGCATTGAAAGTCTGTAGAGAGATATCAGCCTCACAAAACATCGCAAATGCGATCCAATCTGCTTCGTCGAATTTCTACCTAGCTACACGTTCTAAAGAATTGGAAGTGATATGCTCTAGTGTAATAGGAAAATGGTCACTACCACAAAGATCGTCATGCACCTTCCAAGAAAAATCCGGGAGAAGTGATGGATCCGTGATAGTAAGGTCGATAGCAGAATAAGCTCCATTACCCGGATGTAAATAGGTATTAGAACCATCATTGAAATAACACAGTTCCTCCTTCGATAAGAAGTCTTCGACTATCTTACCCTTATTATTTATGTTATTACTGCCCCATAGAGGGTTATGGGAATTTAAAATCTCCCATTATAATAAACGGTTTAGGCAATTGTTCTGTAAGATTATTTAACTGAGAAGCTGACAAAGAAGTGTTCGGAGGTATATACACAGAACATAATGTGACTGTTTTACGCAATGAAACACAAACGGCCACAGCCTGAAGCTCTGTATCCAGATTAACAGGGCTGTGGATAATATTGTTGATGAAGATAGAAGAACCGCCCGCAGCTCGCTCTTCTTCATTTGAGTAAGTACTGTATAATGATTAATTTTAAGAGTTGTCTTATCTTTGCCAAATGTCATGAGGTGAGTTTCCTAAAGACAAAGGGGAATAAGATTTAATGATTGAACAAGCTGTGTTATTTCAATCAAATTTACGTTAAGACCTCGGCAATTCCACTGTATAATTTGGTATAAAGAAGGTTTCATGGAGGAAGGGGTATCGGGAATTTCTCTTTATGTTTGGACCGCGGACGACCCTTCCTTGGAGACGGGCTGGAAGATCTCCCTGGTGCGGGTGATGTATCCAGCACATCCGCATCTGATGTTGAAGGACCAACGTCCTCCAACGATCCAAACTTATTTAAAGTTTGGATTTGGTCTCTAGTGGCCTTAGGGGACGCTCTGTGGGGCCACTATGTTATTATTTTGGTTATGAGATTTATTTTCAGACTTACTCCTGGCAGTTTTGTTTTTGCTTTGATCACGTTCAGGTTTATCAGTTTGTGTGTATTATTTACCGTTTTTTTTATTTACTGTAGTGGTCTGGGTTGAACAGGAATTACGGGCAAGTTGAGCAGGCTGTAAAGGTATCGAACTAAGGTTGTCGTTTCCAATTAGCCAAGTCAGTGAAGTTTGAGTAGCAACAGAGGCTACTCTCTTGACCACAATGGCAAACGAAGATTGCCGTGAAGTATTAGAAAGGGAGGCCAATTTGCGGGCCTCCTGATAAGAGATATTGTTTTTTGTTTTTAAATTTATTATTTGTTTTTCCTTAAGGAGAAGCTGACAGTCCCAGGAGGAGGCCATGTGAACTCCACCGCAGTTGCAACACGTAACTGGGTTGCTGCAGTCTAAACCATCATGACCATCGCAGCTTCATTTGAAACAAACAAGTTGATTTTTGCATTGGCCCTTGTCGTGACCAAATTTTTGGCAAGTAAAACAACGTGCAGGATTAGGGAAACATAAATCCACATTAACCCTACACGGCCGTACGGCCGGAGAGGAAGCCAGCATGAGCTGGACTTGAACTCACAGCGACCGCATTGGTGAGAGACTCCCGGGTCATTGCGCTGCGCTAGCACGTTAGCCAAATGAGCCACGGAGACCCCTCCCTCAAAACAGCACATCTGAATAATTGCACACCAATTTTTTCTTCGTACGTAAAATATGTACAGCCTAATGACAACATGAACGGTTTGAATCATCAAATAATACATACGATGTTCTATTTGATAATTGTTGTAGCTTTAAGGTAATTCCCATCATCGGAACTAGTTATAATTATCTGAGCTCCTTTGTTTTTGCTTTAGACTTTAGACTAACATATATTTATGTACATAAAATGCCGAAAACCATCATATTATTCATGGTATATCGTTAATGGATAAAACAAAACGGTGAACACAAAATATCATGGTGAACAAATCTTCAGTGTTCTGAAACCTGAAAATATGTCTCTTATGTCAGTAAATTACAGTCAATACCCTCGGGACTGGTGTTAATCATTAAAAGTTACAGGATCCTCCTATTTGATAGTAAGGCAGCCCTACAAATACAGTGTTCACATGAAAGTCAATATATCACAAAACGACCATAACATAAATTTTAAGGCGATGCGACTCGTTTCCATTAGATTTCTGCTCTGTTGACAAGAAACAAAAGAGAGCAAACACTATAACTTTAGCACTTAACTGGTGAGAGCTAGGGAAAGGACAGGCAGACCTACAATGCACCCTCAATATAACGTATAAGATCAGAAGAGAACAAATTGGACAAAAAAAAAATTGTTCTTGTGAAGCGGAAAATATGTTCAAATGGTGTTTAAAAGCACAGAGAATGATTTAGATCATTTGGAAATTGTGGCTTAAACTCTACTCAAATATTAAGAGGACGAAGAAGTCTAAACTACAGAGACTGGTAAACAGCATGTTATAGGATCACATTTCATTTTTGTACAGCGTAATCCAACTTTTGCTGGTATGAAAATACATATTTTCTCCACATTTACCCATTCCATGTTCTTAGCGATCACTTGAAATGATGGAAAAACCTTGAAGCTGTGACAATCAAAGCTGTCGCTCATCATGAAAGTGTCGCCAAATCTGGATACATGAACATGACCATTATGGCTGGTCGGTTAGGGATATGGTTGGATACATCACATCTGATATCCCACCATCACCCCTTCTTGTGATTCAAACCACACGAGAAAACAATTGCGGGCCAAGAGAAATAAGTTCATAACTTGGAAGCATACGGTTATGTAACACTCGCTGTGTCGCTTCAAATGCACTTCACCAGTAAAGCTCAAGTATCGAAAATTGGACCATTTATAATACGAAATACGGCATGTGTTTATACTACGGTGATTGTTCAGGTATACCAACTGAGAAAGAAAAGTCCTATTTTGAGGTGATGTGTCCACACTAGACGGGGGCATTGCCACGTAAACACTAAGCAAAATAATGACATTCTCATTAACATGATCCTATTTCCAGGAGTTCAAAAGAAAGCGCTAAAAAAGCGCTTGTTTTCTATTTTTTTTGTCTAACTAGCCAGGCGGCCTGTATGGCTACATTAAGCTCACTTGCTCTCTAGGTCATCGCCCGCCCCTATTCGCTTCTGCATATACATGAAAAGGTGTGACTGCCGAGCTATTCTATAAGACAAACATAAGAAGCTAGAGACCACGTGATTCCCCTGGATGCAAACAGGTTGGGTGACGAAATTTGTCGTGCAAAAATATTACACAGGAGTACGCCTGTTGTCAAATCGATGTCAGTAATACTATACACACTGATACAATATTATACTATACAATGCCATACTATAAAATGCTATACAATGTTACACTATACAATGTTATTTTGCTCCCTTCTCGACCACGACTCCCTCACCTCAACGAAATACTCGAGCGGCAAAACAGAGCTGCTCTCGAGCGTGACATCAGTGACATCAGTTTTGGCGCGAAAATGGAGCTCACCCAGTTTGGGCGCAAAGCACATGGAGCTTACTCATTGGTCCGTTTTGGCGCAACATGGAGCTGATGCTCTCTCGCGTGACATTTTGGCGCCACATGGAACGTGTGACGTCACGCGGCTGACGTCACGCGGCTGACGTCACGCAAAGAGAGCGGACTCAACGACACACCTGCCTCTTCTCAATTGCCCCTCCTCAAGATGACGCGTTTGCAACATTCCCTACTACTACTTTTAGCGCGACATGGAGCTGAAGGAGCTGCTGTCGCGCGTGACATCAGCTTTGGCGCGACATGGAGCTGAAGGAGCCGCTTTCGCGCGTGACATCAGTTTTGGCGCGAAATGATGTATTACTATACACACTGTTACAATGGTATACTATGCAATATTATACTATACAATGTTATTTTGCTCCCTTATCGAGTACGACTCCCTCATCCTCCTCGCTCATTGGGCGACGCAGCGCGGGCCTCAACGAAGTAACCGAGCGGAAAAACACACACCCAACCCAACCACCTCATTGGTTCACATTGTCACTGGCTTAAAATTTGTAAAGTCACGGTATGTTTTGTGGATATCAAGTAATTTAACGAGATGTATTGGGCATTTTCGTCTAACTCACAATTTTATTCTTGATGGGGGGCTCTGCCCCAGAGTGTGTTGGATATGGTGCTCAATACGTCATCATCATTTCTGGATATACTATTTTAAATTTCTGGATATTATTATATTCCAGTTTTAACTGTTTTGGTTTTTGTTGTCTAATTTTAAACATGTCCGAACATTTTTGTTTCGTTTTTGATGTTCTGACTACCATATTGAAAACCTCAATCGCTTCGTGTTTCCACCTTGTTCTCGCCACCATATGGCTGCAGAGACATACTGGTTATTCATGTCGGACAGTGTGGTAACTGGTAATGGAGTTACCTCCCCTGTTCGTGTACTGAGGGACACTGGGGCTAGTCAGTCTTGTTGGCAGATGTGCTTCCTGCACATTCTGATAAGGCTAACAGTTATGTTTTGATTCAGGTCTTAAATGCAAATTTTATGTCAGTTCCATTACTGGAAGTTAACTTTACTTCTGATTTGGTTACTGGTTTAGTAACGGTAGGGGTTGTTAATACTTTGCCTGTGGAAGATATTTCCTGGGTAATGAGTTAGAAGGAGTAAAGTTAAAGTGTGTCCTCATGCCTGTAGTGTTCCGGTTTTGGACGGAAATACAAGAGACCTACAGAAGGAGTTTCCAGGTGTATATCCCTCATGTGTGGTTACCAGATCAAACAAACAAGAGTTAGGGAGAAGGAAGACAATTCTTCAATTATCACTGAGGATTTAGCAGGTAATATTATGTTAGCTGAAACCTTCTTTCATGATATTGATTGTGTGGAGTGTGGACAGGAGTTAGACAGACCTGTTTTCTCTCGATCTGATGGGGTAAAGCAAGTCAGATTCCGAATAAGGGAATTAAGTAAATCTGCTTTATCTTTGGATGAAATATCTGATGTACCTGTTGGTAATTACATGGAGGATGAGCTGTTGAGGAGCAAGTAGTTACCATACAGATTGATATATCTGACTACTTGTGGCTACGTTCTTTAATTGTAACTCGTTTGACATTATTTAATGGCCGAACAGATGAAGACCCATCTCCAATGTTGTTGCAGGAATTCACAGATGCAATGGACAATGTACGGCTGCCAGAGGGAGATGAATAAAACGTTATTGACGAAGCCGAAAGATAACTAACTGGATAATTCCGTCTAGCATATTTCCACGGAAAAGAGAGAACATATTTACCAAATTTACTACGGGAAGACCCCTTTGGTCCTATACAAATTCTCACTGATAACAGGATACCCCCATGGTATATACGCCGGAAATCCATTTGTCTTTGCCACAAAGCATGTTAAACGCCATTGCTCTGCCTGGCATGCTGTGAAATATGTCTGATGCTACAAAGGTATCCAACAATGCCACAATGACACAGGATATCAACACTGTATGCAGGCTTCTACTTCTAAGATTCTATGCACTTCTAAGATTGTGTTACTATATAAACATGATAAACATTCGTAGAGTACATGTGGGTTAATACAAGACTATGGTTTTTTGTTATGTTCTTTCTGAACAGCTGTCTCAACAAGAAATGCTAAAAAGTTTGGCAGGTTTTTAAGGTCGCTGTTTTGTACCGGTAATCCATACATGTGCCAGAGTGTGCATCATTTCCAGTCATACAATACTGTATGTTCTATTGTACGTGTGTACAGCAGCAGAGGTCACTTGTCTTTTCATAGCATGTAATGTGCAATGAATTGATCCTGATTTTGTGTTTCTCTGAAAGGGAATGGAAAGAAACAGATCCCCAGTGAAGCAGACAATGGCGGGGATGGCAGCTGTGAAAAGATCAAGCTCTGGTATGTGCGTTTTGGGTTTTTATTAATGTCAGGCCGTCTGGACTTACTTAACTTAACATGTATAAACTTACATACAATTAAGAGTGACTGCTGTCATTGTCAACAATATAAAAGTTTAAAACAAATATTTTAACGCACTTTGGAGCTAGCATGCCCAACATTTGACCCATATATTGTTGTCTATCATGAACAGGAAAGTAACACCATGTTTTGCAGGATGACGACATCCTCCTGCACATCCCTGCTGAGCTCGTCATCGATTGAGTTAAGACCGGAATTAGCATGGTTCCTGGGAAGTGCGTTTGGGGATAAGGGTGCGGGTGGGAATAGCTCGCGCCTCGTGGATTATTTTCAAAGCATACATAGTTTCGAGGGATTTATCCACTACATAAAGCACAATTACGCAAGGGGGAGGAGAAGAGACGGTAGAGAGGAGGGGAGGAGAGGGGAAGGGGAGGTGGTCCTTCATCGCTTATCCTCTAGGATCACATTAATTACCGTAAATTACCAAATTTCTGTTCTTTATGCATTGAAATGAAGTTGTGCACTTATGTGTCTCATACAGGCGAGCTCTTTGCTAGACTTGCTACCAATTTTAAGTTGCTGTATTTAAGGCACACCAATGAGAAACAGGCGGTTGATAAAGGCCTACGAGGTAATTCCCAAGCGAAGACAACTTATTTAGACTAGCTTTGTAAATCGGAGATACATGTATTTAAATAAATGTAAATACTAGGCACGGTATGTTGTAATATATTGTGTGTACATGTATTTGTTTCCTTTTTAAAACCCCAGTGGGGTTTCCGGGGTGATAAGAATAGGACCTCAGCCCTCAAGGCAAGATTGTCGTAAAAGTCGACTAACTTAGAGCTCTCCTGTGTGATCCCGGTGAATATAATAAGCTTACATCTTCTCGGTTTTGTGAGAGACAACCGAGAAGCGACCTGTTTGCCATGGGATGCGACCCGTAATCTACGAGGACGGCATCCTGGTGGCTGAGGGCGTGTTGATCTTGCGAGATCCTCACGCCCAACACGTCACTTTGGCCCTTACTTGGAGAGAGACGGGAGGTCGGATGGGCCAGGTCCGAACAATCGGCTTGGTCATGTCTTGCCTCTGCGTGGTCCCAATTTCCTGTAAAACAGCACATCATTTAGAGAACAAATGTTATTTCTGAAATATCGTTTGCAGGACTACGTTTTGAGGCGGTGGCTTATGGGTCAATGGAGTAGATTGAATTTAACCTTTGGTATAAATCATTCTGTTCGAGTATACCTCGTATGGAGTCCTTGGTGTCTTTCCTGCTGGGTATTCCCGGGTTCAGGCATCGCCCTTGTTGGCACTCCGTGGTGGGTGGGGAACATATGGGGTGAAATTTATATTTATACATCATGTCGACTTTAAACCCTGTTTCAAATGTTTCAAATATGAATACCAGATCTTCCTTTCAGGTGTTCGACCTGCTTTTAATACACCCTCAACCCAGACTACCTCCATACAACAAATAACACCAGCCAATAATACTGACCAAACCGATATCCCTAAACCTAGTCAACCTAAAAACCAAAATATGTCCAAAAATAAACCTCAAAATAATAACAATAAACCTAGTAAACCCAGTTGCCCAACAGAGCGTCCCTCTAAGGCCCCTAGGGACCCTGTCCAAACTTATAATAAGTTTGGATTGTTGGAAGACGTTGGTCCTTCAACATCAGATGCGGATGTAATGGATACATCACCCGCACCAGGGAGATCTTCCAGCCGGTCTCCAAGGAAGAGTCGTCCTCTATCCAAACACAATGAAAAATTTCCCATACGTCTCCCTCCGCAATGGCGATAAACGACAAAATTATACAGTGGAATTGTCGAGGCCTTAAGGTATATTTTATTGAAATAACACAGCTTGTTCAATCATTAAATCCTATAGCCCTTTGTCTTCAGGAAACTCACCTGAAGATATCTGACAAAGATAAAATAACTGTTAGAAATTATTGCTTCTACAGTACTTATTCAAATGAAGAAGAGAGAACTGCAGGCGACTCTTCTATCTTCATCAATAACAATATTATTCACAGCCCTGTTCCGCTGGATACAGAGCTTCAGGCTGAGGCCGTCCGTGTTTCATTGTCTGAACCAATCACATTATGTCCAGTGTATATACCGAGCATTTCTTTGTTAGCTTTGGAGTTACATAATTTAATAGAACAGTTGCCAAAACCTTTTATACCAATGGGAGATTTTAAATCCCATAACCCCCTATGGGTCAGTAATAACATAAATGATAAGGGGAAGATAGTGGAACATTTCTTATCTAAGGAGGAACTGTGTTATTCCAATGATGGTTCTATCGACCTCACTATCACGGATCCATCACTTCTCCCGGATTTTTCTTGGAAGGTGCATGACGATCTTTGTGGTAGTGACCATTTTCCTATAATCCAAGAACATACATTAACGTGTAGCTAGGTGGAAATGCTATAAAGCAGATTGGATCGCATTTGAGATGTTCTGTGAGGCTGATATCACTCCAGAGACTCTCAATGGAGCAAATGATCCTATGTTAACATTTAATGATCTTGTATTACGAGCTGCCGATAGAACTATTCCCAAGACCTCGACAAATCCAAAATCCAAAAGTAAACCCTGGTATGATAAGTACTGTCGCAAACCCATTAAAGCCCGCAAAATGGCCGAGCGAAATTTTAATATATGTCCGAATGATAATAACTTAAACCAGGTTCATGTTTTTAGAGCCAAGGCTCGTCGATTACTCAAGTCCTAGAGACCATCTTGTTGGCGGAACTTTGTTTCGCGCATTACGTCAGATACACCCATGCGTAAGGTCTGGAACATGGTTCAGGAGTTTAAGGGCAAAAATAATAAAGCAAAAGTTCAGCATTTAAAAGATGGCGATAATATATTGACCTCTCCATCTGATATAGCCAACAAATTAGCTGGAACAATTTCAGCTAATTCTTCTGAGAGCTATACTAAAGAATTCCAACATATTAAAAACCAGAATGAGAAAAGTAAATTGCCCTTTTCTTCTAAGAATTTAGAAGATTATAATGGCCCTTTTAATATCGAGGAACTTAAGACTGCATTAAAAAAGGCCCACGATACTGCTTGTGGTCCTGATAACGTATACTATAAATTTCTGAATCATTTACCATCAGAGCCACTGGAGAGTCTCTTGGACTTGCTTAATGATATTTGGATAACTGGTAATTTTCCACGGTAATGGAGGGAGGCGTGTATAATCCCGGTCCGCAAACCAGGTAAGGATCATACTGATCCAAATAATTACCGTCCCATAGCTTTTACCAGCTGCGACTGTAAGACTATGAAACGGATGATTAATGATAGACTTGTTTGGTTGCTTGAAACCAACAAGTTACTTTCTAATATTCAATGTGGTTTTCGGCAAGGTAGATCTACCATGGATCAACTTTTTCGATTTGAAACCTTTTTGTTTGCGATGGTTTCATCAATAACGAACATGTGGTGTCGATATTTTTTGACCTTGAAAAGGCCTACGACACCACATGGAAATATAATATATTAAAAGATCTCGCGGATATGGGATTAAAAGGTCGATTACCAATATTTATATCAGAATTTTTATCTGATCGTCAGTTTTAGGTACGGGTTGGGTCCACTCTTTCTGACTCTTATGAGCAGGAAATGGGTGTACCCCAGGGCAGCATTCTATCACCAACTCTGTTTAGCATAAAAATAAATAGCCTAGCAATACATTAACATCTGGCACAGAGGGTTCTTTATTTGTTGATGACTTCCTGATATGCCACCGAGTTAAGAATATGAATAACATCGAACGTCAGTTGCAGCTTTGTCTCAATAGAAGATTTATATATATATATATATATATATATATATATATATATATATATATATATATATATATATATATATATATATATATATATATAGAACCACCATATGACTGTTTTAAAAAACAGAAAATGAGCATGTATGAGGAAATTCATAAATGATTAGTTTGTCAATTATTTTCAGTGAAGAATCGTTCAGCCTCCAGTTAAACTTTAAATGGATTAATATACATATAATTTTTATTGTGTAAAAATTCTTTGGAAAGCGTTTTTTTGTGTGTATATATGAACACAGTAGAGTCTTTCCTACGAAGAGTTTAACTGACCACCAACGATGTCGGGCCTTAAATGACAGTGCCCAAGACACTATGCGTAGATACAACTTAACTGCAATGGGTCATACCTTGTGTCAAAAGAGGAAACGAATAAGTAAAAATAAGTTTTCGGCGACGTCACCGAGGTGGTTAGCCCACCAGCGTGGCGCAATGACCCAGAACCCTCTCACAAATGCGGTCGCTGTGAGTTCAAGACCAGCTCTGACCGGATTCCTCTCTAGCCGTAGGCCACGTGGGTAGGTCTGCTAGCAACCTGTGAATGGTTCCTATTTCCTTCCGCCATAATGCTGGCCGCTGTTGTATAACTGAAATACTCTTGAGTGCGGCCTGAAACACCAATCAAATAACAAGGTCTTCCGTTACTCACATATAATATGTGACACACTGAGTTTAGAGGAAATTTTGAGAAAATTTATATAGACAAAATAAAACTGAATTTATTGCACATTATTATTTGATTTTATCTTATTGGTGTTTTACGCCTTACTCAAGAATATTTTACTAATGGTAGGAGAAACCGGGCAGAGTCCGGTTGAACCCCACGACCATTCGCACCTGTGATCACGTACGGACCGGAGAGGAAAACAGCATGGGCGAATATAAACGGATGTAAAACCGATGTCCTTAATGCTGAATAAGTTTTACACACAAATTTCAAACTACCAAAAGCACTTAAGGATATATTAGGCTTGTTACAGAGATGAACCGCCCATCATATGCTGCATTACTATATGGCGAATTTAGCATTGTTAAAGGACACATGAAAAAATGTTATATCTTTTAACAACCCCGATATTTTCTACATATGTTCCATCGATACATGGAAACTTTCGGAAATGACGTCATTGACAAACTTTTATTTAACCTGCATTTAAGCCACATCACTGAGAAAGTTTACTGGCAAAACTGATGCGGAACAACATTTATGTTCCAACCTCTAGACTTGTCCGTGAACAAAGAGTTCAAGGACGAACTGAAGAGCAGTTTCCAAGGCTGGAACGTTGGAAGTGGAAATTCACGTGGACAAAGAGACTTAAGCCTATACATAACAGGCGGTTGATGAAGGCTTACAAGGTAAACGCCAAGCAAACACAACTTATTTAGACTGGCTTTGTACAATCCAGGGTACATATATTTAAGTAAATATAAATACTAGGAACGGTATGTTGTAATGTATTGTCTGTACATCCATTTGTTACCTTTCCTAAATATTAGTAATATGAAAAGGCAAGCCATTTAATTTTGCTCTTCTTTCACCCCTTTTACCTTTGTAGTGCAAAGATTTTATGCCACGCAAGACTGTATACTGGCTGGTTATTTATTTTCAGATAATTTGACCACTATCTTCAACGGGAATATCCTCGAACCATTTGTGTTTGCTGTGTTTTAGAGGCACCATGGATTTTCCAGTCTTCACAACTTGCGGGATTATCCTTAAATCGAAAGTATAGACTTGGTAAAAGTTGATGTATCTCCCAATCCAATACTCGGCATCCCGCATTATACATTACGTGCAATCCACAGCTACCAGTGTTCATTTGTTAGATTGAAGTTGATCTTCATCGGTCTGTCTAGTTGGTTATTTAACTTCCAGTTAAAATTAGAAGGACAAATACCTCATTCCGTCGTCGTAACGGAAACGAACTGTTATTCCCTCCGCTCATTACGCCGTCATTGATGTACAAAAAGCATTACTTTCCTAAACATAGAGAGGTATAACATTGACAGGACCGGTAGCTAAGAGGTGGTTATCTCCCTTAGCACCTAAGTGTATAGTGGCAGCTTTAATTGTGTTCGACCACTTTGGCTTGCAGTCTACATAAGTTTTTTTAAGCATTTTACATACATATGTTCGCTGTAAAATACTTGAGATACCAAAAAATAAGAACCATTTTCTAAATTTCAAGATCTTAACGTGTTGTTGTGTTTCGGGTTATCGTTGGTGGACCAGTCTGTGTGCTGGTGGTGCCTGGAACGATCTTCATTGCCCTGCCATCCCGATGTATGACATATCTGTACTTAATCTGATTCGTGTATTAAATTTATAGTGGCACTGTAATTGCACTACGTGCCTCTCCAGTCTTCTGACGTCTTATCTCCGGCTTTGACTCGTACCAAGGCTATTCTATGTGTCTACATGTATAACGGTAACGTTTTGTCTATTAATCTTCCCTGTCTTTTGCATTTAGATTTATTAGATTTAGCTGTGGAGGAAAACCAGGATGCCTAATTAGGACAATGGTGTAAATAACAGCATAGGTTTCTCTGTAGTTTCTTCCACGAGAAAAGGATGAGCACGGAAGAGATCGTTAAGCGAGGAGAAGGACAAAAGGGGACAGAGCTGCAAGCACTAAACCAGCTTAAACAGGAGAGGAGTTGTACAATGCTGCTGGCAATGTGAATGTTATTATAAAGCCATTCGAGGGGGATAATGAAATAATGAATGACTATGGCTTAAGGTCAAGTCGGCCAAGACTTACCGTGGTGGGAACATCAGGAAACAGTAAACTGGTTTTGATCTAACAATATTCCAAAATAAACTAAAAACAGACGGACAGGTGAAAAGATCTAAACTTTAGCTACAACCCGAAAACTATGATGTTTTTATGACACATATATATACACGTTAAGTAATGACAGCATCGCCGGACAATAGTTCACCCAGTCAACAAGGATATGTTTGCTGCCGTGTTCAGGAGCACTAACGCCATCGAAAATACAACTTTGTGTTAAGAGGGAATCCCCAAAAAGTACTTAAAATACTTCATCTATATGACACATTATTAAAGATTTAGACCATAGAGAATAAAGCTAGAGCGACGACAACTGTGTGATAGGAGGCAAATGGTCACACATAACCGATAAAATACGAACTGTCAATTTCCCTCAGTTATAAAAGTGTTTTTATTCTGTTCATGTCAATGGTTAAATAGTAGCAAATTACACGCTCATAGCACAATGGCTTAAGTAGAATTAGGTACACAAATGCAGTGATGGTAATTGCAATTTATTAGACGTCACTGGTTTACAATTACTTAAAATGCTGTAATGTCCTAACATTTAATATACAGTAACATTAAGCTGTACAAAAGAATTTCATTCACATTAAAACAACGCAAAACTGAAGTGTCTTCAGAATTCTGTACGCATCATCAACAACTTCCTGTAACAAAACGTATTTCATGTAATGACAACTGTTGCAAGTAATGGAAGGAGAGACGTGTGGGAATAGCCCACAGGAAGTCTGTAATTGCTTTGATAGGGTTAAACAATAGATATAATGAAATTCTGTCAATTAAATTTCTGTGCAGAATAGTAGGATAACGATGTCCTTACACTGTACGCGTATATGAGCCTCCGGTTCTTCCGTGAGACGTTTGGAGTTTTGAAGAACCCACACAAAGCTGACGCCTGAATTTTGGGCAATTGCACAACAGTACTTATTTCAAAATGACTTCTTCTTGCAGTGTCTTTGTTGAAGACACAGATCTTCTTGTAGAGCCTTTGTTAAGAAAGGAGATACAAGTTCGGGGGTACAGCTTCTCGACCCCGCAATAAAGCGAGCTTTGTATGGGGATTTGTGGGATGTTTGGGATACAGTAAAGTTGTGCTTTACTGGTGTGACGTGAAGGTATGGATATACTCCTCTGTTTGTTAAACGACAAATGTGACGTTAGGCTCTTATCTGATCAGCTGATTAGTTTTCAAGAATCCACACTTTTAGCGGTTTCAGTGATGAAAACTTGTACCACCTTAGCGCTCTTTCGTTTGGCGTACGATAGAGCGGGATTCGAACCCTCGAATAACAAGGCTCTAAATCATTTCTAATACCTCACTAAGCTAACCGGGATGATCGTAACACTTTCTCCTTTAAGACGACTTTACACGTTTGTAATGACGTCAATTCAGTGTCTAACCGGATTCCATTCCTCTTGAGATCTAAAAGGCCTTCATCTCCGGGCGAAGGAAACTAATCTTCTTTCATGCGTGGCTGGATTTGCGCATCCACAGACTTTGGCTCACGAAATTTATGTCCCCTTATACTGATGCATTCAACTGTGTACCAACATGACAAGCTGGAGGCACAACAATTACGCAGCTTCACATGCCAAATTTATTTTATACGAAGGGTATCCGTTTAAAGATATTCCACGGAAATCTGGATAACCGCATTCTCCTAGTGTCTGTATTGTTATGCACAAACATAAACTGTCAGTTCCTGGAAAAAAAATTTGCAATTATTGCATTGGTCTATGGTGTCTTGTAAGTAGGAGAAAACACTAGTAACTCTAGGTTCTTGAAAAAGAATGAACTCGACGCTCGCGTTTCCTTCATTCTGTGTTAAAAATCTACAATTACGAATGCTATCTCCACTACAGAAAAGACTGATAAGTCGTAAATAGTTTCATCGAAAAAGTTATCATCAGTTTTGTGTTTTCTCCTTTAAAAATTGAGATAGTTCGCATGTGGTTGCCTAGTCATCGGACATATTGTGATCAGCTATAGGGCATGTTATATTTCTGCAGTCCGAAATTTATCCCACTAAAATGATAAAATATAACATAAGAAAGATCAAGGGAAAGTTCAAAAGGGACAATTACTACGAATTATTGACCTCTCTTCGCCCATAACTTATAAACAATCACGTGTATCGTCTATTTAGTTGATTTTCATCAGGCGTATCTTCATCTCGCTGAACTGAAGAGGGAGATAATTAGACGACCAATGGTACCACCAATACCAATGACTGATGAACTATTTACCTTTGAACTCTCTTACACATGAACATACAGCCCATTTAGATTACTGTGAGTAAGGAAATATTCTTAGAAATTACCTCAGCAACAGCGGTGAGTAAGAAAAGAGTTCACATTACCGGCAAATGTCAGTCTTTGGTTTTACTCTCATCTAATTCATATTGTCCACAGTCAACCAGTGGTGATCAACTCTTTGTTCACCAACAGGCACATCACTTATCAACAAGCTTCGAAGCTGAATGCCAGAAGTTTATTCCTCTTACCAGGATTATTATACTTTTTAGTTCTTCCTTGGCCTTTTTCTACACAACTGCAAATCGCTGCTGTTATTCATTTATACGGTTATTACAACATCTTACTGCTAAGTGCTGGCATATAAAACTTTTACTTATTCGCCATGTTGGGTGTATATGGAAATCTGCAGAAACGTTTGTCGGATTCCCATGAGATTTAAAATACATGAGAACACTTCACGGGGCTATACAGTTTAAGAAATTTACTTATTTCGGCTCCAAAGAGATTAAGCTCGCCTCAGAGTTCTCAAGTCACATGGTGACCTATTTTTCCATTTTGAAATAAAAAGCATGTAGTTGGATGTAATTTGGCCTGCTCCAGACGAGTCCGGTTTTAACTTTTTCATGTAATGCATGGTTTTGCTACAAACGCTCGAAATCTTGCTTTGCATCACATTATTTTAGTTTTCTTGACAAGGTCACTTCACTGGAAAGCAATGCGTGTGATG
The DNA here is from genome assembly GCF_032854445.1 of Liolophura sinensis. Classification (NCBI taxonomy): domain Eukaryota; kingdom Metazoa; phylum Mollusca; class Polyplacophora; order Chitonida; family Chitonidae; genus Liolophura; species Liolophura sinensis. The sequence goes on along the minus strand of NC_088305.1, from coordinate 6,963,845 downwards.
CTGACAGTAAATTACCGTATATGTAAGTATATATATATATATATATATATATATATATATATATATATATATATATATATGTTAAATAAGCTAACGGCTCAAAAGTAATGTTTCAAAGACACTCTATCAAACGCCCTTTTTAAGATTTTACACTTTTTCAATAGTGCTGTTGGAAATTATGGACAAAAGTTTAGCGATCTGTGAGCTACATGAACAGTTGCAATGAGAGCGCAATCGCGATATATATCTTGTTATCTACAACTGATATGGAAGGACGGTAAAAGATATGAATAATGATTTCACTCAGTCGCCTAGAACATACCTTGCGTCTTTCCAACATCATTGAAAACTGTTCACTGCTTCTATTTGAATAATTCCATCCTATTTTCGTACTTTGTATACATCCTTAGTTCTTTGGTGGTTTCTGTTATTCGTCGTTTTGCGGAATATACTTTGTGATTATTGACCTGGAACGTCCTGGAACTTCCTTATTGGTTGACGACTGGCACACGAGTGTCTGTTGCGCCGCAATCATTTCTAACTCTACCTAAACATTTAGGTTTATTATTCGACATAATAGTTTCTTGAACAGTTCCAATTAAAGTGCGAGTGAAAAACCTACAATTGAAGTTTACCTGAAAATTATTCACAGTCTAATGATTTAACTGTTGACTGGGATTTCATGCCCAGAAAATCGACTCTGTTCCCTGCAACACTGAAAACTAATAACGGTTGAGTCACTTCATGCACCATATTTTTCAATATCCCTCCAATTTGAAAATTAAAATAGTTTGGAAATGATTGACTAGTCATTGGGCATATTGTGATCAGCCCTACGGTGTCATATGTTTCTGCAGTCCGAAATTTCCCCCACTAATAGGATAAAATGTAACATAAGTCATATTCAGTTATTAGACATTTTTTGTTTTTGAATCATTTGAAAAGGTCAACAACAGGAAGAGAAAAACAAAGAGGACAGATCAAGTGAAAGTTAAAAAGGAACAACTACTACGAATTATTGACCTGTCTTCGCCCATAACTTACAAACAATCACGAGCATCGTCTATTTAATCGATGTTGACCGGGCGTATCTTCATCTCGCTGAACTGAAGAGGGAGATATTTAGACGACCAACGGTGCCACGTGACTGATGAAGTATTTGGGGTGGACTTCTCTTGCACATGAACATACAGCCCATTCAGATTACTGTGATGGCAACTATTGTACCACCATGCCCCATCATATCTCACTGCACAGTTCAGGTTGTAATAGTCGTTATCTCGGTCATATGTGGAAAACTCCAAGCCGTTGTGGTAAGCCATGGAGTCACCTGAGAGAACAAAAAAATGACTCAAAATCTGTAGACACATAGACTATTGCACAGCTCAGATTGACTGGATTTATTCATTTAATTCGTGCTTACTGTGAGAAGGATCTGGTCGATAAGTCCAAAACAAAAAGTTGGTCACCAGCGACTATACAGACTTGCCTCTACCAGCAAAATTGGGTGATCAAAATTAAACGGTCGAAGCGACTGTATAAGTTAGCGTCAAATGTCTTAACATAGACATTTTAATGCTGTATGTGGTCAGGGTATCGCTGGTGACACACGTACAGTGTATATCACATGATATGATCTAACATAAAAACATCAAAGATGACCAGAAGTGATGAATATATTGATATATTCGGAATGAATAGCGAGCATGCATAGGTCTACATAGGCTGATTTAGAAACATTATTGGCCTTTCTAATGCCTACTACATGTATTCGTGATGTCTATAAACCAGTCATACATTGGCCTATTGCCATTGTGACGTCAAAATTCAGACCCATTGTTAGAGTATGCCTACTTAGGGTGTCGGCCAGTCTTTTCAGTTTTGAGGAAAATTATCCACCACCCCCTCCCCTCCCCTACCTCGACAACCACCACAGTGTGTGACTATATTTTTCTTTCCGCCCAATATACTTTTTTCTTTCACCAAGAATATTTGACGCTTATAATTTTGGTCGCTCTCCTTCCACCTTTTGCCCAGAGTTTTTCCACCATGATTCCTACAGTCGCCAACTGATGAGCAATTTATCACATTTAGTTGCAACTTTTCAGGGCAAATTTTTGCCTGATTTTAGTTGATATGTTTTGTTTTTTAATTTATTTTTTAAGACTATGTTTTTTTCAGACAAAATGTCGGTCAACTCACCGGCATTCCCCTTGAATGTGCCCAGTAAGAGCCGGAAGTTGTGAGACTCGTCTGCCACACGGAATCTGCTGTAGGAAGCGTAACCCGTTCCCAGGGTGTAGCTTCTCATATCCACGAGGAGTTCAAAGTGCGCCTGAGACGTCAGGAGGTGAATCTTTTGCAGGCCTGGGGAGACAAAATTGGATGGTTTTGACTGGCTACTGTATTTGTGGGAACTACCTGGTAAAGGGCTGTTTGTGGGATGCAGTTCATCGTATTATATCACTTCGGCATATTATGTTACATGGATAATATCGTCATTATATCTGACAGATGTAATCGCAATTCAAGGCAAACTGGTTCTGATAATGATTTCTTATTTGGTATGTATGTTCACTGTGGCAGATTTAATCTGCGGCTGTTGTGATCACATTTCACGTTTACACTAAATTGACAGAAATTAGTTTCAGCTGTGTGTTGGTAAGACGGCAACTGGAAATAAAATGCTTCAGCGAAGTCATCGCAATGGTAGTCAAAAGCCCTTGCGATAAAGATTTCACTTTTAATCTGTAGTTTTAAATTGAGGTGTACTGGGTTCTTATGTTAACCAAGGCTGTTTACAAGAAATTGTTTGTTTATATGGCAGCAGGCTGGAATTGAACACTTTGAATGATAGGAATACTCCATGTATCGTAGTCATTCTGGATTAGTGAATGCCTATTTGATATACAGGTTCATATGCTGAATCAGTTTCAGCCAACCGATAGCAAACAATAACCAACAATTCTAGAGTTTCGCACAAATACCTTAAAGTTTAAAGCTGCCTATGGGTTTGGGTGTGTCAAACTCACTTGTTGATCACTGAATACTATATAATATATATTACATGTATACCTGACTCCAAATGTTATCTTACCTGACTTCAACTAATGACATTCTTGAGCTAAGCCAGTTACCTCAGTACAGTTTTCATCTATTGATCACCCTTCGGATGGTCTTTAATCAACTAATAATATGTAGTATACTTCATTATGTTACCGGAGCTTTCAAACACACAGTTGTGTGCTGCCAGCAACAGCAGTGAGTAAGGAAAGAGTCCACATTACCGGCAAATGACAGTGTTTTCTTTTACCCTCATCTAATTCATATTGTCCAGCACTTATCAACTAGCTTCCATGTTGAATCCTGGAGGCTTTTCCTTCTTTCCAGAACTATTACTCTTTGTAATATTTTCTCGGCCGTCTTCCACAAAACTGCAAATTGCTGCAGCTATTGATTTACACTTCTGTTACGAATTCTTACTGATACGTGCTGGCATATAAAACTTTTATACACCGCTCTTGCATTATCTTGCTGTAGAACAAGATTGTGTCTTCAATCAAAAAATAAAAATAGTACAGGTACAACACTTCATCGACGTAGCGATGCGTCGTGACGCCTCTACCAGATCCCTGCCGAGTGTTTTGGAAGATCACAGGCGGAACATGACGTCCTCAACAGATTGCTCTCCAAAGCATGATTGACGGCTCTCCCCAACGGTCATTCTACAATACGCATGGATCACTGAACCTTTAACCTCTACTTCGTCATGCCCTCACACGGTCGTCCACGGCGTTTATGCAAAATCGACGAGGACAATATTCTTCCATTGCCCATTGCGCCAGTTCCGATGACCTGTGGCCCATTTAAGTCGAGCGCGTCTGTAACATGGAATCAAACGTAAACCAACATAAGGTTGACAGTAACGCAAACCCGCATCGTTGAGTTGGCAATGTACAGTATTGGTGCTGATGGGTCGGTTCGTTGTTCCAATTGTGTTTTGAGCTGTAGTGGCTGCTTGCAGGGATCGATTCCGACGATGTGAATTGACAATGAAGCGGTCTTGGTTTGACGTCACACGAGGGCGTCCGCTCGTAGTGGTGAAGCAGTGGAGCAGAAGTATGCTGGACCCATGAGGACCACAACGCGAGACGTTCCAACCTGCCTCAATGTGCCCATGGCTCTTTGACGTTGATCAGCACACAGATGTGGCATGGTCACTGTCGCATCAAAATGCGAAAGTAAGTGCTCTACGATTTATGTTCCTTAATAAGTATTCTCAGACCAAGAATCTCGTGAAAAAGAAGCGCATTCAACTCAACTCGCAAACACTTCACGAAGAATATGAAAATTAAAATCAATACGATTAAGTGCCGCCTGACACCACGTTTGCTTCGTTTGCGGAAGATACTCATCTTTAAAATTGAAAAACACTCTCTGGAACATCCATTACATATCTACACACTTTGGATTACTCAGAATGTACTTCCGAAATGACATTGGAAAAATTCGCATTCTTTTGAAATTAGGCATATATATATCATTTCTTACAAATTCACTGATAACGTATTTTAAATTTGCTTTGGACACGGGTCTGACCATTATCGTGGTATATGAATTTCTGACTCCACACTTATATATTTATCGTCAGTATATATATATCAATCTTAGAAAACGCCTTTCATGGAGTGTCCTTGAAACATTACGAATCGGTAGCTGTATTTATATATGGTAAATACAGCTAACATAGTATATACCATGGGGTTCTGGTGCACTTAACATGATAGCGCCCGACCCACGGTCTGGCGAGTCCCCAACCCGCGTTCAACTCGATAGGGCAATAACCCCTGTGAGATGTGGCCCCACGTACATACACAATTTTCCCATTAGTGCACGTACGTCGGAGTGCGTATGTCCACACAGGTTGTTTCGGGACGCTTGTCGGCTCTCCATTTACATACCCAGGCTATTGCTTATATACCAGTACAATCAACTTGCTCAAGGGACACAGCACATGCAAATGGCTCACATTAATCTCAGAGCTCTGCAGTACAAGCTGCCTTAAGGATTTCTGTAAGGTTCACCTGGCAAGATTTCGCAAGGACCCATGCACACAGCCTTGCCGAATTTGCGGGTGCGGCGATACTAACAAACACTAAAGGCTCTCTATTGCATGTGGACATCGAAGTGGGCGGTGGTGTGATAAGAGGGCAGTGCAGAAAGAATTTGCACGCCTCGCTGCCTTTAAAATTCCCATTTAGAGGCATGGCTACAGCTGATATATTCATCCATCAGCATGGCGAATACGGATAAGCCCATTCGTGCGGGGTCAAGGAGCGCCTGCTAAAGCCATTACAGCCTGGGAAATATCGACCTCCCCCCCACCCCCTCCCACCTCGCAAAAAGAGTGGTAGGAAGAGGAAGGTCATTGAGGAAGAATTTGACCCAATACCTCGCTCCACAACATTGAGAACGACTGCCGACTACCAGGAGGTTCTAGAGCTTTTTGAGGATGTCATTGTAAATGATATTACGTTTCTCCAGACTATATGCCTGATCGGAAATTATCGCCGGGGATGGCACATGAAGGTGCTCGAAGGCAATCCGCACGGTGCAGACCCTAAAGTTTTCCTAAATGTGGTTCGCCCCCAGATCAAGGAAAAACTCGAAGAAGTGATGCTAGCCCTTGGTGGTGTAAATTTCAACTCGCTCTCAAAGTCTCGATCCCCAAAATCCGGCAGTCAACAAAAACTTCCTTCACATCCTGGGGATTCTGGAAAAGTGGTCGTAGACAGTCAGGATGCATCATAGATCGAGCGGAATCCACCGTGAATTCAAATTCGAACAGAGCCCCTGAATAAAGCCCTATAATCGGATGAACACGGAGCTCCGAAAAAAAGCCACCAGCGGCCACAAGCTTATGAACAACAGTGTCCTAGGTAAAACGATGGAGAACCGCAGAAAACGGGTCGATGTTAAGCTGGTGCGAGCAAGTGAGGAGTACAAGCTTCATCGTTTGTTAGCAGGCCCGGCCTTTTCCCGAGCCAAGATATTCGACAATGATCTTGCAGCAATCCAGGTCCACAAGAGCCACCTAGTGCTCAACCGCATCCTCGACCTCTCCAAACACCTGATGTATAACTTCTACTACAACCAGATGGACGCTCAGTACGGACAGCATTGCCAAATCATTTACACTGACACAGACAGCCTGCTCCTTGAGAACCAGCCAGACGATGTGTACACGGATATGGCCAGACATGCAAAACTCTATGACACGTCTGACTACCCAAAAGACCACGCACTGCAAAATATGCCGAACAAGAAGGTGTTGGGTAAGAAGAAGGATGGTTATGTTGGAGGTCCAATAACCGAATATATCGACCTGCTCCCGAAGATGTACAGCATCCTCGAGACCTGCGGCCACAACATCAAAAAAGTCAGAAGTTTGAAAAGGACCACCGTGAAAGATATCAGACACGGGCGGGACATAGAGGCTCTCTTCAAAAAGCAGAGCTTCCGCCATGGCATGGATGTCCTACGGTCAGAGCGCCATTGCATCTACGGGCAGCATTTGAATAAGGTATCCTTCTCACCCTTCGACTCCAACCACTGGATAGCTGAAAATGGGGTGGACACGCTGGCGTAACACCAAGATGCCCTTCCAGTGGACCCAGTTGAAATGAACGAATACATAGATGGGCTCGAAGCAGCGCTGGAGGACCACATTCGGTGGGAGCTGAAGTTTTTCGCCAAGCTTGGTTTCCGAACGCCAGAATTGGTAGACATTCAATACCACACAGGGTTAGTCGCGCAGCGACGGTCATCCTCCAGATTGCCGGGCTGGTACAGATAGCAAACACCAACCATTAAAGGAGCCTCTGTTCTTAATGATTCTTAATGGCTGCGAGCCCTTTCCAGCCTTTTGGGCTGTAGTATATACTGGCAGGACGAGCGGTTGTCTTAGTACTGGGAGCATGGCTTGAGTGATATTCAAGCAGCCCAACCAATCTCCAACAGGTGGAAGCCACAGGTTCAGGCTGTCGCCCGGTCGTCGCTTTGCGCGCTATCGATCATCGCATTAGCCAGAGGGCTTTGAATCTTGTGGCGCCGAGCGCACTGGCGAAGCATCGCGAAGTACAGCTCTGCGGGCAAACACATCATCGCACGGTTCGATCTATCAAAAGGACGCAAAAAAAACTTCCCGCCTCACTACTAAGGTTGTGTTGACACTAAGGCCCCAAACGCCTTCTGGCGATAAAACACGGTCTGTTCGGATTACTTGACTAGTTTGTACGCCACTAGGCCGGTCGCAGCGTGCTTTTTTGGATAGAACTGTCCTATAACTGACCAGGTCAACCACGCACACTTCCAGGATAACGAATGTAATCTCCCAATGCTTTTGGTCTTCTGACGGCACAAAGAAATTGAGGAGCTGTGCTTCGGTTCCCTGCAGTGCATTGCGCGCATCGGGTAAAAGTGGTTTGCCCCTAACCGTAACGTACTCGCGGATTGCAGCGTCGACATCCTGTGAAGTTTGGACGGCGTGACCCTGGCGGCGAAGTTCGTCATTTATCCAGTTTAAGGGCTCAGTTCGTTTTCGAGCCCATGCTGCCTAGGCGGCTTGGAGCTGTTTTATTGCCTTGTCATGGCGCTTCCGCTCCTCGTCTACACCGGAAGATCTTAGCATCGTGATGAGATAGTTTGACCCTGAGAAGACCAGAGCCTTTAACAGCGCGCAGCCCATCATCATCGCGATAGAGGGTATTCTTACTACATAATATCTGGAGGATGGACCCCCTGTTTAATTAGTATGTCCTTCGACAGCATAGCCAGGCCGACATCAACAATAACCATTCCCATGTCTTGGGCTGTGGTGTCTAGCTTTGGGATGGGTCATTTCAAGAAGATCTTGCATAGACGAGCGTACCCAGAAGCCAGGAGAGTGACTGCTGCTGCGTGGTAGGCCGCGTTGGCGATCACCTTTCCATCACTAATGGAAGAAGACATCGCTACCAGATCACTGCATAAGGAAAAGGTCCCGACGAGTCTTTAAATGATGCACTTGCTGAGTCTGTGGATTGGGCGAAGCCAACGGCTTTGTCACGCTAGTGACTTCGTTACGCCCTTGGCGCAGGAACAATAGAACTCCAAGGCCAACGACGATCAACAGCGCCCCGTAGAGCATTCCTGAGGCTGGAATTCGTCTTTGGTGCACCAACATCATGCACTGCGGCAAAATCTTTGGGCAGATTATCGGCCCTTCCGCTGCGTAGCAAAGAAGCTTTAGCTTCGCGCAGTTCATCCATGGGCTTTATTGCCTTGGCTTTTCTTCCTACAGCACCACCCTGTCCCCCAGCGACTCTTTTGGGAACTTTGGCACGTTTTTCACTCCGTGGCACAGCACTTCTGTTCGCCACTGTCACCCTCTCTTCCTCTCTTCTCCATAATAGTCTCTGTACTTATCTTGTTGGTCATCGTCCGACATATTTCGAGGGCACCTGTGTTCAAATGAACAATGCTTAGCAGTGGTCAGGGTCATGGTTAACGGGACTAAATACATGCCATAGCGTTGGTACACAAACAGCACTGTTAAGCCCATGTTCAGCATAGAGGTCGGTCTCGAGCTCTCCTACGAGCTTGGGACGATTCTCGGGTGGTATACGCAGAAGCATGCTAGCCTCCCTTGAATAGAATCGCAATGCAGCTTCCCCGAGAGTCTTCGTCATTTGACCCCCAAGACGAGCTTCAAATCGGGAGTACAGCCTCTTTATATCCACATCGCCCATAGTGTCAATTTTCTCGGCCGTTACGTGCTTTCCCAGATATCGCTTGGCCTGCCCGCCTGACGCAAGTGATAGCCTATCCCTTTGCTGCGCCGATTCTACGAATCTAACGACGCATCCGTAGGGCGTGAGTGTCGTTTGAAGAACACTCTTGGCCGGCCTTGGAAGAACACTCGTGGCCGGCCTTGGCATCTTCGTCAAGCAGCTGGTCGATCAGAATATTAGGGTCCATTGTTATATGCAGCATGCATGTAGAAATACCAGCCTGAGTCGTTTTGGGAAACTGGACTTGCACTTATTGACCTGGAACGTCCTTATTGGTTGACGGCTGGTACACGACGGCTGGTTCGACGCATTCATTTCTAACGCTGCCTAAACACTTAGGTTTATCATTCGACATAATGTTTTTTGAACAGTGTTTTTTTGCCAGTGAGATACCTACAATTGAATATGGCCTGAATATTATTTCCAGGCTAATATTTTGAATGTTGATATCGATTTTATGCCTAGAAAATCGACTCTATTCCCTGCAACACTGAAAACCAGTGACTGCTGAGTCACTTTATGCACCTTATTTTTAAAATTCATAGGACATAAGATCACTTGTCGGTTTCCTTTTTAGATTAGGTTAAGGATTTTACACATAGTACTAGAACGGTATTTTATATATTGTACGAATAGTTCTACTGGTACATTATATCTAGAACAATGTCCCTAAAGTTGTGCCCGGCTCGCACCACCATAATGCTGACTGCCGTCAAATAAACAATCAAAATAATGTATAACCATGGTAAAAAATACTTCCCACCAAAGCCAGTTAACAATAAAACATCTATCCTCACCGTGATGCAAACTTGGTGCTATTAAATTGAGTTAAGGAAGATTTACTGCATGACACTTGACCTGGTCTAAGGTAACTTACCCAACCAGAACTCCCCGTAGAGGTTACCAAAGCCGTCAGTGTAATTTTGCCAGTTACGATAGAAGTCAACAGAGCCGTCTTGTCGTCTTTGGAACACCTGGAAAATCAGTTAACATCAAGCTTACCATTATCCAAACAGAACGGATGAATGAATGATTGTTGCTTTAAGCTCCACATCGGCAATTTTTCAGCCATAGCTTTCCGAGAACATGTATTAAACTATGAATCAGTATATTGTTTTCAAGAAGAGAATGTGAACATATAAATCAAATAAAAAGGATAGGCGTGTTTAAAACCCGTCAAAACAGCTAAACCTCCTTTAAAACTTGAAAACCACAATCATTTTTTAAATTCTAATGTGTATATATAAACAAGAAATAATGTAAAAGGGGTTATATCTTATAATATAAACCTATATATTTTAGGTAATCAATGACAGCATCGCCAGCGACGCTGTCAAATAGGTCAACTATAAAGTTGACCGTGTAGAATCTCTGCCGAATATGAGCAAAGTCTACACAGTCAACAAGGATTTGTTTGATGTCATATTAGGCATTATATCCAACACACTCGGAAGCACTGGTCCCATGCAGGAAAAAATTGTGTGTTAGGCGAGAATGTCAAACACGGTATCTTGTTAAAACTACTTGGTCTCTACGAGACATGCGAAGAGTATAATAATTATAGCCAATGACAGGACGAATGGCATGCAGTTTGTTATGGACCTGCAAGTCCCACCCATTCTGCCAAAGGCGACGAATATATTTAAGAATATTACACTTAAAAGTCTGTATAAGGAAATTTAATCTCAGATATGGGTTTATTGAGGTCAGCTTTCGCCTCCCTGTCTGCAACTGTGTTTTGATGGATGTCAATATGACTTGGTATCCAGGAGAAAATAATATTTTTACCTCTTTTAATTAGTTGTCCATGTAAAATTTTTAAATTTTTCTCAATTACCAAAAGGCAAGCAAGCGAGTCACTGCATATCACAGCCCTCTGGGCACGCCCAGAAGAAACATTTGATAAGGCCAGGAGTATAGCCCTGGCCTCTGAAAAAAGACTGAAGATGAGGATGGAAGACGAAGGGAGGTGACCCGCTGTTCTAAGACATTTGCAGCCGCAACCTTGTCGCCATCCTTCGACCCGTCAGTATATATAAATCTATAATCCATATAATCAGCCTTAATTTTAACAAAATTTTGCTGAATTATCAGAGGGTTTGTATCTAATTTGTCATGTCGACGAAGATCAAATATCCATTCAGGTTGTGGAAGAAGCCATGGAGGAGACTCCGGAAAAGTTACCTTAGCTATGTCCTCAGAGCTGATGCCGGCTTCTACAATATCGTCTCGAATACAAACACCGAAAGAGAGGATCTTGTTGGGACATTTAGTATTATATTTGTCTACATATTATGGATTGAAAACTCAGTCATAGGTAGGGTTTGTTGGGTGAGCTTTAAGCTTTGTAGCGTATTGAAGGTTCAGTTTTATACACCTGTAATGTAAAGAAAGCTTGTTACCCTTTACGTATAAACTCTCCCCTGGTGATGTTCTAAAAGCACCAAGGCTGAGCCTCAAACCTTGGTTATGGACCGGACCCATCATTTTAATATACGACTTCCTAGCGGAACCGTAAATAATGGACCGCTGTCCAATCTAGACCTCACCAGAGAACGATATAATGAATTAATGAATATAAATTAAGTAAAACTGATCAGTCAGCATTCCAGTCGGTACTGGACACGACCTTAATTATATCCAGAGCCTTTGTACATTTAGCCGTAAGCATTTTTATGTGAGGTAAAAAAGATAATTTCCTATCAGATATAACCCGTAAAAATTTCTTCTTTAACAATTTTCACTGGTTTACTATAAAATCAAGTTCAGGGTCTAGATGGAATTTTCGTTTATTACAAAAATGCATAGCAACGGTTTTAGAGGTAAATAATCTAAAAACATTGACAACTACCCATTCCTCGATCTTACTGAGACAAAGTTGCAGTTTCCGCTCGATATTATTCATATCCTTAGGTCGGTAGCATATAAGGAAATCATCCACGTATAAAGAACCCCCTGTGTCAGAATGATGTCATTGCTTTAGCCAAACTATTTTTTTATATGCTAAACAGTGTTGGTGAAAGGATATTTCCCTGGGGCACATCTATCTCCTGCTCCCGAGAGTCCGAGAGAGTGGGCCCCACCCTTACCTTACATTGACGAGATGAAAATAAAAATATAAATAATGGTAAACGACCCTTTAATCCCATATCAAAAAGGTCTGTTAAAATACCATATTTCCATGTGGTATGACGCCTTTTCAATCTGATCTGGTCTGAAACAGATTAGACAACATACATAAGATAATGAATTCATTACAATCTAAACTACGTGTTGTCTGGCGGTTTGGTCTCAGATGTTTCTAGTTCTTACTGGCCTTGCGCCAGGAGTTTTTGTTTCAGAAACTTTTTAAGGTACGCTAGTTTCCTTCTTCATAAATCCGGCGTAAAATATTAAATGAAAGAAAAAAAAATTAACTTAATTTGTTGAAACTCTGGTTTTGTTTAATGTGTGACAGGCAGCATTACAGAGCACGGATCCAACTACATTTCTATGTATTTTGTGTAAAAAAATTATTAGCACTTACGGCCTAAAACTCGTGTCGTTCGTATCTCTGAAACGGCATTCAACTGCTTAGAATTGTCTAACAGACTTAGATCTGGGTGTCGTAGTAGACATTCGTATATCTGTCGTAATTCATGACGAGAGTTACAGGTTTGCCATTTTATAATCCAATTTACAAACTCACCAGCCACCCACCGCCCTGCGTCACCATGTCACAGTACACAAGGAAGCCTTTTCCCACTCCGAACGGAAACACTTGGTACACGCCGCTCTTTGTGTGGTTGCATTGCTGTATTGCTGTACAGTCTGTAGGATATGTGCACTCGACAAAAAATCCTGGCGTGAGAAAAATTGCTAATCACATCTATACAAGAAACGTCGATCGTGGTAAACTAAAGGGACCAAAGCAGCGAAAACAGATCTCGAACACGCGACCCCTTATAGCTCAAGATAGTCACTGCCAGTCGGCGCCTTAAAGAGCCCCAACGACTTTATTTTTACACTTAATTTTCCGTAAACACACAACACAAAGTCTGTAAACTCCAATTAAAACTATTAAGTTAACTAGTTCCATTTTTTAAAAAAATCCATTAAAGTTGGACTGTCTGTCTATCTTGTCGACAGCGGAGACATGGCCGGGTGATGTCAGGCCGTGCATGCCTCCTTGATTATATTAATCGCGATTTACATTAATACACGAAACGTCGATCATGGTAATATTATCCAAACACAAGAAATACTTGACCTGTACGATATCAGCCTATGATGATGAATTCTGGACAAAACTATAACTGGAAGATTTACTTGAATTACGCCAAATACAGTACTATGCCTGTACAGTCGATGTGAGAACTAACAAAACTGGGCGGGCCACTGTATCTATTCCATGATCCTGTTTGGAGAAACATCACGGAGAAAAAGTAAGGACTTACCGTTTAAAAAAAAAAACGTCAGTTCTTTCCCTGCCTTTATTGGTGTAGCTGTCCGTCACAGTTTTTGTAATGTTTCTGCTTCATACAAGGTTCTTACTGAAATCTGCCATTGTCATGTTTTTTTTTCTCAAACGAAAATTAGGGCTGTGCTAATCATAATATTCTCTTGTCTTTCTGGTATCTACTGAGAAATAAGTACTTCTTACCATATGTCTATGGGATGAGATCAGGTTTTTGGAAGGACTAACAGACCAAAACAATGAAATCTGGATTCGAACGCCCGACCACATATTGGTCAACATAGTCACAGCCAGTCAGTGCTTTAAAAGAACTCCAACGACATTATTTTCACATTAAATTTTCGACTACGCGATATGATGACCGAATTTTGCTCACAATTGGGTCACGTAGATGACACAAATGCGCTCCCGACTGGTTTGTGTGATATCAATTGGATATCCACCGAATTATGGTAGTATCTGGGGTGAATTTGTCACGGTGTCGCAGTTAACAGGCTATACATTTTTTATAGCCAAATTGAGCGGTGCCGGCTTAGACACGAAGATCCATGCAGTCCGGCCAACCCATTGTGAGTTGCACTTTCAGCAACAGTCTGTCAACGCCGATAAAATTAACAACCAAGTAAATCGTTTGTGTTTAATCATCGGCAAAAATAAATAAGGCATGAATTTTACTGCATGGAAACAACGATTGGTGACTCATAGAAATGCCAAATTAAAATGTGTCTTAGTTACCGTTACAGGGGGTTAATGGCGACATCCTTCAGTTCGTGTCACAGGCTGCTGTTTCAAATAAAGATGTAGCTAAACACATTCTGCATTCAGAGAGTGAAAATCCAGACATCCTTTTCATTTGGAATTTTGAGGGAATATTGTACGGGCTCGTCCTTCGGCATTTTCTTTCAGAAGATATGGCTGAATTGGAAAGCCTCGTACAACTACAATCGTGTGCTCTGTAATCAAAGGGCGTTTTTGACGAGATCTTGTCAATATTTTGTAAATCTGTGGCATAATAAGGCCATGTATGTAACTATACAGTAGCCTACGTTGTGTTACTGCAGACGGAAGCCACACCCGAACATGGAAAAATGTAATATTTATCTGTAAAAGTATGGCGATTATTTCCTGCTCTTTGTGTTGTACAAATAGAGAGACCCCAGATATCAGCAGTGAATGTACTGCTGAGACCTCACAAGGTCAGAGGTGGCTCGATCGTAGCGGAGTAGATTTTCTCATGTTTGGTGACTAAATTCTGGCCTGTTTTCTTTCCGTGTTCAATGTTTAAAACAAGCAGACTGAATTCATGGGACATGAGACTATCCATCTGTAGTTTGTAAGGCCCAGAGATGGGGATCTACTTTCATTATCTGAGTTAGCCAGGCCACCATAAGTCATATTGACATGCCAGAGTTGTCTTGTAATGGATTATTATTCATATGGATTATTAATTCAGTCAAATTGGCAGGCTCAGCACGATATATACTCAAAATTTGATTCAATGTATGTTCCCTCTATATATTTATTCACTGTTTGTATTGGTATTTTACGTTGTATTGAAGAATATTTAACTTATACGATGGCGGACAGCAGGTAGGGCGGGAGGAAACCGGGGGAAACACGCTGGCAGAAATTCCCACGTGCGACCGAAGAGCAAGCCAGCATGAGCTGGACTTGAACTTACAGCGACCTCATTGGTTAGAGGCTTCGGATGTTTGTGCTGCATTAGCACACTAACTATTCCGTCACAAAGGTCTCCCATGTTTCCTTTAACAAAAGTGTACTACTCTTTTCAATGGGATAGAACAAGTACATTGGAGTTATTCCCCTCAGCTTTATCTTAAATTTAAACCCTTATTTTCGCATCCCATTTTATGGTGCCCAAAACAAACTTGGTATATTTATTTATGTTCTCCATTGATCCGAATCGCATCTTTCTCTGTTAAGTTCGGTTGACAGCTCCTCAAGTGCAAACACAACTCAGGGTAATTCCAGGTGAACGGCTTTAGTTCTTTAAGTGGCTCAGCTTGTAATACTACAGGTGAAGTTTTAAACTTTGTGGCAAATTTAATCCATGCATGAAGTATCATGTGAAATTACCAGTTACAGCTATCGTGTGCTTAACAGACTGTTTCCAATACGAAATACACGTTGCTTATATATTCTGAAGAAGATAACACTGACGGTTTCGTATTATGTCATATGTTAGTCGATCACAACTCCATACCTGTGAACTACCGCACTGTTATCATATTCCTCAAATCGATGTTATTAGAAGTACATACCGGTCCACGTGCAACGATCGTCTTCATCGGCTTGTTACACCAACGGTTGAACATCAAACTTCTTCAAAAATGTGTTATACGAAGACGCCACAAAGCCGGTGTTCAACAAAAGAATTCCACACATAACTGGCAACATCTTGAATTGTTACAATTCGACAGCTCTCGACTGCAGACTGTTTGTTCACATACGTTCCACAGTGACTTTATAGCCGCATGCTCAAACCGGATACGTAGGCTGTTTTGACATCTGTTAACACTAACGTCATCACTGCACGCTACTTTTCCCGACTGATGTTAAGAAAACTGTAATTTAAAGCCATTTTTACGTCATAAGTAACATGAGAAGCTTTTTTGTACTTGTACCTGTTAGGTTGGTATTGTACCCAGGTAGGTCAGGCGTATTTTAGTGAAACAGACAGGATGTGAAGGTGAACATAATAAACCCCAAGCTATTCACCCTGAGATAAAGTCTTAACTGAGCGTATGTTTTGCAGAGACCAAGTAGTTGTAACAATGTGTCATTTTGGACATTCCAGTCTAACACATAATTTTATTTTTGATGGGCGCAGTGCTCCGAGGTGTGTATTTTGTGATGCCTAATATGGCATGTAACATATTCTGGTTGATAATGTACACTTTGCAAATGTTCTTCACGGATGGCTTAGCTCTATATGCATGTATGATTTATGTCACAGCGTCCTTAGTGATGCGGTCATTATTTGAGAGCTGTTGGCCTGTCATAAACCATACCATTATATTCTGTGGACAGGTATAAAACATCTTCCTGATTACATGTTTTATTTTACCGAATTTGTTTGAATATTTTTTACTGGTTTTTACAAGTGTCTATATTTTAGTCTGGCTTTTTGACGCTGTCTTTCAAGGTCAATCCACTGTCACTTTTTTGAATATGTCGTCAACACAATAAGGCCGAAATATTACCGAGGTGACGTTACGTCATATTCATTCTTCCATCCATTTCCTCCATTCTACCAACCTGTCCCATTTGTATTCCAAAATATCCAGCATACAACTATTTTCCTTAAAGACAAAATCGAGAAAAAAATGCCATAAATAATGTTATAGTTATATAGTGTCACATCACATAGCCTAGCAACTGGTTATAACAGCAAGTCACTTGTATAATAAATATTTTGCCTCCTGATCTACACTTTAAAGTAACGTTACTGGATGTCATTTCTGTTGTGACGCTGAACATACGTGATAGCAAAGATCTATACTAGTATGTGGCGTTGCTTTTAGCCGAAAAAACTGAATTCTTAGCAACAAAAAAAGCGGATTAAAAATAAGTAGGTGGTCTTACTTTTAGCTAAAAAAGTACAACCCTGAAAAGAAGATCAGAACATGTATGGTGCCTTATAATAAGTCAGAGTGTTAAATGGAGGGAAAGAGCCTAGTTCGGCAAAAGAGGACGTGACGTGTCTGCTGCAGTTTGTAATATGTGACACGATCACCTGACCGACCCCATGTTCTGCCTTTATTCTGCAAGATTCAAGAGTGTATTGGTTAAAGTGTTTGTGCTTTTTGTCTCATGTTAATAACAGTGTTTATACAGAGAAGAAATAGATTGAATGAAATATTCGATGCATAAGGGCGTTCAACAGACAACACTTAAAAGACTGTACATCTTGAAATATTGCTATCTACAGCTATAACGTTTTTACGCCCACTATATTGCTGGGCTCCGTCGTGTAACTGAAAGATTTTTTAGTACGGCGGAAAAAAACAATCAAATAAATTAACAAGTCGACAGTTATAAATGTCTTAAAGCGGTGACACGGATCTGTACTGAAACGGAGACCAAACACTGGGTATTAATACTGCTGAATTTTGAAATGTAACCTCAGATCCGCCTTGATCAAAACCCTTATACAGTGTACTGGGACTAAACGTACCCCCTGCCTTCAGGACCGGGTTAAGCGAAACCAGATATACAC
This sequence comes from Liolophura sinensis, assembly GCF_032854445.1. NCBI lineage: Eukaryota > Metazoa > Mollusca > Polyplacophora > Chitonida > Chitonidae > Liolophura > Liolophura sinensis. The sequence continues at coordinate 6,946,318 of NC_088305.1, read as the reverse complement.
AATGAGGCACTCGACGTAAGCCTACACCAAATAAAGGAGTCGGCTTTAGCCAGATTACATCTATACATTCACGTATACGTAACAAAAGCGTCACAGCAAGGTCGACGATGAAATATCAAACCCAGTGTGTTTGCTGGTCGGAGTGTAAAATTTCTTGAGACGTAACGTGAACTGATTTTTGGTCATGTTGACTTTAAAGAATACAATAGAAGGACGCTTAAAATGAGTGTCACATGTGTTTGCCACGTGTGTGACATGTGTGATGTATTAGGGACCTGCACAAACTGTCTTCACCCATATAAACTGACGAGTATATTTTTGTATTTTTTGTATGTGTGTTCCAGTGAGGTTGAATTTAAATCAGGCGAGAATTTGTAGAGCAGTGAGCAGTACATTTTGATTTGAAACTGGGTTTTCGGTATTTTACAAAGTAAAATATTCGCTGTTCTGAAGAAATAAGGTCAACTATTCTGAAGAAATTATTATTTTATGGAGAAAAATATTGTTTCATTATTGGTAATAATAATAAGATAATGATTAATGGAAGTGTAACAGTTGACATTCACAGTGGTATATGATTTTAGTTTAGTTTTCAAATTATTCCAGATTTGTACATATGCATCTTTAAACTGCTGAAGTCTTTATTTCTTGCGGATAATTCCGTGTACAGACTAGAAATAGTCCATTGTCTTGGATGATCTCACATTATTGTGGACAGATCATATTTAATTCGTCCGAGGCTTGTTTTTAATTGGTTTCTACATGTAGAACTACCTCCACGTGTGGAATGGTCACTTTATAGCTTATAAAACCATACAGCTTATGAGTGGCAATTGGGGCATGGCATAATTATATGTGTTATAAAGTGAGTCTTCGTCTTCGAAAATTATTTACATTATTTGAAGACTTGCGAAATATATTCTTGGGAATTGAATCCCTTACTGTTATATTTATTTTTTTCTGTTCTAAGTACACAATGCAATCTGCATTACTCGTTAGTTATACATATGGCAATCTTAATGAGGTGTGGTGATGTACATAGAAACCCATGACCCCCAAATCTGCACAATTTATCTTGTTGTCAGTTTAATGCCATGAGTTTATTGGCTCAAGGTGATGATCAGCTGTCTTCTTATTTTAAGTTAGATGAAATGTCCACTGTGTTATCAAAGGAATATAACTGTGATGTTATGTGTGTAAGGGAAACCTGGCTTAGTGGTGATATCCCTGATGATACTGTTAATCTAGATGGGTATTGCATAGAAAGAAAGGACAGAGACAGACACGGAGGAGGGGTGGCAATTTATTGCAAGGAATCTCTTAATGTTACTAGACGTAAGGATTTAGAGAATGGCAATGAGATGATATGGGTAATGGTGGAACAGAATAACAAAGGCGTGCTGATTGCATAATGTTACCGCCCACCTAACCAACCGGCTCATTTACGTAAGCTTTTTTTAAGTAATCTGGAGGAAAATTTAAATTCGGTCTTAACAGAAGATCCCGATACCGTGTTAATAATGTTTGATTTTAATGATACATGTGTACACTGGGAAAAATACCACGATATGAGCGAATTAAAAATGAGCTTTGATGATATGATAGCTGGGAAAAATCTTTTTCAACTAATTAATGATCCCACTCGATATACTGATGATGCTGCTTATGTATTGGACTTAATTATAACGGATTGTATTGGTTATGTAATTGACTACGGAGTTGCCTCACCAATGGCTAATCTCGACCATTGTCTTATTTATGGTCCTATACAATCTTATGTAACGATAAACCAAAGACTTTTGTAAGACATGTGTGGGACTTCAAATGTGCCGATTTACATGCTCTGCGCAATCTTATCTCTGTTACACCATTTGATGCCGTTCGTAATAGTTTCTCTCATGTTAATGACAAATTATTTGTCTGGAACAGTTTGTTTTTGTCATGTTGCAAAGAAAGCCACTATTAGACCACGTGACAAGCCTTGGATGACCAACGATGTTCGGTACAAGATACGAGTAAGGAATCGTTGTTTCCAAAAAAATCCAAACGGACAAACGGACAAATGTCCTATGGGGATAAGTTTCGATATTACATACCTAGAAGGGAGGCCAATAATGCTAAACGTCAAGCAATACTGCGTTACTCCACATATTTAAAAGGTAAACTCTCCAACCCCCAGCTGGATACAAAAACATACTGGTCGATAATGAAAGCTCTACTAGGATCGAAAACAAAACCGCCTATTCCTCCTCTTACTGTCAATGGCAAAAACATGTCAAATGACGATGAAAACGCGAATGAATTCTGTACTAATGGTATGAACAACTTCATGCTTAAAAATTCTGCTGATTGTATTGCAGCTTCCGTAATGAATCTTTTTAATGTTTCCTTACCTACAGCTGTCTTTCCAACAGCATGAAAGCTCTCTCAAGTCTGCCCTGTATTTAAAAAAGGAGATAGACATGAAGTTTCTAATTATCGACCAGTGTCCCTTCAACCCCCTCTTTCTAAGATCTTGGAGAAGGTCATGTATAAACATCTGTGTGAGTATTGTATGTCAAATAATCTTCTTATACCACGGAACTCTGGATTTAAACCTGGGGATTCGACTGTATACCAGCTTACAAAAATTGTTCATGACATATACAAAAGTCTTGACAGTGGAAATGACACCTATTTACTATTTTTAGATGTCAGTAGGGCATTTGATAAAGATGATGGTCTCCTGTTTAAGTTAGAGCAGTTGGGAACTGAAGATCCTCTAATTGCGTGGTTGAAATGATATTAATATGAACATTGAATGTAATATTAACATATTTGCAGATGACACATCCTTGTCTGAAGAAATCTTAGATTTAGCAACATCTGAGGCTAAACTTAATCGTGATCTTGGACGTCTGTTCAACTGGGCTAGTCAATGGCTTGTGTTATCTCTTAATATCATTGAAAAGCAATCCCTCACATCCGAGATTGTATTTAGATGGCGTAGATGTGAAGAGCGTTCCGACCCACAAACATCTCAGAATTATTGTGCAACAAAATGGTAAATGGAATGAGCAGGTAAGAGCTATAGTTAAGAAAAGTAATATGAATTTGAATGCGATTAGTCGGGCCAGGCGAACACTAACTAGAGAGTGTATGATTACACTGTACTTCGGCTTGATCAGGTCTTTTATTGAATATGGAGATTTTCTATTTGACAACTGCAGCGTTACATTATCCAACTCATTGGAAAATGTCCAACGCCGAGCAGCATTGTTATATACAGGAGACTTACGTCGAACTTTATATAAATCTCTTTTAAATGAACTAAAATGGGAACTCTTATACAGTCGGTGTAGATCCAAGCGCATTCTGTTATTTTTTTCATAAAATCGTCAATGGGCTCTCTCCTCTATACCTAAATACCTTACTAACTCAAAGGTATTACAGCGAATCAATTGCCTACAATCTTAGAAATAGACTATATCACTTTGGATTATTTAAATGCCGAACTCAGATTTTCTCTTCTTCATTCTTTCCCAAGACTACTAAAGAATGGAATTCATTGCCTGATCATATCCAAAACTCTTCATTGGAAACAGTTAAGAACTTTTTGTACTCTCAATACGGTATTAACCGTGATCTAAACTCTGTGTATAATTCATTTGACACCTTTCCCTCTATTCTGCTTTGTAGAATGAGAACGGCACTGAGCGCTCTTCGCGGTGACCTCTTTAAATATAACATTATCGACGATCAGTCATGTAGTAAATGTAAACATAAATGTGAAAATGCATCTCATTATTTCCTTGACTGCCCCTCCCCCCCCCATGCCACACATAGAAAGCGCATGCTAAAAAGCATCTTTAGAATTATATCTCCAAAAGTTCACCCTTCTGTATTTTTGACCAGTTGCTCTAAACACATTTGTACTTACTCTTATTTGGTTCATCTGAACTAAGCGATAGATTCACCATCCAAGCCCAGCAGTAATATCATTTGATTTTGATCTTTCTTTGTTCCCATCACCTTATTGTGTACATGGATCTGTCATTTGTTCTCTTTGTTTTCTATGTTATTTTATGTATATACGTTGATATTATGTCGAGAAGATCCCGTCGTGGCTATAGAGCTGTGGGAAATCCTCAATGAACAAATAAAGAATTACAATTATATGCATGTAGATACTATAAAACCACTTCCACGTTGGGACTAGTCATTGTAAATTCTTATGTAAATACCACACAATCACCTCGACACTGGGGCTGTTCATTTTTATAGCCTATATAGACACTGTAGAACCATCTCCACGCCGGGACTGGTCATTATAACTGCTTATGCAAGTACTACAAATCGACGCCGGGGATGGCCATTTTTATAGTCTATATAGATATCAGAGAACCACCATATGAAAATGAGCCTCATGCATGTGTCACAACATTCATAAATTTTTTGTTAGCCAATTATTTTCAGTCAAGATATGTTCAGTCAAACTGTGAATAGATTATTATACATTTAATTGTGTAAAATTCTGAAAAAAAAATATAATCTCCATGAAAGCGTACATTGGTGTTGTATCGTTACAAGTCCTGAGCGATGGAACCCTGGTGTGTGGTTAAGGCTGCTGTTTTTGTTAACATATGCATACACTATGGTCCACACTGCACAGGTCTTCACAAGTAGTTGTGTACAGATTATAGTCAAATGTTTGCAGAAGGCATCCTCCTAATCAGTGGGATTTAAGATAAGCGATCAGCAAAACACTACTAAATTGGTTCACAACAAGCTATACATTTTGTCATTTCCGACTTAAGGCCATTGTCAAACTATCCAGAGTTGGATTAGAACCAGTATGAATGACAGAAATGATCGAGGACAAGGAGCGTCCGATGAAAGCCTTTGGGTCCCTTAGCTGTGCGAGAATGTATGTTGTACTCTATATACTAGCATAGAAATGACTGTTTACAGCAGAAATATATTTTTTATTGTAGCATCAATTTCGAAATAACGAGTCAGTTTGAAAACGATTTAAACCCCTTTTTTAAATTCGAAAAATTTTCAAAGCTTCCGATGCTGTCGCTGTAAGTTCACGCCCAGTTCAGACTGGATTTCTCTCCGGCATTCGTGAGAAGATCAGCTAGCAACCTGTGAATGTTTGCGATTTCCTACCACCATAATGCTTGCTGCAACTGTATAAGTAAACTATTCTTGTGTAGGGCTTAAAACACCAATCAAGTAAAAAAGTTTTTCTTTACTCACATAGAGTGTGTGACACACTGTATGTAAAGGTAAGTTTAAGGAAACTTATGGAGACAGAATAAAACTGAATTTATTGCATATTATTATCTGACTTTATTAGTGTTTTATACCGTACTCAAGAATATTCCACTAATGGTAGGAGGAAACTGGGCAGGGCCCGTGGGAAATCCACGACCATGCGCACCTGCGACCACGTACGACCAGAGAGAAAACCAGCATGAGCAAATAGAAACGGATATAAAACCGATGTCCTCCATGCTGAAAAATTTTTAAATGCAAATTTCAAACTACCAAAAGTAATTATGGATATATTAAGCTTGTTACACAGATAAACCGCCCATCATGTGCTGCATTACTATATGGCGAATTTAACATTGTTAAAGGACACATGAAAAAGAACTCCAAAACGAAGATTTTGCTTTTAAGGGAAAAGTTATGCAAGAAAACAATCTTCTATAAAGTCTTGAGGCATATGTTATATCTTTTGATAACCACTCTTTTTGTACATATTTTCCGTGGATAGCTGGAAATTTTCGGAAATGACGTTATTGATGAACTTAAAAAGAACGCGATGTCAGGTGTGCGTGCACCCACTCAACCCCACCCCCAATTCGGACTCTTTCTCCACACACATTTATTTGACAGTTATCATTGTTGACCTCAACACTGCAGATTACTATATTTCTGGACTGACCGCTGGGCCATTAAAACTGTAGTGTAAAGCCAATTTTACGTCCCAAAGAAGAAAGCTGTGGCGCTTTATTGTGTCGTTATATCTTAGGACACAACCCAAGCTGTATACCAAGAGATAAAAACCAACCGTTTCGGGGAAACCTTAGTAGGCCTACTGCCTACATACATATCATGCATACCCTACCTAACAGACGGAAACAAAACACAGGAAAGGAACTGCTGCCAAATTTCTGGAGCCATAGAAAAACATATCAGCTTAAGAACACGGAAATCAAACGTATACAATAAATAAGCTCCCTTCATAAGTATGTCTGAATTACATGCTACAATAATGAGATGATCACTAACGATAGTTAGGTTAGCTTCGGCATAACTAGCAGGAAAGCAGGATGTGCAGGATTGAAATAATCATAGAGATCAGGAAATTGGAAGATATACCTGGCTGAAAACGTATACCCGGCCACGGCTCTTGCTAGCTGATTTTGTGCGTCCCACCTTTGAGAAGTAGCAAGAGAGAAATGTAACAACACTAGAACTGATATCTCTATTCGATTATGTCCAGTCACCTAGATGGAAAACAGTGTGTGGACATTCACTCGAGTGCGTTCCATTTGGACAAAAAGTGACGTGCAGGAAGGGGAACGGACATATTTCCCTCTGGATGTTTTCCCTTCCTGGGACTTCCAGTTGAGTCAGCAAGCGGGACAGACGTGTTTTTTTCCACTTGTAAGCTGAGCTTATGTTGTTTTTGCACTTCAGTTGCTTGTAGCTGACTAAATCCGTATAATTTTCAAAGTAAATGTATATAGTTAAGTACGTTGGCGTGATTGTACATAGTCTTTTGTAACTTAGTTATTTTGTAGTATACATGGCCATACATTTTCTCCTAACTTTCTTGTAAATTATCTCACCCCGCTTGCACCTAGTTTACTTAGGCTACTGTTTGTCATTTGAGCCACAATGAAGAGCGATGGCGACGATATGGATTTCACTATGGTGTGACCCTAAAGGTGGGACAAGCGGGTGCGAAATAGAAATGATAGTGAGGAAGGCGATGGCAGAAAGAAAGCACGAGAAACTGAAACAAACTGTAGTTTAGATGTTGTCATGTCTGGTGTAGGTGAATCCCCTGTATGCTCGTTCAATCCTGTAAAATTTGTTGAAGCCTCAGATGAGGTTGTTGAGAGTTTGAAGTCCGTGAAAAGACTGCCATCACGTGAGTTACTTGTAACATGCTCTGGCAGGGGTCAGGTCAAGCGTTTGCTGAGGCTGACTTCCATAATGGGCAAAGACATACATTACTGCCAGCCATCTATGTCGTCATGTCGTGTTAACTGTGGATGTAGCCATAGTGCTCCTTATGGCGGCTGTCTAGCCAGGAAGACACAGACCCCTATTACAACTTCCGTTTTTCAGTAGGGTTTGATTGTAGTTCTGTGTATTTTAGGCTGTAATGTCTGTTTTTGCTGCCAGCCTGCCGTTTTTGGTGTACAGGCGCTTGGTTGGTATCAAAATGATGGAAATTAAGCTTTGGGCAGGTATGAATTTTAATGATAAACGATTGAAATTCTGGGCGAGAGGATACAAGGAAACAGGTGGTGATGAGGCTGTGAATGACGTCCCCTTGGCGTTGCTAGGCACCCCTCCCAGCTGCCGGCATGGAAAGGTCCAGATTTTGGTGGTCAATCTATGTTAAGATTTTTATGGCTTCTTTCTCACAGGCTGGGCCAGGTATGCCCCAAAGCTTATTGGCCTCGGAATGTTTGGGACTGAGTTACAGCGCTAAACGTTAACATTGTCGCTTATGGAAAACTTATGGGGGTCTGTGGCCAGGAAGGAGGCAAGTAAGGTTCAGTATATCAGAATTACCGAAAATGTTTCGTACTCCGCAGCTTAAAAATCTGCCCGCAACGCTCGTCCCGGACACACTTATCCCGACCATATGCTGTCCGATCAAAAGGATACAGAGTGTTCCCAGGTTTCTGGAGTGAGTGCGTGGGGTTTAACGTCGTGCTCAACAATTTTTCAGTCATATGACGACGACCCAGGCATCTAGAAGCCTTGAGCGTGTATCACACCCGAAATCACCTATCCCACCTATCCCTAAACCCAAACCACAAACTAATTCTGTTGGCGTACAGACTGATAATGACATGGCTATCCTGGCGGACTACTGTTCAGATGTTACCCTCGCGAGTGTTGTGGTAATGATAACAGAAATTTTGTTTCATTGTGCTAAAGTTCCTAAGAACTCGGAAGTTATGAGTTTCATCGCTAACTGTGCTCGTCGCCATCTTGGTAGTGATACTGTTGTTCTTTCTGAGCTTGTGGTTGTGCTGAAGCAAAGGAAAATCGCCGGTAAATAATGGATTATACAAGAATCTTAAAATCCGTGTTTTTATTTTTTCACGACGGCTTTCTGTATACTGCATCAAAGCATTCAGTCTTTTTTTGCTCATGGTCAAGAATTCAAAGTTTTCCTAGCTGATCTTAATGCTGAGCCTGATGTCTCCAAGAAACATTTCTTAAGCGTAATTATAACTTTACATTCCCAGGATATATCATAAAAAGAACTGATAGAACTGGTATTGCCAGAGGTGCGCTGGTTAAGGAAAAGTGGTATTTCATTCAGGGAAATTTAAAGTCCAGGGATTTCAAATTTTCCTTACAGAGTAAAAATGTAGTAAACCTGTACAATGCTAGTAATAGACTAATTATTTCTGAGCTTTGCGTCATTGTATCAACTGCTTAGAGCCCTAAAATAATTTGTGGTGATTTTAATGCACATAATGTGCTGTAAGGTAGCTAATCAACTGATGCCAGTGGTTCTGTAGTTGAAGACATCATCGAAGTTAATGATTCTATTATGTTGAACGACGCATGTGGAACAAGACTCGACGTCTGCTCGGACAAGTTATCTGCCCTTGATTTGACTTTGTGTTCCAGTGAGTTATGTCCTGGCTTTTCATAGTATATGGACTATGATTTACCTAATGAAAGTGATCACTACCCTGTGGTTGCTACGTTCGGGGTATCACCACACTATGATGATGTAGGTAACCAGTCTAGATGGAAAATACAAAGAGCTGATTGGAATACCTACGCCATTGAATTCTTGTCGTGATTTAATGAATCTGTTGTGTCTGAGAACATTGATTAATTTACTGACAACATTTCAGGCGCTATAAACTCTGCAGCCAGTGTCTCCATCCCGAAGTCTTCAGGGGTGGCCTGGTTGAAACCCCCAGTTCCATGGTGGACGATAGAGTGTGCTAATGCCAAACGTCAGAATAAGAGAGCTAAGAACAGAGCGTCTCACATCCGCTTCATCAACGATATCGTTTTTTTATCGGAAATGCAAGCCCAGGAAGCCTATTGGCGAAAGTACTGCTCTGGCATTACTAGTTCAACACCACTAAAGAGGGTAAGGGCCCAGGTAAAGGTAGTAAGTGGTGCTAAGAAGCCTAGTAGTATTCCTACATTTATTTTTTTATTTATTTGATTGGTGTTTTACGCCGTACTCAAGAATATTTCACTTATACAGCGGCGGCCTTACTACGACGGTAGCATTATGGCTTATGGAAAGTCAACCCGGGGGTTACCCTCGACTATGATTTACCATATTTATGATTTTTGGCTGCAGGCATTCCCAGGTACGGTCGGAGAGGAAGTCAGCATGAGCTGGAATTCAACTCACAGCGATCGCATTGGTGAGAGACTGCTGAGCCTTCACGCTGCACTAGCGCGCTAACCAACTGAGCCACGGAGCCCCCCTCTGCCCCCTGCATTGATATTTGATAATTCTTCCTGTTTTAGTGACTTTGATAAGTGTAATCTGCTACTGGGTAGGTTTGCATACGTTTCAAGTTCTAGCAACTTTGATTCTGATTTTATCAAACACAAAGAATAAGAGCTACTCCATAGTTTTTATAATATTTTATTCGATGGTCTGGCCATTAATAACTAATTCTCTCTCCTGGAACTTAAGCAAGCTCTGAGTATGAAAATAAGATTCCACACCAGAGGAGGATGGGGTATATTATTCTATGTTGGAAAACCTACCTGATGAACGCCTTAAAATTATGGCCAAGAATGAGTCTCCCAGCGTGCTGGAAAGCAGCCACTGTGATTCTTATTGCCAAGCCAGGAATGAATACTGCAGAGCCGGGGTCGTACCGTCCGATAGCTTTAACATTAGTGTTATGTAAAATGATAGAGACCATGGTAAACTTCAGGTTTCTAACTAAAAATAATATATTTTCAGATGTGCAGAGTGTGTTTAGAAATAACTGGAGCACATCAGATCAATTAGTGCATTTAGAGTCCTCTATCCAAAAGTCGTTTCTAAACAGAGAATCTGTCTTGGTTGTGTCCTTGGATATGTAGAAGGCATACATCATGATGTGGAGAAGAGGGTTACTCATCAAGATGCAGAATATTGGTTTCGGAGGTAAAATGCTCGGCTGGGTGAAAAGCTTTTTGTCTGCGAGAGTTATACGAGTTCAAATTGGTAGGACGTACTCAAATCCAATGACTAGTGAGAATGGTACTCCTCAGTGCCTGTAGTGTAATATCTCCCACCCTTTTCAACCCTTTTCCAACAGGGTCTACATGCAATAACACCATGGAGTAAGCTTTGGGTGTTCCGTTTATCGTGTATGAAGTCAGAGGCGGTTGTGTTCATGAAAAGGAGGATTTTGCCGCACATATCACTTAAGCTCGGTAACACGAACAAAAAGCTGTCTTTATCCTTCCGATACTTGGGTGTTACTTTTGACATCAAATTAACTTGGCACAAACATGTTGAAAACATTGTTTTCAAATGCAAAAAAAGTGCTTAACTTGGTGAGGTCTATATCTGGGAAAAGCTGGGGAGCTGATTATAAATCCTTACTCTTAATGTATAGGTCGTCTATTCGACCCAGGCTTGATTATGGATGTGAAGCTTTTGATTCGGCTTGCGATACTTTAAAGTTTACTTTAAAGTCCTAACTATATTTCTGTGATTTCTAAGCAGAATACACAAGCAGCAATGGGTCTACATACATGCAAATTGATACCAATGGCTCTAAGTGCCCTGGCACTGGTAAGGTTGGGGTTTCGGTTTGCATTTCAGAACTGCGATGTGAAAAAGTTCTTAGATTGTCGGATGTCTGTATATTCAGTAGAATTCTATGCAATTCTGAATACTCAGCTCTTTCTTTGGGATTTAGGACGATTAAGAGCTGTTACATTCAGATATTCTCTTAGTGCTTTACAGTCAATGACGAAATTTAAGTTGACAAAATGCTACCCTGTCCTGTGCGAACTAGTTTTTCAGTCGTCCTCTCTGTTCTTTGCTGGTCTTGACATTTGCTTCGCTTGGGTCCCTGGGCATTTTCAGGTGCCTGGTGACGAACGAGCAGATAGACTAGCCAAACGAGCCCTAAGGCTGTGTGATGTTACCTCTAATCTCAAACTCACGATATCCGAGGCCCTGAACAAAGTGAAGTCATTATCATTTAAACTAAGGCAAATTGAGTGTGACGCTTCAGAGAAGGGTCGTTTTTATCACTCATTTAACCCTGTTGTCAAACTTCACAACAGCGTCCCTTTTTCCTTTTTTAGCAGAAAAGTAGAAATCTTGTGTTTCCGACTTCGGTCAGGACATCTCCTAGTTAATGGCTACTTGAAAAGATTCATGGTAAGAGATTCAGATCTGTGTAATGTTTGTCAGGCTGAGAAGACCATCCATCATGTTTTACTCATGAGTCTACTCAGACAAATCTTTTTTTCTGACTTTGCAGACGTTGGAATTGTTAACCCAACTCCGAAAAATGCAAGTTTAGTTTTTAAAGCTGTAGGGGATTACTTATGTAGGATCAACAGATCTTAGAAGAACTATTGTGGCAATAGTTCTCTATGGATTGACCAAATCCCTGACCCACATTTTATCGCCTTGGCGCGAATGTGTGTGTGTGTGTGTGTGTGTGTGTGTGTGTGAGTGTGTTCCCTTCCTGGACATTTTCCCCTCTTCTGCGGTCCGTCCTCCATTATCCATAGTCAGACTTGTTCTTAATCATTAAATCATTTAAAACATTTGCAGTAGTTTTTTCCATATCTGGCGTTCAATTTAATTTAATCAAAACTTTGTAAGACAATCAGTCAGTACAATGTAGGCCTTATATGGGAAAAGACAGTAGACAAAGTAAACGGAAATCTCATTCATGATAAAGAGATGTTTTATTATTTGCAGGAGCTCATTGCCTTTGAAGGGCAAACCAGCAATGCAAATAAATGACTGTAGCCAGTATACCTGGCTTTTGGGTTAATCCATTAATAGAGAGCTGGTTAGCCTAAGTAAACTACCAGGTAAAAGAAAGGTTTCACCGTATTTTTTGTCATAAAAACAGTAAAAGCGCGGTTCCGGGTTTGAGTCTAAGCAGGACTTAGTGTATGACTGCATCGTTTCCTCTACCAGAACGCATCGTCACCAACGCAGCAATTGGAATTGTGAAATTGCGACCACATGCAAAACGTCCTTTTGAGGCATGGCTCGTGATGCACGTGCAGTAATGTTGCATAAATACTCTTGCTCGAAAGAGCAGACATTCAGTGACCGAAAAAACACAAACAGTATGCTAAGACAACGCAAGCGCAACGAGACCAGGCCATCGGTATGTCCACCATGGGAGTCTCGCAACGTCACATTGCAAGAACGTTCAACTGCAGCCAAACCACCATCAGGAGGTTGTTGATACGCTATCAGCAGACAGGCCAGACCCAAGACAGACCAAGATCGGGAAGACCGAGGTTAACAACTGCGGCTGAAGATCGCTACATCCGGCAGATCCACCTCCGAAACCGATTCGTCACGGCGACGTCAACAGCGGCCCCAGAACAACACTGCGTCGTCTTCGTTCAGCTGGTTTACGACTTTACCGCCCCTTCCGTGGGATGGCCTTGACCCTTTTACACCGTCAACGCAGATTGCGATGGACACGTATTGTACGTCGGTGGCAGCGACGTGACTGGGCGAGAGTGCTGTTTACAGACGAGAGCAGGCTCTGTCTATTCAGGAACGATGGCAGAGTTCGAATTTTCCGACGAAGAGGCGAGCGTCTCGCGCCAAACTGCGTAAGAGAGGTTTATCCGTTTGGAGGCGGAGGCGTCATGGTTTGGGGAGGGATTTGTGACCAAATGAAGACGCAGCTGGTTATTGTGCAAGGTAATCTGACTGGCCAGCGATACGTTGATGAGGTACTGAGACCTGTCGTCGTTCCTTTCCTCCAACGACAGCCAAGAGGATCGATCTTGCAACACGACAACGCAAGACCTCACACTGCCCGCATTGTTACAGACTACCTCGAGACCGCAAACGTCATCGTGTTGCCCTGGCCAGAAAACTCAACAGACATGAACCCCATTGAGCATCCCTTGGATCACCTTGACCGCCGTTTGAGACAGCTGGTGCCTCCTCCAACTAACCAACAGGAACTTGAGCAAGCTCTGTTAAACCTATGGAACGTTATCCCTGTTGACGTCATCCGGCGACTGACGACGTCAATGCGGAGGCGTGTGCTTGCTTCCATTGATGCCTAGGATGGCCACACTCGTTACTGATGACTGTAGTCCTTCATTTCTGTGGATACTGTGACTATACATGCACTTGCCTGTTAACTTTACATTTGTGTAATTTTTTCTTCTGACCCCTTGTCTCTTTCATTGTGTTTTGTGGCCAATTGAATGCCAATATTTTAAAGCCTTTTTGAGAGAATATTTCACAATGATTCTTGTTTATAAACCAATCTTCTTAATTCTTATATCTGCCTTTGTTTTTGTTTTATGGGCTCAAGAAGTGGGTGAAACCTTTCTTTTGCCTGGTAGTATATAAATATTAATGACTTAACACAGCTTACTTCAAATTCTAGAGAACTGAGGTCTATTCATAATCTTTTATCACATATGAAGAAAAATACCTGAATTTTGTGAACATTATCTGAAAATTGCTAATTTTGACCCCCCTGGACTATTCATTACAAGACACCTCACTAAGAAGATCCTATTTACATGTCCCAATAACCATATATACATGCACATATATAGGGAGGGGAAAATGTACTCAGGGGAAAATGTCTAACAGGGGAAAATATCTGGGGAGGGGGGGGGGGGGGTGTCCAGGAGGGGAAAATGACGGGGAGTGAGGAATGTCCGGAGGGGAAAATGTCCTACATTCGTGGAGGGATGACACCGCAAAATCAACCACCGGGCAAGGCGAGGTGACCTGTAGTTTAACATTCTTATCAAACTATTGTTTGAAGAAGCGCAATTGGTGAGACTTCAGGTGAGACTTGTGTCAGAGGGAAAGCTGACCAAGGTTCAGCGTAAGGCCACCAGAGATGACCAGTCGAAGATATTTGTGTTATGGAGAAATTATTCAGACGGCATCATCGCTGCCGACCAACTGCTGACACACTTCTCAGGAGTAAACGGCCCTGTAAGGGACTAGGATAAGAATCGGTATATTATCCTGCACTAAATAATAAACTGTTATCAGGGTGTATTTATCATGTGAGTCAATGTCTATTATTTGTACACAACTTGTTCAAGAAAGATACATGTATAAAAATATTTCTGGTGCATAACATAAACTACCAATATATCTGATGAGTATCTTTTGTATTAAATATATGTTTATCATGGTATATTTTTGAAGTAAGAAAAATTTATATATACATTAGTATGAAAATATTTCTGATTCTGGAATAAAAATGTACTTTAGTCTTAGGAACCAAAGCGTACGTGGCTCAAACCAGATACAAATATTTGTAAAACGGTATTTTATTAAAAACAAAAACAGTATATGTATCCACATGTCAATGTCTTCTCTATCTGACTTTTCTCTTCATGCTTTGCGAGCTGACGTTAGGGGAGATAACTTGTTGTGCACTGCAGAACTCCGCTTCCAAGGCTACTCGGGGTCTCTAGTCTGAACAGTAAATATGTAGCTTTCCAGAAATATAGATTTTAAAAATGAGGTACAAGTTCACAATACAAACAAAAGCAGATAAAAGGGAACCAGTAATAGAAAATATCCAATACATAGCCTATATTGTTAAGCGGCCTGACTTATAGACTATGGACTATTCCACCTAAGGTATTAGACGATTTGACCTAGACGAGTTGGCTGTTAAACGATGTTACATGTATTTGTTTTTTTTTTGATTGATATTTACGATACCTGGGTTTAAAAAAAACATAACTGAGCAAAAATTGGGTTTTATGAGAATTTCTGTCTTTACTATTTATGATTTCTAAGATTTATTGTTTTTCGTGAAAATTAATTACTGTCAAACGTGAATTATGATACTGACATTAACATTTTGCCTTTGTTGGAACATTGTCCGTAACGATATTCATGCTCGGTTGGCAGTTCAACTGTATGTTAACGGCCTCGTCAGGTAGTCCTATTATATATTTCCATAACATTGGAGTCCACGTTTAAATTATCAGTTGATCGGTTGATCCTTAGCATTTATAAAAAAATAAACTAACAGTTAAATACACCAAACACTGCAATGCGCACATTATAATATTTTATAAAGAAAAATAATAAAATCGCCATTTTAGGGTATTTTGTTTTGATGTTGGCGGCAACCAGTCCCAGCGTGGAACAGTCACATTCCTGGCTGGTTGGAGTAGCACCCACACTTTCAGCCCCTAGATCACGGACTAGTCCATGCTGAGGTATGTGGCCACCCAGTGTGTCACCGTAAGCGACAATGTTAATGTTTAGCGCTATAGCGCTAAAGCTTTGGTACATACCTGGCCCAGCCTGTGAGAAAGAAGCCGTAAAAATCATAGATATTGACCTAGACTGACATAGACTGACCGCCAAAATCTGGACCTTTCCATGCCTGCAGCTGGGAGGGGTGCCTAACAACGCGAAGGGGATGTCACCCGCAGCCTCATCACCACCTGTCTCCTTGTGTCCTCTCGCCCAGAATTTCAAACTTTTATCATTAAAACTCATAACTGCCCAAACCTTAGACAATTTCCATTCATATATATTTCCATATATATATTTTTTGATACCAAGCATGCACCTGCACACCAAGAACGGCAGAAGCTAAAAAAGACTTTACACCCTAAAATACATAGAATTACCTTCGTACCTCCCAAAAGACGGAAGTTGTAATGGGGTCTGTGTCCATGTGGACGAGGTCATGGTCCCATATTTTCAGAAACCAAAGAAAGTCCTAAGGCGTCGAATAATAGAGAAAGCAATTTTAAACAAAATGTTAGGGTGGTATCTATAAAAGTACAGCAGATATTGGGGTCAGGCTTTGCACACATGTAGAGCACAATACCACCTGGTGGATATTCCATCGTTGATTGGGTTTGTTGCGTATTAAATATCGTGAATTACTGAATTTCTGACGTATTATAAAGTGCATATTAGAATCACGGTTAGACAAAATGCTCGAGTTGGTATCTTAACAGGTATTGTATGTATTGATATGGATATAAAGTACAGTGACGCAAGAGGTGTGTGGCGGGGGGAGGGGGGTCGTGGGTGCCCCATCGCTGATTAACTACGGTAAATTACCAAATCCACGATTTCAGTTCTTTATGCATTCAGCTGAAGTTTTTGTGTCTCATACAGGCGAGTTTTTTTGTAGCCTTGCTGTTAAGTTTAAGTTGCTGTATTAAGGCACACCAGGGAGAAAGTTTACTGGCAAAACTGACGCAGAACAACATTCTGTGTGTTTATGTTACAGCGTGTTACACTGACAAACTGCGGCCTTTAGACTAGTTTGTGAAGAAACAGTTCCCAATGCTGGTGCGCTGGGCGAGGAAACTCACGTGGACACCAAGACTTCCATCATGAATCCCCAACAAAACAGGCGTTTGATGAAGGCCTACGAAGTAATTGCTAAAGAAAGACAACTTATTTAGGCTGCTTTTGTAAAATCCTGGCTACATGTATTTAAGTAAATGTAAATACAAGGCACGGTATGTTGCAATGTTTCGTCTGTACATGTATTTGTTTCCTTTCTTAAATATTAGTAATCTGAAACTCCCAAAAAGGCAAGTCATTTAATCTTCGTTTTGTTTCGCCCGCTTTACCTTTGATATGGAAAGATTTTATGACATTCGACATTGTATATTCGGTGGTTGTTTATTTCCAGACAATTTGGGCACTATCTACAACGGGAATATACTCTAACCATTTGTGTATGCAGTATTTTAGAGGTATGATGGATTTTCCAGTCTTCACACCTTGTGGGATTATCTTTAAATCAAAAGTACAGACTTGACAAATCTTGATCTCCCAATCCACTGCTCGTCATCCCGCTTTGAAAGCATTATACATTATGTGCAACCCACTGCTACCAGTCTTTATTTGTTAGATTGAAGTTTATCTTCATCTGTCTAACTAGTTGGTTATATAACTTCCAGTTAACATAACAATGATCAATGATGTACAAAAAAAGGTATTACTTTCGGAAAAAACAGGGCGGTGTTAGATTGACAAGACCGACATCTAACAGGTGGTTAACCTCCGTTAGCAGCGATGTGTGGAATGACGGTTTAATTTGTGTTCGACCACTTTGACCAGCAGTCTACATAAATTCCATCAAGCATTTTACATATATATGTTGGTAGTAAACTACTTGAGATCAAGAAAAAATAAGAACCGTTTTCTAAATTTCAAGCTCTTATTTGAGAAAACATGATTTCCAAGCACTTTCTAGCTCTGGAAATCACATCTAAAATCAAGGACTGTAAAGCGCCCGAACGATCCCCGTCACTCCCACTAGAGACGATGCATATTCTATGTACAGAAATCAGTTGCTATAGCCCTTTACCTAGGGGAGCTGTGTGTATCCACTGTGTGTCTAGAAAACAGCCTGAACCCTCCTCGTCATACCATCTGTCAACCCCCTGATATTCTGCGGGCGAAGATGGTGCCATTCCTTGTGCAAGACAGTACCCCTTATGGCCAGATCGTGATTGCTTGCACGCAATGACCACCACCAGTAGAACGCTTTATGAAATACCACATGACGTTTTTATTGAGTAATTTCAACCACTGCTTCAATACCGGTCCGATAGCACAGTTGGTAGAGCTTCGGGAGCGGTAGATCCTAGGTTAATCCTGAATCGTCGAGGCACACCTAAGACTTTAAAAGAAGAAATTGTACATTCCTCACATGGCGTTTAGCCAGAAGTGTAGCGCTGCGTCGCAGTGAAGCAACACTAAATCACAGAGCGGTGAAAATCCGCAATGCAAGAAGGCGGCACATTACATGCACTCGAAGAATTCCTTCGTCGTCATAAGTACGATGTTAAACCCCAAGCTCTGACTCACTCACTCAACATTGCTCACTCCAGAACAACACTCGTAAAGCCATTGTGTCACATCAAAACCAGTTTTGATTGAAATACTTGTGTTTGATGATTTGGGACATAGATTCTAATCGTGTTGTCGTTTTTCATTCGCCGAAGGGTCAAACGATTCATAATCAATCAGATTTTACACTCTTCCGATTCAGAAGCACACTAATTGCATGTGTGCAAAATCGCCACAGTGACAACAACGGATATACTTATTTAAGGTCTTGGTGTCTCGAAACTGTCAGTACAGCCTTTCTCTTTGAGCATTACCAAGGCATCTAGGGCCCACACACCCTAGGTAATGAGCGATGGACGTTGTTCTTGTGATAATTCGACAGACTAAAAGATAAGGAACATAAGTGTCTGCAAATGTCTGTCCATTAAGACTCATGTAATATTTCATTTTTCCCTGTGACAACCTGTCCCGGCGACCGTATCGGGGTTTTAAATGGAGCACACCCTGACGTTGGATTGGCCGAACAATATTTTTGCCAAACCTAACGTCAAAGCATCCTCGGGATAAGGTGTGAGGGAGCATTTTTGCGGCATGGACTTGCCCTGCCAGAGGAAGACACATGTACACACACCTAATGATTCCTCGTCATATGACTCTATCCTAGAAGTAAGACGTAAAGCGCGAAGCATACATATATACATACATATGTACATACATACATACATTTATTATTTTTTTTTTGAAATATATGTGTTTCATAGTGGATAATTATTTTCAATTAGCTGTTTTATTCCGGAGGGCGACTTTGCTTTGGTAGTTGTGTCGTATTGTTGCAATTGTCGTTGGTGGGCCAATCTGTGTCCTGGTGGTGCGTGGAATGATCTTCATTGTCCTGCCATCCCGATGTATGATATATGTGTACTTAATTTAAAATTATTTAGTGTATTAAATTTATAGTTGCCCTGTAGTTACACCACGTAATTCTGCGCCATTTCTATCAGGGCTTCTGCCGTCTTACCTCCGCTGTCGCACAGCTAATCTATGTGCCTACAATTATAACAGTAACGGTTTGTCTAATAACCTCCCCTGAGTTTCCACTTAGATATTTTAGACTCAGCTGTGGAGGAAAACCAAGACGGCTAATGAGGATGAAGATGTATATAACAGCATGGATTTCTCTGTAGCTCCTTCCACGAGGAAAGGAGGTGCACGGAACAGTTCCATAAGCTAGGAGAAGGAGAAAAAGCACTAGACCAGCTCAAATAGGAGAGGCGTTGTACAATGCTGTAGGCAATGTAAATGTTGTTATAAAGCCATTCCAGTTGGATAATGAAGGAATAAAGGACTATGGCTTAACGCCAGGTCGTCCAAGACATACAGCACACCAGGAAGCAGAGAATTGTTTTCGATCTAACAATATTCAAAATGAACCAAAAACATACGGACAAGTTAAAAAAGCCAGTTAAAAGAACTAAACCTTAGTGAAAACCGAAAGACCATGATATTCTTATGACACATATATATATATACACTTTAAGTAATGACAACATCACACAGTTAACAGGGATATGTTTGCTGTCGTGTTCAGGAGCACTAACGCCATCGGAAATACAATTTTGTGTTAAGAGAGAATACCCAATACGACACATCGTTAAAACTACTTTATCCATATGCGATATTATTCAACACTTGGATCATAGAGAATAAAACTGGAGTGGTGACAACTGTGTGATAGGAGACAAATGGTCACACATTACCGACTGTCAGTTTATCTCAATTAAAAAAGAGATTTTGTCTGTTTATGTAAATGGTTAAATAGAAGCCAATTACACACTCCATAGCATATTGGCTTAAGTAGAATTAGGTGCCAAAATGCAGTGATATTAACTGCAATTTATTAGACGTCACTGGTTTAGAATTACTGAAAAGGCTGTAATGTCATCACATTTAATATACAATAACATTAAAGCTGCGCAAACGAATTTTATGAACATAAAAATTATGCAGAACTGCGAACACTCCATCGTCTACAAATTGCTGTAACAAAACATATTTCATAAAATGACAACTGTTGTAAGTAATGAAAGGCGAAATGTGGAGGAACAGTACTCAGGAAGTCTGTAATTATTCTGAAGAGATTAAACAATAGATATAATGAAATTCTGTCAATTACATCTGCGTGAAGAATAATAGCGTGGAGATGTCCCTATACTGTACGCGTATCTGCGACTCTAGTCCTTCAGTCAGACGTCTAGAGGTTTGAAGAACCCACACGGTTGACGCCTAAAAAGTGCTTATACCAAAATGATACTTCCTGTAGTGCCTATGTTAAAAATTAGGTCTTTCTGTAGTACCTTTGTTAAAGACGTAGATCTTCCTGTAGTGCCTTTGTTTAGAGAGGAGATACAAGTTTGGGGGGTACAGCTTCTCGACCATGCAATAGAGCGAGCAATGTATGGAGATTTATGGATTTTTGGAGTGCAGTGAAGTTGTGGTTTGTCTGTGTGACGGGAAGGTACGGATATACTCTGTTTGTTAAAGGACAGATATGACGTCACGCTGGTGTCTGAGCAGTTGATTATTTTTCAAGAATACACACTTTGGTGTTAGTGGTTCGAGTGGTAAAAGCTTGTGTCACCTGAGTACTCCTTCGTTTGGTGAACGGTAGAGCGGAGTTCGAACCCACGAACACAAGGCTCTAAATCATTCCAATATCCTACGTCGCTACCAGGAAGGGCAATACCACTTCCTCCTTTCAGATGCCCCTGCTCCAATGGCACAGCTCGTAGAGCGCCCGCTTCAAAACGTGGTAGATCCAGGGTCAGTTTTGGGTCAGGTCACACCTAACACCTTCAAAGGGGAATTTGTGACTTTTTCGCTTGGCGCTCAGCATAACGAGGATAGAGGAACGACTGGTTGACCCGTTTAAGTATAATGCTTCGGTTGAGACACCTTACTTATCTTCGGAAAGTTGTCTGAGTGAAGCGGCACTACATAAAAGAGACGTTGATATCCGTCCTGGAACAATGTGGCACATTGCACGCAATCTGTGGACTCCTTCATTGTCATATGACTGAAAACTTGTTACGTATGGCATTATACCCCAAACACTCACTCCTATTAGACGACTTTACACACTTGTAGTAACGTCAATTCTTTGTCTGACCGGATTCAGTTCCACCTGGCGCTCTGAAACACCTTCACCGCCCATCGAGGAAAACTGGTTCTCTTTCGTGCGTGGTTGGATATGCGCACCCACAGGCGAACAGAACAGTTCGTTTTCCGCATGACGATTGGAAAACCGATTTTGGACGTAGGTTCCGAGTTTACACGAACAAGCCGGCGGTTTTAACGACTCTCATTGGTTGAGAGGCAACACATCCCCAGCATAAATTACAGGGTGTTAAAGATGGTGGACGCGATGGACTCAGTGATTTATGCAAGCTTTGCCGTTTTCAGGCTTTACATGTATGGTGAGGAAAAATCGCAAAATTATGCAACATGCACAATCAGATAGAAAAAATGTGCTCTTTTCAACCTGTAGTGTCATTTTTTTAAAGTTTTTTTCTCCTCTAAACATTTTTGGCATTAAAATCATTTGCAAACGTTAAAACAAGACGAAAAACAGAAAAAAAGAAAGATCAAGTGAATGCTTAACAGGAACGATTACCAAGAACTTTTAATCTATTTTCGCCCATAATTTTTAAACAACCAACAGTATTGTCTCTTTAGTGGATTTTCACCGGGCGTATCTTCATCTCGCTGAACTGAAGAGGGAGATGTTTAGACGACCATCTGGACCACGTGATAGATGCAGAATTTATTGTGGATTTCTCCTTCACATGAACATAACGTCCATTGAGATTGGACTGATGACAAGTATTGTACCACCAGCCCCCTTTATATACCTTAGCACAGCTTGCCTCGTTGTAGTCTCTGTCTCGGTCATATGTTGAAAACCCCAAACCGTTATGGTAAGCCAAGGAGTCACCTGAGAGAACAAATTAAATGGTTGAAAATTCTGGACACAGTTGGTCGCCAGACACTATCCACATAAGCCCAATCCCTAAAATCGGCTGATCAAAAGTAAAGAGTCGAAGTGACCGTATAATTTAGGATCAGATTTTCCTTCGTCAGTAGTATGGGGTCAAAGTAACGCAAGTAACAGTTTTTTTAGGAGGTGGGGTGGGTAGTGGGTGGGGTGGGGTGGGAGTTGCGGGGAGGAGTCGAATCAACCAAAAGATACGTGGTCGCATTTCTTTCCTAACAAGAATTACCTGGCTCAAGCCAGCATTGTAATCAAAATTGTATTGGTTGTTCCGATATCTGATAGAATAGTGGTTCATGGTTACCGTCACCACAAATGTATATAGACATTTTAGTGTTGTACATGATCAGGGTATCACTAGTGATACTGACACACGTACAAGGTACATCACAAGTACAGTGTATATCACATAATGTGATCTAACATAAAAACCACCAAAGATGACCAGAAGTCATCAATATATTGATATATTCGAAATAAACAGCTAGCATGAATAGGTCTACAGAGTAAAATTTATCAATTTTTGGGCCTATCTGAGTCCTACTACATGTATTTGTGATGTCTATAAACAAATCATACATTGTCCTATTGCAACTATGAGGTCAAAATTCAGACCCAAATTTAGAGTGTGTACTTAGGGTGTCGGACAATATTTTCAGTTTTGAGGATAATCAGCCGCCAAAATTTCTCCCCTCTTCCTCCCTCGGTGACTATTTTTTTCTTCTCACCCACCTTACTTTTTTCTATGATCAAGAATATTTTTAATTTTGGTAACTTCTCTTCCATCTTTCGCCCAGAGTTTGTCCATCATCTTTCCTACAGTCGCCAACGTATTTTTCACGCTTAGTTGAAACTTTTCAAAATAATTTTTGCCATTTTAGTTGCTATGTGCTTAAATTTATTTTCTAATCTTATGTTTCTCTCAAAAAAACATGTCGGTCAACTAACCGGCATTCCCGTTGAACGTGCCCAGTAAGAGTCGGAAGCTCTGAGACTCGTCTGCCACACGGAATCTGCTGTAGGAAGCGTAACCCTTTCCCAGGGTGTAGCTTCTCATATTCACGAGGAGTTCAAAGTGCGCCTGAGAGGTCAGGAGGTGAATCTTCTGCAGGCCTGGGGAGACAAAATTGGATGGTTTTGACAGACTACTGTATTTGTGGGAATTACCTTGCAAAGCGCTGTTTGTGGCATGCAGTTCATCGTATTTTATCTCTTCGGCATATTATGTTACATTGTTAATGTCGTCAAGATGTCTGACAGATGTGATCGCAATTTAAGCCAAACTGGTTTTGCTAAAAATTTCTTATTGGGCAAATATGTTCACTGTGGCATATTTATTCTGCTGCTGTAGAGATCAGATTTCACGTTTACATTGAAAACCCGGAAAATAGTTTCAGCTGTGTGTTGGTAAGACAGCAAATGGAAATAAAATGTTACAGCGAGGTCTTCGCAGTGGAAGTCAAAAACGCTTGCGATAAAGATTTCACTTTTAATCTGTAGTTTTTAACTGAGGTGAACTGCATTCTTATGTTAACTAAGGCTGTTTAAAAGATATTGTTGGTTTATATGGCAGTAGACTAGCATTGAGCATTTTCAATTATAGGAATACTCCATGTATCGTAGTCATTCTGGATTAGAGAATCCCTCTTTGATATACAGGTTCATCTGTTGAGTCGTTTTCAGCCAGTCGATAGCAAACAATAACCAGCCATTCCAAAGTTTCAAACAAATACCATAAAGTTTAAAGCCGCTGACATCCTTCACCTAAGCGTAATACCAGTGTGCTCAGTACAGTTTTCATCTACTGATCACCCTTCGGATGGTCTTTAATTAACTGATAATAAGTAGTACACTCCAATATGTTACTGGAGCTCTCAAACACGCAGTTTTGTGTTGCCAGCAACACCGGTGAATGTGGGAACCGTCCACATTACCCGCGAATATCACTGTTTGGTTTTACTCTCATCTAATTCATATTGTCCACAGTCAACAAGTGGTGATCAATTGTTTGTCCCACCAACAGGCACATCACTTATCAACTAGCTTCCAACTGAATGCTTACTTACCAGGATTATTATTCTTTTTAATATTTGCTTCGGCGTTTTCCACAAAGCTGCAAATTGCAGCAACTATTGATTTACACTGTTGTTACGAATTCTTACTGCTACGCCTTGATATATAAAGCTTTTATACACCATTCTTGCATTATCTTGCTTTAGAACAAGATTGCGTCTTGAAACAAAAAATAGAAAGAGTACAGGCCTCTACACTTCATCGACGTAACGCTGCGCGGTGACGCCTGTACCACATCCTTGTCGATTGTTTTGGAAGATCACAGGCGGACCGTAACGTACCCAGCACATTGTTCCCCAAAGCATGACGGAAGGCTCTCCCCAACGGTCATTCTACAATACACATGGATCACTGGACCTCGGCCGTCCACTGCGTTTATGCAAAATCTACTTTCATCTGAAGGACGATATTCTTCCATTGCCCATTGCGCCAGTTCCGATGACCTGCGGCCCAGTTAAGTCGAGTACGTCTGTGACATGGAATCAAACGTGAACCAACATAAGGTGGACGGCAACGCAAACAGTTGTTCCAACTGTGTTTTGAGCTGTAGTGGCTGCTTGCAGGAATCGATTCCGACGATGGGAATTGACAATGAAGCGATCTTGATGGTTTGACGTCACACGAGGGCGTCCGCTGGTAGGGGTGATGCAGTCTGTATATGATGGACTCCTGAGTACCACAATGTATGGCGACACCTGAGACGTTCCAACCTGCCTCAATGTGCCGATGTCTCTTTGACGTTCATCAGCACTTAGGTGTGGCATGGTCACTGTCGCATCAAAATGCGAAAGCAACAGTTCCTTAAGAAGCATTCTCAGATCAAGAATCTCGTGAAAAGTAATCGCATTCAACTCAACAAGCAAACACTCCACCAAGTGCTCAGCCGCATCCTGGACCTCTCCAAACACCTGATGTATGACTTCTACCACAACCAGATGGAGGTTCAGTACGGAGAGCATTGCCAACTCCTTTACACTGACACAGAACCTGCTCCTTGAGATCCAGACAGACGATGTGCACATGGATATGGACAGACATGCAGACCCCAGACAGACCTGAGACGTCTGACTACCCAAAAGACCACTCACTGCAAAGCATGCCGAACAAGAAGGTGTTGGGTAAGAAGAAGGATGGGTGTGCTGGAGGTCCAATAGCCAATTACATCGGCCTGCGCCCAAAGATGTACAGCATTCTTGAGACCAGCGGCCACAACTTAAAAAAGCCAGAGGTTTCAAAAAGGCCACCGTGGAGAATATCAGACAGGAGCAGGACAAAGAGGCTCTCTACAAAAAGCAGAGCTTCCGCCATGGCATGGATGTCCTGCAGTCAGAGCGCCATCGCATCTACGGGGTACGGGGTATCTGAATAAGGTATCGCTCTCACCCTTCGACTCCAAGCGCTGGATAGCTGAAAATGGGTGGACACGCTGGCGTATGGATACCAAAATGCCCTTCCAGTGGACACAGTTGAATTTAACGATTACATAGATGAGCTCGTAGCAACGCTGTAGGACCTCATCTGGTGAAAACCGAGTGTCCGGTGGCACCTCAAAAAGTTTTTACAGAGCGCCAGAGTCGGTACACATTCAGGGACCACACAGGATTAGTCGCGCAGCTCGCCGGGCTGGTAGAGATAGCAAACACCAACCCATGAAGGGAGCCTCTGTTCTTAATGATTCTTAATGGCTGCGAGCCCTTTCCAGTGGCACTTTGGGCTAGAGTATATACTGGCGGGGCGAGCGGTTGTCTTACTGCTGGGGTACATGGCTTGCGTCATATTCACGCAGTGCAACCAATCTCAAACAAGTGGAAGCCACAGGCTCAGGCAGCCGCCCGGTCGCCGCTCGGCGATTGCTCGTACCCGCCAGCACCGATGTGGGAAACACATCATGGCCTTTTCCTCCTGTCGCCAGAGGTCGAGCGACTTTTGCGCGCTATCAATCATCGCATTAGCCGGAGGGCCGGGAATCCTGTGGCGACCAGCAAATTGGCGACGCATCGCGAAGTATAGATTTTCGGGCAAACCCATCATTGCACGGTCTGATCTATCAAGAGAACGCAAAAAAAAAAAATTGCCCACTTCACTACTAAGTTTGTGTCGGCACTAAGGCCCCAAACGCCTTCCGGCGATAAAACACGGTCTCTTTACTTGACTAGTTTGTAGGCCACTACCATTGTCGCAGCGTGCTTTTTTGGATCTAGCTGTCCTATAACTGGCAAGGCTTACCAAGCACAGTGCCAGGATAACGAAGGTAATCTCCCAAAGCTTTTGGTCTTCTGACGGCACATAGAAATTGAGGAACTGTGCTACGGTTCCCTGCAGTGCTTTGTGTGCATTGGGTAAAAGTGGTTTGCCCCTGACCGCAGCGTACTCGCGGATTGCAGCGGCGACATCCCGTAAAGTTTAGACTACTTCATTTATCCAGTTTAAGGGCTCAGTTCGTTTTCGGGCTGCCTGGGTGGCTTGGAACTGTTCTTTTGCCTTGTCATGGCGCTTCCGCTCCTCGTCTACACCTCAGGACCTTAGCATCGTGGAGAGATAGTTTGAGCCTAAGACCAGAGCGTTTACGAGCGCGCCGCCCATCATCATGGTGATCGAGGACATTGATACCACACAATATCCGAAGGGAGGATCCCCTGTTTAATTAGCATGTCCTTCGACACTATAGCCAGGCGGACATCAACATTAACCATTCCCATGTCTTGGGCTGTGGTGTCTAGCTTTGTCATGGGTCATTTCAAGAAGATCTTGCCTAGACACGCGTACCCAGAAGCCAGGGGAGTGACATCTGCTGCGTGGTAGGCCGTTTTGGCCAGCACCTTTCCATCACTGATGGGAGAAAACATCGCTACTAGATCACTGCATAGACAAAGGGTCGCGACGAGCCTTTAAATGATGTACTTGCTGAGTCTGTGGATCGCGTGAACCCAATGGCTGTCACAGTAGTGACTTCTTTACGCCCTTGGCGCAGGAACAACAGCGCCCCGTAGAGCATTCTTGAGGCTGGCATTCGTCTTTGGTGTACCGACAGCATGCACTGAGGCAAAATCTTTGGGGAGATCATCGGCCGTTCCGCTCCGTAGCTAAGAAGCTTTAGCTTAGCAAAGTTCATCCATGGGCTTTTCCGCCTTGGCAGCATCAACCTGTCCCGGAGCGATTCTTTTGAGATGAGTGGCACTTTTGTCACTTGGTGGCACAGGACTTCTGTTCGCCATTGTCACCCGCTATTCCTCCTGCTGGTTATCAGTAACAGTCTCTGTACTCATCTTGTTGGTCATCACACGACATATTTCGAGGGCACCTGTGTTCAAATGAACAATGCTTAGCAGTGGTCAGCACCTTGGTTAACAGGGCTAAATACATGCTATAGCTGTGGTACAGCCCACAAGTAGCACTTTTAAGCTCATGTTCGACATATAAGTCGGTTTCGACCTCTGCTACGAGCTTGGGACGATTCTCGGGTGGCATGCTGACCTCCCTTGAATAGAATCGCAATGCGGCTTCCCCGAGAGTCTTCGTCATTTGAGCCCCAAGACGAGCTTCATATGGGGAGTACAGCTTCTTGATGTGCTCATCGCTCATAGTGTCAATTTTCTCGGCCGTTACTTGTTTTCCCAGGTATCGCTTGGACTGCCCGCCTGACGCAAGAGCTAGCGTATCCCTTGACTGTGCCGATTCTTCTAATCAGACGACGTATCCGTAGGGGCGTGTGTGTCGTTTGAAGAACCCTTGTGGCCTGTCCTGGAAGAATCCTCCTGGCGGGCCTTGGAAGAACACTCGTGGCCGGCACCTCCGTCAGCAGCTGGTCGATCAGATCATTAGAGTCCATTGTTATATGCAGCATGCATGTACGAATAGCAGAGTCGTTTTGGGGAATTGGCCTTGCGATTATTGACATTGAACGTCCTTACTGGTTGACGGCTGGTACACGACGGCTGGTTCGACGCATTGATTTCTAACGCTGCCTAAACACTTAGGTTTATTGTTCGACATAATAATTTCTTGAGCAGTTGCAATTAAAGTGCGAATGAGATACTGACAATATCGATGCCTAGAAAATCGACTCTATTCTCTGCAACGCTGAAAACTAATGACTGCTAAGTCACTTCATGTACCTTATTTTGCAAATTTATTGGTCATAAGATCACTTGTCGGTTTCCTTCTTAGACTGGGTTAAGGATTTTATACATAGTACAAGAACAGTATTTCATATATTATACGAATTGTTCTACTGGTATATATCTAGAATAGTTTCCCTTATGCTGTGTTCGGCTCCCCCACCATAATGCTGACTGTGGTCAAATAAACAAAAAGAATAATATAGTAAAACATACTTCCCGCCAAAGCCAGTTAACAAGGAAACATCTATCGTTACCGTGATGTAAACTTGATGCTATTAAATTGAGTTAAGTAAAATTTACTGCATGACACTTCACCTGGTCTAAGGTAACTTACCCAACCAGAACTCCCCGTAGAGGTTACCAAAGCCATCGGTGTAACTCTGCCAGTTACGATAGAAGTCAACAGAGCCGTCTTGTCGTCTTTGGAACACCTGGAATGTCAGTTAACATCAAGCTTACCATTAACCAAACAGAATGAATGAATGAATGATTATGGCTTTACGCCACCTTGGCAATTTTTCAACCATATCGTTCCTAGAACATGTTTTAATCTATGAATCAGTATATGGGTTTCAAGAAGAGAATGTGAACATATAAATCAATGAAAAGGACAGACGTGTTTAAAACCCGTTAAAACTGTGTGTTAGACGAGAATTTCCAACACGGCATCTTGTTAAAACTACTTCGTCTCTACGAGACATTCCAAGAGGATAAGAATTACAGCCAATGACAGGATGAATGGCATGTAGTTTGTTTTGAAGTCCCTTTCACCCTGCCAATGGAGACGAATATATTTAAGCATATTAGACTTAAAATCAGTATAAGAAAATTTAATCTTAGATATGGGTTTATTGAGGGCAGCTTTCGCCTCCCTGTCTGCAACTGTTTTTGGATGGATATCAACATGACTTGGTATCAAGGAGAATATACTATTTTTACCTCTTTTGATTAGTTGTCTATGTACGGCTAAAATTTGAAAGATAAACGGATTTTTTAAATTTTTTGTTCCCAATTGCCAAAAGGCAAGCAAGCGAGTCTCTGCATATCACAGCCCTCTGAGCACGCCCAGAAGAAACATATGATAAGGCCAGGAGAATAGCCCTGGCCAATGCAGAAAAGATTGGAAAGGTTGCAAGACAGTTAGAGGTTCTAAGACAGTTGCAGCCGCATTCTTGTCCTCACCCTTCGACCCGTCAGTATATATAAATCTATAATCCATATAAATAGCCTTAATTTTAACATATTTTTGCTGAATTATCAGAGTGTTTGTATCTAATTTATCATGTCAACCTAAATCGAGTATCAATTTAAGTTGTGGAAGTAGCCATGGAGTAGACTCTGGAAAAGTCTCTGGATCTATGTCATCAGGCTTGATGCCGGCTTCCAGAATACCGTCTCGAACACGAAGACCAAACGAGGCGATCTTTTGGGACATTTCTTATATTTGTCTACATATAATGTATTGAAAACACAGGCATAGGCAGGATTTGTTGAGTGAGTTTTAAGCTTTGAAGCATACTGAAGGTTCAGCTTTGTACGCCCGTGATGTAAAGACGGTTCGTCAGACTCTAACTATAAACTCTCTACTGGTGAGGATCTAAAATCACCAAGGCTGAGCCTCATACCTTGGTGATGGACCGGACTCATCAGTTGAACATACGACTGCCTAGCGGAACCGTAAATAATGGATCCATAGTGGTTTACCATACAAGTTAAGTTAAGGGTCTAGATGGAATTTTCGTGTATTACAAAAATGCATACCGACAGTTTCAGACGTAGAAAATCTAAAACCTTCGGGAACTGCCCATTTCTCGATATTACTGAGACAAACTGCAGTTGCCGCTCGATGTAATTGATATTTTAGCACGATAGCATATAAGGAAATCATCTCTATTTCATGAACCCTCAGTGCCAGGTGTCAATGTTTTAAACAAACTATTAATTTTATGCTAAACAGTGTTGGTGAAAGGTTACTGCCCTGGGGCACATCTATCTCCTGCTACCGAGAGTCCGAGAGAGTGGGCCCCACCCTTCCCTTAAACTATCGATGAGATAAAAATTAAAATATAAATAAAGGTAAGCGACCCGTTAACCCCATATCAAAAAAATCTTTTAAAGTACTATATTTCCATGTGGTATCCGGCCTTTTCAAGGTTGAAAAATATCGACACCACATATTCATTATTAATAAAACCATTACGAATAAAAGTTTTAAATCGAACAGGGTAATCTAAAGTAGATCAACCTTGACGAAAACCACATTGAATATTAGATAAAAATTTGTTGGCTTCAAGAAACCAAAAAAACCTATCGTTAATCATTCGTTCAATAGTCCAACAGACGCAGCTGGTAAGAGCTGGGGGACGGTAATCATTGGACCCCACCCTTTTTAACCATTGGCCACGTCATTCAACGCAAATGCGCTTATTTCCCGGACTGACATAGTTAATTAGCAGTGAGGTGCAGAGCTATAGACTATAACGATGTCGACCTACACATGAGATTATTCCTTTGAGAATATTATTTATTCCTTTACGGCCCGGGTGATCTGGTCTGCTACAGATTAGACAACATACCTAAGAAAATGAATTCATTACAATCTAAACTACGTGTTGTCTGACGGTTTGGCCTCAGATGTTTCTAGTTCTTACTGGCCTTAGGCCAGGAGTTTTTGTTTCAGAAACATTTTAAGGTACGCTAGTTTTCTTCTTCATAAATCCGGCGTAAAAAATTAAATGAATGAAAAAAAAAATCAAGTTAACTTGTTGAAACTCTGTTTAATGTGTGGCAGGCAGCATTACAGAGCACGGACCTAACTACATTTCTATGTATTTTGTTTAAAATTATTACCACTTACGGCCTAAAACTCGTGTCGTACTTATCTCTAAAACGGCATCCAACTGTTTAGAATTGTCTATCAGACTTAGATCTGGGCGTCGTAGTAGACATTCGTATATCTGTCGTAATTCATGACGAGAGTTACAGGTTTGTCATTTTGTTATCCCTATTTACAAACTCACCAGCCACCCACCGCCCTGCGTCACCATGTCACAGTACACAAGGAAGCCTTTTCCCACTCCGAACGGAAACACTTGGTACACGCCGCTCTTTGTGTGGTTGCATTGCTGTATTACTGTACAATCGGTAGGATATGCGCACTCGAGAGAATTGCTGTGATCTGAAAAAAAATCCTGGCGTGATAAAAATTGCAATTGCCAAAACGTCGTTCAATGCACGAAACGTCGATCTTGGTGATACTCTCCAAACATATGTACACAAAAACACTTGACCTGTACAATATCAGCCTATGATGACGAATTCTGGACAAAACCATAACTGAATGATTTACTGGAATTACGCCAAATACAGTACTGTAACTGTCCCTGTCGATGTGAGAACTAACAAAACTGGGCGGGACACTATATCTATTCCATGATCCCGTTTGGAGAAACATCACGGAGAAAAGGTAAGGCCTTACCGTTTATCAGAAAACATGAGTTCTTAACCAGCCTTTATTGGTGTAGCTGTCCGTCACAGTTTTTGTAATGTTTCTGCTCCACACAAGGTAGCCCACATTTTTACCGAAATCCGATATTGCCATCTTTCTTCTCAAACGAAAATTAGGGCTGTGCTAATCATAATATTATCTTGTCTTTCTGTTATCCACTGAGAAATAAGTACGAGTTACCATATGTCTATGGGATGACATCAGGTTTTTGGAAGGACTAACGGACCAAAACAGTGAAGTCTGGATTCGAACGCCGGACCACTTATTGGTCAACATAGTCACAGCCAGTCAGTGCTTTAAAAGAACTCCAACGACTTTATTTTCACACTAAATTTTCCCTAAACATAATAGTTATGCTGTGTTAACCCGTAAGGTGCATTTTATCCAGTTACATTAAAAAAGCAAAAATCATTGAAGTTGAACCCTCTCTCTATCTTGTCGATCCCGGAACCCTGGCCGGGTGACGTCATGCTGTGCATACCTCCCTCGATTATGCATTGAAAAGCCCTGCAAAGTATAGCCCAATCCATGCATTAGGCCTACCCAATGTACCCCTACATGTACACCTCTTTATAAGCACCATGAAAATAATATAAGTTGAACAGTTTTATAAGAAATACTTTGAAAGATAGGCTACCGGAGTTGTATTAGAACGGGGAAAATCGTGCACAGCATAGCAACTGCGGGATATGATGACCGATTTTCGCTCAAAATTCGGCCACGTAGATGACACAAATGCGCTCTCGACTGGTTTTTCTGATATCGATTGGATATCCACCGAATTATGGCAGTAGCTGTGGAGAATTTGTTACGGTGTCGCAATTAGCAGGCTATACATTTTTTATAGCCAAGTTGAGCAATGCTGGATTAGACCCAAAGATCCATGCTGTCGGGCCAGCCGATTGTGAGTTGCACTGTTGACAACAGCCTGTCAACGCCGATAAAATTAACAATCAAGTAAATCGTTTGTGTTTTATCACCGGCAAAAATAAATTAGGCATGAATTTTACTGCATGGAAACAACGGTTGGTGACTCATAGAAATGCCAAACTAAAATGTGTCTTAGTCACCGTTACAGGAGGTTACTGGCGACTTCCTTCACTTCGTGTCACAGGCTGCTGTTTCAAATAAGGATGTAGCTAAACAAATTCTGCATTCAGAGAGTGAAAATCCAGACATCCTTTTCGTTTGGATTTTTGAGGGGATATTGTAGGGCTCGTCCTCCGGTCTTTTCTGTTAGAAGATATGGCTGAATTAGAAAGCTTTGTACAACTACAGTCGTGTGCCCTGTAATCAAAGGGCGTTTTTGACGAGATCTTGTCAATATTTTGTAAATTTGTGGCATAATAAGGCCATGCATGTAACTTTACAGTACCCTACCTTGTGTTACTGCAGACGGAAGCCACACCCGAGCATGGAATAATCTAATAATTATCTGTAGAAGTATGGCGATTATTTCCTGCTGTTTGTACCGCTGTGAGGTTAGCGCTGGCTCCATCGTAGCGGAGTAGACTTTCTCATGTTTGGTGACTAAATTCTGATCTGTGTCCTTTCCGTGTTCGATGTTTTAAACAATCCGTCTGGATTCATGGGACATCAAACTATCCATCTGCAGTTTGTAATGTTCACATGCCAGGGTGAGTTCTCTTCTACTGGATTATTACTCATTCATATGGATTATTTATTTTGTTTAAACTGGCAGGCTCAGCACGATATATACTCACAATTCGATTCACTGCATGCCCCCTCTATATATTTATTCAATGTTTTCATTGGTATTTTACGTTCTGTTGAGGAATATTTAACTTGCACGATGAATGTCCCACGTACGACCGAAGAGCAAGTCAGCATGAGCTGAGCTTGAACTCACAGCGACCGCATCAGTGAGAGGCTTCGGATAATCGTGTTCCCTTTAACAAAGGCGTACTACACTTTTCAGTGGGAAAGAACAAGTACATTGGAGTTATTCCCGTGAACTTAATCTTAAATTTAAACCCTTATTTTAACATTTAACATTTTTTGGTGCAATAAACAAACTTGGTATATTTATTTATGGTTTCGCATGATCTGAATCGCATCTTTCTCTCTTAAGTTCGGTTGACAGCTCCTCAAGTGTAAACAAAGCTCTGGGTAGCAGGCCTTTAGAATCCAGGTGAATAACTTTATTTCTTCAAGTGGCTCAGCTTGTAATCCTGCAGGTAAGGTTTTAAATGGCAAATTTAATTTAATTTTCCTAGTTGCAGTTATCGTGTTTTTAACAGAATGTTTCCAATACAAAATACAATACATACAGAAACACTAACGGTTTCGTATTATTTCCAGGGGCCTCCGTGGCTCAGTCGGTTAGCGCGCTAGCGCAGCGTAATGACCCAGGAGTCTCTCACCAATGCGGTCGCTGTGAGTTCAAGTCCAGCTCATGCTGTCTTCCTCTCCGGCCGTAAGTGGGAAGGTCTGCCAGCAACCTGCGGATGGTCGTGGGTTTCCCCCGGGCTGTGCCCGGTTTCCACCCACCATAATGCTGGCCGCCGTCATATAAGTGAAATATTCTTGAGTACGGCGTAAAACACCAATCAAATAAATAAATCAAATAAATAAGTATTATTTCCTATTTCAGTCGAGCACAACTCCATGTGTGTGATCTACCCCACTGTTCTCTTCTTCCTTAAATCGAGACTACATACATGGTATCAGGTATACATACCGGTCCACGAGGAAAGATCGACCTCATCGGCTTGTTCCACCAACAGTTGAACATCAAACTTCTTCAAAAATGTGTTGTACGAAGACGCCACAAAGCCGGTGTTCAACATAAGAAGTACACACATAACGCACAACATCTTGGGTTGTTAGAATCTGACAGCTCTCGACTAAAGATTGTATGTTCACCGTGACATTGTACAGTGACTCTATATCTACTTGCTCAAACCGGATTTGTGAGCTGTTTGGACAGCTATTAAAGCTGACGTCATCACTGCACGCTAATTTTCACGACTGATGTTGAGAAAACTGTAGTTTAAAGACATTTTGGCGACATAAGAAGAAACGTGAGAAGCTTTTTTTTACTTGTAACTGTTAGGAGATATCCTAACTTGCATGTTGAGAAATAAAAACAACCCGTTCCGTGTATCGTTTAAAAGAGCTGATTAGTGATGTTGAATACTAAATCATACTGCTATCGCACACAGGGAGACCAAACGTATTTCCTGTCTCAGGCAGGGTGTTAAGGTGGCGATAATAAATTCCATATTATTCACCCTGTGATAAAATCTTAACAGAGGGTATGTTTTTGAGAGACCAATTAGTCATTTTCTCGTTTAACACACAATTTTAGTCTGGGATTGGAGCATTGCTCCGGGGTGTAAAATTTGTGGTGCCTAATATGGCATGTTACAAATCCTAGTTGGATAGTATACAGTTTGCAAATGTTCACGGATGGCTTAGCTCTATATACATGTATGATTTATGTCACAGCGTCCATGGTGATGTGGTCATTGTATGAGAACTGTTGGCCTGTCATAAATTATACCTTTATACTGTGTATACAGATATGTAACATTTTTCTGGTTACATATTCTATTTTACCGAATTTCTATGGGTTTTTCTCACTGGTTTTTGAAAGTATATATATTTTAGTTTGGTTTTTTGACTCCCTCTTTCGAAGTCCACTTACTGCCAATTTTCAATATGTTCTCAGCACGATGTGGCCGAAATATTACCGACGTGACGTTACGTCATAATCCTTCTTTCATCCATTTCCTCCATTTTACAAACCTGTCCCATTTGTATTCCAAAATACCCATCACACATGAATTGTCCTCAAAGAGAAATGAAGAAAAAAATCGTAAATGATGTTAAACTTTTATAGTGTCACATCACAGAGGCTGGCTGTCGGTTATAACGGCAGCCCACTTGTATCAGTATGTTGTTGTACGCTTTAAGATAAAGTCACTGGAAGCCATTTCTTTTGTGACGCTGAACATACGTGAGAGCAAAGATCTATATGTGGCGTTGCTTTCAGGCGAAATTATTGTTTTCTTGGTAAATAAAGAAAAGTAGGCGGTCTTCCATTTAGTTAAAAAAGTACAATTCAGAGCTAATAGTTCCTTATGTACTAAAGATACAGAGCTAAATGGATGAGAACGTGATGTTTCTCTTCCATTTGGTGACATGTGACACGGTCACCTGAAGGACCCCATATTCGACTTTCATTCTGCATGATTTATGAGTGCAGTTGTTAAAGTGTTCGTACTTTTTGTCTTAAGTCAGTAGCCGTGTTTATACGGAGAAGAAATAGACTGACTTAAATATTCCATGCATACTTTTACCAGACAACACTTCAAAGACTGTACATCTTAAGATACTGCTATCTACAGCTATAACGGTTTTTCCCATTGCAAGGCTGACCACCGTGGTATACGTGAAAGATTATTGAATACAGCGTAAAACACCAATGAAATAAATTAATATGTCGACAGGTAAAAGTGTCTTAAAGCGGTGACACGGATCTATACTGACATAGAGGCCAAACACCGGGTATGAAGACTGCTGGAAAATGTGAAACGCAGTCGAATTTTGCAATGTAAACTTCAGGTCCGCCTTGATCAAAAACAGTGCAATGGGAGTAAGCGTACCCCCTGCCTTCAGGATCCGGGTTAACTTTGGAGCATACAGTAGAAGAACGCTTAAAATGTGTGTCACCTGTGTTTGCCGTGGGTGCGACATGTGTGATGTATTAGGATCTGCATGAACTTATTTCACCTATGTAAACTGACGAGTATATTTCTGTATTTATTGCGTGTTCCAGTGGCGTTGAATTTTAATCGCGTGAGAATTGGTAGAACAGAGAACAGTACATTTTTATATTAAACTGGATGTTCGGAATTTGACGAAGTAAAATAAACGTTAGTCAGAAAAAATTAGTAAATTTTACGAAATATTTGTTCAGTAATAATAGGTATAATGAGATAATGGATACTGCAATTGTAACTGTTTACATTCAGTGTGATATTTGCTTTTGTTGTAATTAAATTCCAGATTTGTGCGTATGTTTTGTCCTTGGTGTGTTTCCTGCTGGGTATCTCCAGGCTCAGGCATCGCACTTGTTGGCACTGTGTGGCAGGTAGGGGACACATGGGGTGAAGTTTTATTATCTATATGCGATGTCTTCTTTAAATCTTTCTTCAAATGTCTCTATTTTAAGTGCGAGGACTTTCTCTCAGCCGATTTCAAGTTATGATAAAAAGGAAATTTCGCGGTTTTGTCACACTCAACTGATAACGGACAAGACAGTTGACCGGCTTTCATTGTTCTCTCAATGAGTGAACACAAGGCGGCCTCGAAAATTCATCCATTTGTGTTAAAAAAAGGTCTGTGCAGGGCGCACTCGGTACATTAAAAAACGTAAAAAATGGCGATCCGGGAGGCATTATCATTGCATTTTTCCGGAAACAACAATCGTAAAAAAATTATTAGCTTTAAAGAAAAATAACTGATGTTCCTGTTTTTACATGACCTCACAATTCCCCGAGGATCTGTCAGGGTATAACAGGTGACAGGGATCACGATATCATTGACTTACGAGAAGAGGAAATGTGCTCGATCTGGTTTGTTTCTGATGCGGAAGTGACGGTCATGAAGGTTTCGAGTGTAGCAGCAGAGGTTAAGCTCTGCTGTTGTGGTGGAGATTACATGACCTCTTCTAGGAGCTGTTCACCTATGGTCGAAGAGAAACAAATAACCAGTATAAACTTCAAAAACGATATATTTTATCAGGAAGCCCGCAAATTAGTTTTATTCTAAAAATACTTCTCGACAGACTTCTTTTGCCAATGTGGTCAAGCGAGTAGCATCTGTTGCTACTCAAACTTCAATGACTTGCCCCATTGGAAAGAACAAACCTAGTTCTACTTTTGTGAAGCTTTCGGCTCAACCTGCGCTTAATTCTTGCTCAACCCAATACATTCAATACAACAAATAAAACCAGAAAACAGTACCGACCAAACCGGAACCCAATTCCTGTAAAAACAATACGAAAAATATACATCAGAAAAGTAATAATAATAATCTGCATCCTGTTCAAACTTTTATTACGTTTGGATCGTTGTAGGACGCTGGTCCTTCGACATCGGATGCGGATGTGATGGATACATCACCCGCTCTTTGGAGATCGTCCAGCCGATCTCCAAGGAAGGGTAGTCCTCGGTCCAAACATAAAGATAAATCTCCTATATCTCCTTCCGTAATGTCTATATATGACAAAATATACAATGGAAATGTCGAGGTCATAAAGTAAATTTTATTGAAACAACAGCCAGTTCAATCATAAAATCATATTGCCCTTTCTCTTCGCTGAAACTCATCTGACAAAGGTAAATAACTTTTGAAAATTATTCATTTTAAGCGCTTATTCAGATGAAGAAGAGCGAGCTGCAGGCGGTTCTTCTGCCTTCATAAATAACAATATTATTCACAGCCCTGTTGCGCTGGATACAGAGTTTCAGGTTGTGGCCATTTGTGTTTTATTGTCTGAAACAATCACATCATGTTCCGTGTACATTTCTCCAAACGCTTCTTTGTCATCTTTCTAATTACGTAACTTAACAGAACAATTGCCAAAACCGTTTATAATGATGGGAGATGTTAATTCCCATAGCCCCCTACAAGGCAGTAAGAACATAAACAATAAAGACGAAATACCGGAGGATTTCTTATCTAAGGAAGAACTGTGTCATTTCAATGATGGTTCTAATACCTATTTACATCCGGGAAATGGCAATTATTCCGCTATCGATCTCACTATCACAGATCAGTTACTTTTTAAGTGTAATTTTCCACTCTCATGGAGGGAGGCATATTATCCCAGTTCCCAAACCGGATAAGAATCATACTGATCCGTCTAATTACTGCCCCATAGCTCTTACAAGCTGTGTCCGTAATACTATGGACAGGATGATAAATGACAGACCTGTTGGGTTTCTTTAAAACCAACAAGTTATTTTCTGATATACAGTGTTGTTTTCGTCAAGGTAGATCTACTATGGATCACCTTGTTCGATTCGAAACGTTTGTTCGTGATGGCTTTATCAATAATGAGTAATTTTAAAAGATCTGGCGGATATGGGCCTTACAGGCCGATTACCTATATTTATATCAGAATTTTTATCTGATCGTCAGTTTAAGGTATGGGTGGGGTCCACTCTTGAAAACTCTCAGCAGGAAATGGGTGTACCCCAGGGCAGCATTCTCTCGCTTACTTTGTTCAGCATAAAAATAAATTCTCTGGCAAAAACCGTAACATATAGTACACAGGGTTCTTTATTTGTTGATGATTTCCTGATATGCTACCGTGCTAAAAATGTGAATAACATCGAACGTCAGTTGCGGCTTTGTCTCAATAAGATCGAGAAAGGGACAACTGAAAACGGTTTTAGATTTTCAACGTCTAAAACCGTCGGTATGCATTTTTGTAACAAACGGAAACTTCATTTGGACCCCGAGCTTATTTTTTGTGGTGAACAGATTAAAATTGTTGGAGAAACTAAATTTTTAGGTACAGTATTTGATAGTAAGATATCTTTTGTACCTCATGTAAACCTGCTTAAAGCTAAATGTACAAAGCCTCTAGATGTTATTAAGGTCCTGTCTAGCACCGATTGGTGTGCTGACCGATCAGTTTTACCTGATCTATATCGTTCTCGGGTGACTATGGGTCCATTATTTACGGTCCCGTAAGGAAGTCGTATCTTAAAATGTTAAGTTCATCACCAAGGTTTGAGGCTCAGCCTTGGTGCTTTTAGAACCTCACTAGTAGAGAGTTTATACGTACAGACTAATGAGCCTTCTTTATGCAACCCACGAAATAAACAGCCTTCAATATGCTACAAAGCTTAAAGCTCATCCAACAAACGCTGCCTACGACTGTGTTTTCAATCCATCATATGTAGATACATTTAATAAATGTCCTAACAAGATCGCTCCGAATGTTTTTCTTATACGGACCACATAGATACGGGATTTAGCTTTGGTGCCTATTGCGGAGTCTCCTCCATGCCATCTTGCACAACCTAAACTAATGTTTGATGTACGTATACATAAAATTCCAATACAAATCCTCCTATAAGTCAGCAAGGTTTTGTTGAGGTTAAGGTTAACTATGCGCATTATAAATTTGTATATACTGATGGGTCAAAAGATGGGGACAGGGTTGGGTTGGTGGCTGTCTTAGAATAGCGAGTCTCTTCTTGTCTTCTATCCGCTTCAATCTTCTATGCCGAGGCCAGAGCTATACTCATGACCTTATATTTTTTCAGGTGTGTTCATAAGGCAGTGATATGCAGTGACTCCCTGCCCTGCTTTTTGATAATACAACATAATAAATGTAAAAATCCGTTGATGTTGAAAGTATTGGCCTTACACAGAAAACTAATTACTAGAGGTAATGATATTATATTCTGTTGGATACCCAGTTGTATTAGTATCCATTGAAACAGTTGTGGACAGGGAGGCAAAGGCTGCCCTAAATAAATCCATACCGAAAGTTAAAATCCCGTATACTGATTTTAAATAGAACATTCTTAAATATATTTGTCGCCTTTGACAGGGTGAATGGAACCTTCAGGTCCATAATAAATTGCATAGTGTTCGCCCTGTCATTGGTTTTAATGTGTATACTCACGGTATGTCTCGCAGAGATCAAGCAGTTTAACGGGGCGTATTGAGCATTCTCGTCTAACTCACATTTTTGTTCTTGATGGGGGCTCTGCTCCAGAGTGTGCTGGATGTCTTGCTCTTTACGTCATCATACATATCCTAGTTGATTTTGAAGACTTTGCCCATGTTCGGCAAAGATTCCAATGAACTTTATATATGATTTGTTTGACAGCATTGCCGGCAATGCTGTCATAAAATATTTGAGATATATTTGAGATATATCATAAAATAAAAATTTTAATTGCAATAAATCTTTATGGACAAAAAGTTATATACATATAGATTATTAGATATACTTTTTTAAAATATGCAGGTTTTCGAGTTTTATCTGTTTCGCTTTTTTCTTACCTGATTTTAACCATGTTCGAACATTTTTGTTTCGTTTTTGATGTACTCAACTACCATATTGAAAAACTCGACCGCCTCGTGTTTTCACCTTGTTCTCGCCGCGATATGGCTGAAATAATGCCCATCTGGCATTAAACCATAATCCATTCATTCATTCATTTATTCTTTTCTTTAAACCACAAGCTAAGGAGGTTGGGCAGACTCTAGAGACATACCGGGATTCATGTCAGATGGTGTGGTTACTGGTATTGGAGTTACCTCCCCTGTTCGTATACTGAGGGACACTGCGGCTAGTCAGTCTTGTTGGCAGGTGTGATTCCTGCACACTCCGATAACGCCAACAATCATGTTTTGATCTGGGTCATTAAAGGAAATTTTATGTCCGATTCATTACTGGAGGTTACCTTTACTTCTGATTTGGTTACTGGTTTAGTAACGGTAGGGGTTATTAATACTGTACCTGTGGAAGATATTTCCTGGGTAATGAGTTAGAAGGAGTAACGTTAAAGTATGTCCTCATGCCTGTAGTGTTCCGGTTTTGGACGGAAGTACAAGAGACCTACAGAAGGCGTTTCCAGGTGTATTTCCCTCATGTGTGGTTACCAGATCAAACAAACAAGAGTTAGGGAGAAGGAAGACAATTCTTCTATTATCACTGAGGATTTGGCAGGTAATATTATGTTAGCTGAAACCTTCTTTCATGATATTGATTGTGTCGAGTGTGGACAGGAGTTAGACAGACCTGTGTTCTCTCGATCTGATGGGGTAAAGCAAGTCAGATTCCGAATAAGGGAATTAAGTGAATCTGCTTTATCTTTGGATGAAATATCTGATGTACCTGTTGGTAATTACATGGAGGATGAGCTGTTGAGGAGCAAGTAGTTACCATACAGATTGATATATCTGACTACTTGTGGCTACGTTCTTTAATTGTAACTCGTTTGACATTATTTAATGGCCGAACAGATGAAGACCCATCTCCAATGTTGTTGCAGGAATTCACAGATGCAATGGACAATGTACGGCTGCCAGAAGGAGATGAATAAAACGTTATTGACGAAGCCGAAAGATTACTAACTGGATAATTCCGTCTAGCATATTTCCACGGAAAAGAGAGAACATATTTACCAAATTTACTACGGGAAGACCCCTTTGGTCCTATACAAATTCTCACTGATAACAGGATACCCCCATGGTATATACGCCAGAAATCCATTTGTCTTTGCCACAAAGCATGTTAAACGCCATTGCTCTGCCTGGCATGCTGTGAAATATGTCTGATGCTACAAAGGTATCCAACAATGCCACAATGACACAGGATATCAACACTGTATGCAGGCTTCTACTTCTAAGATTCTATGCACTTCTAAGATTGTGTTACTATATAAACATGATAAACATTCGTAGAGTACATGTGGGTTAATTCAAGACTATGATATTTTGTTATGTTCTTTCTGAGCAGCTGTCTCAACAAGAAATGCTAAAAAGTTTGGCAGTAACGATCGTGTAATGCCGAACAACTTTGGATTCAAACAAAGGGGACTCTACCATATATCAGTTACTGAAGATAGTACATAAAATATATCAAAGCCTTGACAACGGAAATGACATGTGTATGATCTTTCTTGATTTGAGTAAAGCATTTGATAAAGTTTTGCATAAAGGTTTTCTGTTTAAGTTGGAAAAATTCGGTATTGGAGATCCATTACTTTCTTGGCTGAATGACTATCCGACTGATAGAAAAATCAAGGTCTGTATTGGTGGTACTGAATCAGATGCCAAACCTATTTCCTGTTGGCTACCTTAGGGTCTGTAACGCTCGTCATTTTCAAACTGTATCTAATACCGCTTAACCTGGGGCTAGGGGCCGTAAAGGTAGCCATGCTAATTACATCAGGATGATGCCTTTATGAACAGTTGCAATTAAAGCGCGACTGAGATACTTGTTTAGCTGTTATTTGACATGGACCTCATTCACGGACTACGAATTTGAACTTTGATATGGAATTCATGCCTGGAATATTCATTGTCTGCCCGGCATCATTGAAAACAGATGACCGCTTCTCTCTTGTGTGTTGCCGGCTTTATTTCTTATTTGTATAATTTCTTACCTTCAAAAATACCTTTGTCTTCGGGAGTTAGTGTTAAACGTTGTTATGGAAATGGATCTTGCGATTATCGACTTGCAACGCCCTTTACGGACTACGAATGGTATTGGAATGTCGGACTTCACGCTTATATCTGTACTAGGTCCATTACTTTACTTAATATTTGTAAATGATATTATTACAAACATTGAAAATGATATTGACATTTTTGCTGACGACAAGTCACTATTGGAAGAGATCAATAATTTAAGTGACCCAGAGGCTAAATTAAATCGAGATCTTGATCGTTTGTCAAAATGTGCAAGTCAATGGGTTATTAACTTTACCGCTCTTAAAACTGTTAATTTGCTTATATCTTTAAAATGTAACCCGTGTCATCCTAACTGATATTTAGACGGTGTTAACGCAGAGAGCGTTCTGTCCCACAAACACCTCGGCATTATTCTGCGATATAATTGTAAGTGGAACGAACACATTCGAGCTATAATAAAGAAATCAAACATGACATTAAGCACTTTCTACAGAGAAAAGAAAACTCTCACTAGAAAATGTCATGTCACTCTCTTCCAAAGCCTAGTAAGGTCGTCAATCGAATATGGCAATGTTCTGTACAAATTGGCAAACTCTCTTGAAGCTATCCAAAGACGCGTGGCATTACTCTGTACTGGAGGATTACTTCAGACGTCAAACAATAGTTTATTAAATGAACTCAAATGGGAATCTTTACATATTTGACGTCAATGTCATATAGTGTTGATATAACTCTGCTCTTCCATAAAATTGTAAATGGACTTTCTCCGCCCTACCTAAAAAGGATAGTAAACGGCAAAAATATCACTGATACAAACACATACAACCTTCGAAACAGGACAATGTCTGACTTTTTAAAACTGTCATTCAGTTATTTTTTCTCCTTTTTCTTCCCCAATACTGTCAAAGATTGGAACATTTTACCGTCTCATATCCGCAATGCCACAGTTGGTATAATAAAACAATTTCTGTTTTTCAAGAAAAATAAAGATCTCACTCAACTGTACAACATGTTCGATTCCTGCCATTCTGTTATTAAATGCCGAATGAGAATGGCACTTAGCGCTCTGAATGCCAATCTTTTTAAGTACAATTTAAGCAATGTTCGCGCGTGGCCGAATTGTAATCATCTATGTGAAAATGTACTTCATTATTTCTTTAAATGCCCCAAATATGTCACACAAAGAAAACATATGCTCGAACAAATTACATCAACAATATCTCCAGGCGTAAACTACACAATATGTATTCCTTCATGTTCAAAATATATTTGTAATATAGTATTATTTGGATCCGGTGAACTAAATCCTGATGAAAACAATATTGTCTTAAAAACAGTGCATAAAATTTCTTCTTATATTAAATGATAATGATAAATACTATTTCTGAGTAAGTAGTCAGAATGTCCTTGCATTATAGCCTCATTTTATTACATATCGTATGATTCACTCTTTTGTAATCATTGCATATGTTACATACATATGTGTATAGTATATTTATTTATTTATTTATT
Source organism: Liolophura sinensis (assembly GCF_032854445.1). NCBI lineage: Eukaryota > Metazoa > Mollusca > Polyplacophora > Chitonida > Chitonidae > Liolophura > Liolophura sinensis. The sequence continues at coordinate 6,901,589 of NC_088305.1, read as the reverse complement.
TATTTGATTGGTGTTTTACGCCGTACTTAAGAATATTTCACTTATACGACGGCAGCCAGCATTATGGTGGGAGGAAACTGGGCAGAGCCGAGGAGAACCCCACGACCATCCGCAGGTTGCTGTCAGGCCTTCCCACGTACGGCGGGAGAGGAAGCCAGCATGAGCTAGACTTGAACTATCAGCGACCGCATTAGTGAGAGACTCCTGGGTCATTACGCTGCGCTAGCGCCCTGACCGACTGAGCTGTATAGTCTACAGAGCTGTAGATTTTTATAGCCAAGTTGAGCGATGACGGCTTAGACACGAAGATCCATGCAGTCGGGCAAGCCGATTGTGAGTTGCACTGATGACAACAGTCTGTCAATCAACGCCGGTAAAGCTAGCAATCAATTTAATCCTTTGTGTTTCATCACCAGGAAAAATAAATAACGCTTGAATTTTAATGAATGGAAACAACGTTTGGTGACTCATAGAAATGCTTACTTAAAACGTGTAGTGGTTACCTTTACGGGGGTTACTGGCGACTTCCTTCAGTTCGTGTCACAGGCTGCTGTTTCAAATAAGGATGTATCTAAACAAGTTCAGCATTCAGAGAGTGAAAATCCGGACGTCTTTTTCGTTTGGATTTTTCGGGAGATATTATAGGGCTCGTTCTTCGGCATTTTCTTTCAGAAGGTATGGCTGAATTACCTTCTGTCTCGAACTACAATAGTGTGTCCCACCATCAAAAGGCGTTTTTGACGAAATCTGGTCCACATTTTGTAAATCTGTGGCATGATAAGGCCATGTATGTAACTTTACAGTATCGTGCGCTGTGTTACTGCAGACGGCAGCCACACCCGAACAAACACGAAATAATCTAATAATTATCTGTAAAAGTATGGCGATGATTTCCTACTGTTCGTGTTGTACACATAGAGAGGTCCCAGATATTAGCAGTGACAGTAACGTCACAAGGTCAGAGGTGGCTCGATCGTAGCGGGGTAGATTTTCTGATATTTGGTGACCAAATTCTGGAAGAAACCGGGGGAAACACGCTGGCAGAAATTCCCACGTACGACCAAAGAACAAGCTGGCCACGGAGGTCTCCCACGTCCCCTTTGACAAAGGTGGACTACTCTTTTCAGTGGAACAAAACAAGTACATTGGAGTTATTCCAGTCAGCTTTATCTCAAATCTAAACTCTTATTTTGACCTCTGATTTTATTGTGCAATAAAAAGTTGGTATATTTATTTATATTTTATATTTATTTATAAATTACCAGTTGCAGTTATGGTGTGCTTAACAGAATGTTTCCAATACGAAATGCATGTTGCTTAATATTCTCAAAAGGATAACGCTCATATTTTAGTCGATCACATCTCCATGTATGTGAACTACTGTACTGCTCTCATGTTCCTCAAATCGAGTGTAAATGTATGTTATCAGATGTACATACTGGTCCACGTGGAAATGTCGTCTTCATTAGCTTGTTCCACCAACGGTTGAACGTCAAAGTTCTTCAAAAATGTGTTATACGAAGACCCCACAAAGCCGGTGTTCAACAAAAGAAGTCCACACATAACTGACAACATCTTGGATTGTTAGAATCTGACAGCTTTCGACTGAAGATTGTATGTTCACAAAAACTCTACAGTGACTTTATATCTGCTCGCTCAAACCAGATTCGTGACCTGTGTTGACAGTTATTAACGTCATCACTGCACGCTACTGTTCCCTTCTGATGTGAAGAGATCTAAAGTTTAAAGCCATTTTTACGTCATAAGAAGAAACATGAGAAGTTTTTTCTACTGTAACTGTTAGGGCATATCCTAACTTACTTGTTGAGAAATAAAAACAAACCGTTTCTTGTATTGTTTAAAAGAGCTGATTAGTGACGTTACACTTTGTTGAAAACTATATCATATTGGTATCGCACACGGGAAGGCCAGGGGTATTTCTTGTCCCAGGCAGGGTGTGAAGGTCAACATAGTAAACCCCAAGGTTTTCACCGTGTAGGGAAATCTTAACCAGGGCTTCCGCTAGCGCTCGTCATTGTCGCCATTTAAAAATTTGCATTGTCGATAAAATCAGGGAAATGGCGAAAGTTTCTGGGCACAAATTTATTTACTCGAGAATATATACTGGCCATGTCTTGTTCTTTTCTTTTCTAACAGAAATAATGGGTTATTAAACGTCATCACAGTTTCGTACAAACCACGTGCGTTTATTTTATTTTCTTTTTTTAAGCAAACATCACATCCGTTTTTCAAAATTATTTAAAAATGAAACGGTAGCAGAGCTTCCGCTGGTGCTCGCCATTGTCGCAAATTAAGAGCAATTTTTTAAAAGAGTCGTAAAATTCGAAAATATGCGAATGTTTTTGGCGATGAATTTTTTTTACTAAGAAAATGTACAGACGCTATACACAATATACCAGGCGAAGTTTTCAGGCATGAGAGTTTTCTGTGGTCTTATGACAAGATAGCAAGATACAGTGTTAAACGGGGGCAAAGAGCCAAGTTCGGCAAAATAGAACGTGATGTTTCTTTTGCAGTTGGTGATATGTGACACGATCACCTGATCGACCCCATATTCTGCCTTCATTCTACAAGATTTAAAAGTGTATTAGTTAAAGTGTTTGTGCTTTTTGTCTTATGTCAACAACAGTGTTTATACGGTGAAGAAACTATACTATATAATGGACTGAAATATTCCATGGATAAGGGCGTTCAACAGACATCACTTAAAAGACTGTACATCTTAATATACTGCTATCTACAGCTATAACATTTTTTCCCACTATAGTGCTGGCCGCCGTCGTATAATTGAAACATGATTGAGTACGGTCTAAAACACCAATCAAATAAATTAACAAGTCGACAGTAATAAATGTCCTAAAGCGGTGACAAGGATCTGTACTGAAACGGAGACCAAACACTTGGTGTGAAGGCTGCTGGAAGACGTGAAACGTAATGGAATTTTATAATGTAAACCTCAGATCCGCCTTGATCAAAACCCTTATACAGTGCACTGGGACTAAACGTACCCCTGCCTTCAGGATCCGTGTTAAGCGAAACCAGATATACACAATGACGCACTCGACATAAGTCTACACCAAATGAAGGAGTCGGCTTAAGCCAGATTACATCTATACATTCACGTATACGTAACAAAAGCCTCACAGCAAGGTCGACGATAAAATATAAAACCCAGTGGTTTTGCAGGTCGGAGTGTAAAATTTCTTGAGACGTAACGTGAACTGATTTAAGGTCATGTGGACTTTAGAGCATACAATAGAAGAACGCTTAAAATGAGGGTCACATGTGTTTGCCATGTGTGTGACATGTGTGATGTATTAGGGACCTGCACAAACTTTTTTCACCTATATAAAGTGGCAAGTATGTTTTTGTATATATGTTCCAGTGGCGTTGAATTTAAATCGCGTGAGAATTTGAAGAACAGAGGGCAGTACATGTTTATATTAAACTGCATTAGTCAGAGAAAAATTCGTAAATTAAACGAATGTTTCATGAATTGTAATAACAATAATAAAACTAAGATTAATCGAAATGTACATGTTAAAATTCACTGTTGTATTTGCGTTTGATGTAATTGGTTTTCTATATATCCCAGATCTGTTCAGATTTTTCTGTAATCTGCTGAAGTCATTATTTCTTGCGGATAATTTCGTGTTCAGACTAGTAATCGTTCATTGTCTTGGATGGTCTCACCTTGTTGTGGACAGATAATATTTAATTGGTTCGAGGTTTGCTTTTAATTATTTTCGACATTTAGAACCAGAATGCTCATTCTAATTTTTTTAACGAAAATAACGTAGAACCACCTAGTACCACATAGGTACTTTAGATCCGCTTCCTCGTGGGGACTGGTCATTCTAATATCTTATGTAAATACTGCACAATCACCTTTCACGCTGCTACAAATCGACGCTGGTGCTGGTCATTGTTATAGCCTATATATATATATATATATATATATATATATACATATATATATATATATATATATATATATATATATATATATATATATATATATATATATATATATATATATATATATATCCTAGAGCCACCATATGACTGTTTTTAAAAAACAGAAAATGAGCCTCGTGCATGTGTGACATAATTCATAAATGATTTTTTTTGTTAATTATTTTCAGTCAAGTATTTTCCAATCTCCAGTCAAACTTTGAATAGATTAAAATACATATAATTTTTATTTTGTAAAATTTTGAAAAAAATATAACGTTCCATAAAAGCAGAGTATCTTTATTGTATCGTTACATTCCTGAGCAATATGACCCTGGTGTGTAATTAAAACTGCTGTTTCTCTTAACATGTTCATGCACTGTATATATCGTCCACACTGCAGAGGTCTTCACAAGGAGTTGTGTACAAATTATAGTCAAATGTTTGCAGGAGGCACCTTCCTAATTATTGGGAATTAAGAAAACACTACTACCTTGGGTCACAATAAGCTATACGTTTTGTCAATTCCGACGTGAAGCCAAGATCTAACTATCCAGAGTTGGATTAGAATCAGTATGAATGACAAGTAATCAAGGAGACTTTGGGTCCCTTAACCGTGCGTTAAGTGTGTTATACTCAATATACTCAAAGTAAGTAATGACTGCATTTATTGCGTATTATTATTTGACTTTGTCTGATTTGTGCTTTACGCCCTACTCAAGAGTATTTCACTAATGGTAGGCCCATCCTGTGCTCCATTATTGCATGGCGAATTTAACATCGGTAAAGGACACATGAAAAAGAACTCCCAAATGAAGATTATGGTTTGAAGGGAAACGTTATGAAAAAAAACAATTTTTTTTATTCTTTTGTGTGGCATATGCTATATCTTTTAATAACCCCTCCATTGTCTGCACATTTTCCGTCGATAGCTGGAAACTTTCGGAAATAAGCTCATTTACGAATTTACTAAGAACGCGAGATCAGCTTTGCGTACAGCCACCCAACCCCCACCTCTAATTGGGACTCTTTTTTTCCCCACACACATTTGTTTAGTAGTTATCATTGTTGGCCTCACCACTGCAATTCACTTTATTTCTGGACAGACCGTTGGGCCATAAAGAAAACTGTAGTGTAAAGCCAATTTTACGCCCCAAAGAAGAAAGCTGTGGCGCTTTTTGTACTTTTATATCTTAGGACACAGCCAAAGCTGCATACTGAGAGATCAAAACGAACCGTTTCGCAGAAAGCTTGGTAAACCTACCGCCTACATACATATCAAGTATACCCTACCTGACAGGCTGAAACAAAACACAAGAAAGGAAATGCTGACAAATTTCAGCAACCATAGAAAAATCAAACATATACAATAAATTAGCTCCCTCTATAAGTATGTCTGAAACACGTGCTACAATATTGAGCTGATCACTAACGATAGTTAGGTTAACTTCGGCACAGCTAGGGAAAAAGTAGGATATGCAGGGTTGAAATAATCATGGCGATCAGGAAACTGGAAGGTATTCCCAAGGTATACCCTGCTGATTTTGTGCGTCCCACCTGTGAGCAGTAGCAAGAGAGAAAGGTAACAACACCAGAACTGATAGCTCTATTCGATTATGCCCAAGCCACCTGGATGTGTGTGTGGCATGGATGGAAACAGTGTATGGACAATCAGAGACTAGAGTGCGTTCCATTTGGACAAACAATGATGTGGAATATATATGTACATTAGTATGAAAATATTTTTGATGCTGGAATAAAAATGTGCTTTAGTCTTCTGAACCAAACCGTACGTGGCTTAAAACCGATACATATATTTGTGAATCTGTATTTCGTTGAAAATAAAACCAGTATATATATGCACATGTCTATTTATGCTCTATCTGATTTTTTCTTCATGTTTGCCGAGCTGAAGTAAAGGGAGATAACTTGTTATCCACTTGCAGAACTCCGCTTCCGAGGCTACTCGCGGCCGCTCGTCTGAGCTTTAAAAATGGCGCTTTCCTATAATATAGATTTCAAAAATGAGTACAAGTTCTCAGTATAAACAAAAACAGATAAAAGGGAACCAGTAATCCAAAATATCCAATACATAACCTATATTGTTAGGCTAGCCTATATTATTTGGCTTAGACAGAAGACGATTCGACCTAAGGTATTAGACGATTTGACTCTAAACTGTGATACTGAGATTAATATTTCGCCTCTGTTGGAACATTGTCCGAAACCATATCCATTTTCGGCCAATTGCATGTAAACCGTGTCGTTCACAGGTAGGTCTATTATATATTTCCATAACATTGGAGTCCACGATCAAAATTTATGATATTTCCATGATTTCATTATCTTTCAAAGATGGCCACTTGTAGCTTAACTCCTTTTGGGGAGCTAGGGATCAGCTACAGGTGTTACTACTGCCAGCATGTGTAAAAATTGCGCGCGTTAAGCCTACACTACACGTAAGTAGCTGGGAGACAGGTTAAGGTTTACTTCGGCGCAGATGATTTGTACCTTGTTCAGGCATCGACTTCTGCGATCGGTTGATCCTTAGTATTCATAAAAAGTAAACTAAGCGTTAAATACACCAAACACTACATAGCGTACATTAGGATATAAACACTCATTTTATATAAAAAAATAATAATAATAAAAGTGCGATTTGAGGGTATTTTGTTTTAATGCAACCAGCCCCAGCGTGGATCAGTCACATTCCCTGCTGGTTGGAGGAGTATCCACGCTTTTAGCCAATAAAACACAGACTAGTCCATGCTGAGGTATATGGACGAGGTCATGATCCTATATTTTCAGAAACCAAGGAAAGCCCTAAGGTTACGAGCGACACAAAAATGCCTGCACATTTTTAGTTCGCCTGTATAAAGTACAGGTGTAGCTTATGTGTAACCCTGACGGTCGGCGTCGAATAATAGAGAAAGCAATTTTAAACAAAATGTTAGAGGTGGTATCTACAAATGTATCTGCAGATATCACCGTCACGGTTTGCACACATGTAGAGCACAGTAGCACTAGTGGGTTATTCAATCGTTTATTGGTTTGAACTTAGTATATAGTGTATATTAGAATCACTGTTAGACAAAATGCTAAAGTTGGCATCTTAACAGGTATTGTATGTATTGAACTGAGGTGTTTCATGCGTATAAAGCACAATGATGCAGGTGGGGGTGGGAGGGGGGAGTTGCTCCATCGCTGGTGCTTGATGATCACATCTATTACCGTAAATTACTAAATTCACGACTTTAGTTCTCTATGCATTCAGCTGAAGTTTTGCTTTCATGTTTCTCATACAGGCGAGCTCTTTGGTAGCCTTGGTACCAGTTTTAAATCGCTGTATTTAAGGCACACCTGGGATAAAGTTTACTGGCAAAACTGACGCGGGTCAACATTCTGTGTGTTTATGTTCCAGCGTGTTAAACTGACAAACTGCAAAACCTCTAGATTTGTCCGTGAACAAAGAGTTCAATGGCGAACTGAAGAGCAGTTCCCAAGGTTGGTACGTTGGGAGAGAAAACTCACGTGGATACCAAGACATCCATCATGAAGACCATGAAGGAAGTCCTAAAAAGGCAAGTCATTTAATCTTGTTCTTCTTTCACCCCCTTTACCTTTGTAGTGAAAAGTTTTTATGCCACTCAAGATTATATATTTGGTGATTGTTTATTTCCAGATAATTTGGCCACTATCTACAACGGAAATATCCTCTAGCCATTTGCGTTTGCAGTATTTTAGAGGCAACATGGATTCGTCAGCTTGCACACCTTGTGGGATTATCCTTAAATCGAAAGTACAGACTTGACAAAACTTGATCCATGTCTCCCAATCCACTGCTCGGCATTCCCCTTTGAAAGTATTATACACTATGTGCAACCCACAGCTACCAATGTTCATTTGTTAAATTGAAGTTTATCCACATCTGTCTATTTGGTCACATAACTCCCAGTTAACATTAGGGCCGTCCAAAGATATTTGCAAAAGCTGGGCAGGTTACAACTCCCTGGTAGATTCACTGAAATGAACCCGCTAAGTTGTTTGCCCTGGTGTGCCCATTAAACTGAGAGAATGGGTGCCGACACCATCTGCTTCCCAAACACGAATATACAAATCAAGTTGCTTTGACTCCGTCTTTCAACTGAGGCTTTCATCAAACAGCAGCACAGAGCTGTCCCGAGACCTCACCTTCTCTACCACCACATTCTTGAAATGTGGAGCAATCCCAAAACAGCTTACATACCAGTTCTTTGCCTCACCACAAACAATGTTCTCGCAATGCCACTGTCTGGAAACATAGCCTGCAAAACCCTGGAGAACTACGCCGTCATGTAAGCTGACGTGCCTCATGCTTCTTACTTGACACGGGCTGAAGGCCTTTCCGAAATTTATGGTGAAACTGCCTAAGATTGCTAAATACACTTCCCCGGCGTGGTGCAGTCTGCGGGAAAATGCGACAGTCCGTCGTCCTCATGGAGACGAACTGTTCTTCTCTCAGCCCATTACGCCGTAATGATGTACAAGAAATGTTACTTTCCGAAAGATGAGAGCGGTATTAGATTGACAGGACCGACATCTAACTGGTGGGTACCCCTCTTAGCACCGATGTGCATAATGACAGTTTTAATTGTGTTCGAGGACTTTGGCCTGCAGTCTAGATAAATTTCGTTAACCATTTTACATAGATATGTTCGCAGTAAACCACTTGACAGCAAAAAAAAAAACCCAAACCAAAAATAAATTGTACCTGAATGACAGCCTGAACCCTTCTCATACCACCTGTTAGCCTCCTGATACTCTGAGGGCGAAGTTGCTGCTATTCCTCGTGCAAGGCAGCTCCTATTTGAGCCAGATCATGTACAGGTGAATCCATTGCTCCCAAAGACGACCACCTGGCCCAATTGACGTAAAACGCTTTAAGAGATACCAAATGACGCTTTTATTGAGTAAGTTCAAGCAAAGCTTCTACACGACTCACTCCAGAACCACACCTGTAAAGCCATTGTTTCATATCAAAACCAGTGATGATTGAAATGCATGTGTATTATCATTAAGATACATGGATTCTAATCATTTTGTCGTTTTTCATTCGCCGAAGGGTCAAACGATTCACAACCAATCATATTTACACTCGTCGAATCCAGAAGAACATTAATCGCATGTGTGCAAAAGCGCGGAGAGGAGTCTCACCAATACGGTCGCTGTGAGTTCAAGTCCAGCTCATGCTAGCTTCGTCTCCGGCTTTACGTGGGAAGGTCTGGCATCAACCTGCCGATGGTCTTGGGTTTCCCCCAGGCTCTGCCCGGTTTCAACCCACTATAATGCTGGCCACCGTCGTATAAGTGAAATATTCTTGAGTGCGGCGTAAAACACCACTCAAATCAATAAATAGTTAAGCTCTTTATGTATATGTCGAGATTGTCAGTATGGCCGTTCGCTTTGAGCATTACCAAGGAATGAGCGATCGATGTTGTACTTGTGACAATTCGACAGGTAAAAAGATAAGGAATATAAGTGTGAGAACCTGCCACGGCATCTGCATCAGGTTTTCAAATGGAGCACATTCTAACGTTGGATTGGGGCCACTCCTGGCCGAACAACATTTTGCCAAACCCAACATCAGGTGTGTGGTAGCTCTTTTGCTGCATGGACTCGCCCTGCCACAAGAAGACACAGTACAGGTACACACACCTAATGACTCCACGTCATATGACTAAAACATTGTTAAGTAGGACGGAAACCGCCATGGGTACATACATACATACATACATACATACATACATACATTAGTTTTTTTTCCCAAGTACAAGCGTTAAATAGTGGAAAAATTTTTTTCAATTGGCTATTTTATTCCGGAGGTCCACTTGTTTTGGTAGTTATGTCGTCTTGTTGCGTTTAGTGTTATCGTTGGTGGACCAGTCTGTGTCCTGGTGGTATGTGGAACGATCTTCATTGCCCTGCCATCCAGATGTTTGATAGGAGAGGCGTTGGACAGTATTGTAGGCGATGTAAATGTAGTCATAAAGTCATTCGAGGGGATTAATAAAGAAATCAATGACTATTTATTTATTTATTTGATTGGTGTTTTACGCTGTACTCAAGAATATTTCACTTATTCGACGGCGGCCAGCATTATGGCGGGAGGAAACCGGGCTGAGCCCGGGGGAAACCCACGACCATCCGCAGGTTGAATGAATGACTATGGCTTAATGCCAGGTCAGCCAAGACATACCGTAACGAGAACATCAGAAAGCAGTGATTTTTTTTCGATCTAACAATATTCAAAATGTACCAAAAACAAACGGAGAGGTTAAAAATGCCAGTTAAAAGAACTAAACCTTAGTTAAAACCGAAGGACCGTGATAAGAAACTTTAAATGATGACAGCATCACACAGTTGACAAGGATATGTTTGCTGTCGTGTTCAGGAGCACTAAAACTATCGGAAATACAATTGTGTGTTAAGAGAGAATACCCAATACGACACATCGTTAAAACTACTTTATCCATATGCGATATTATTAAACACTTGGATCATAGAGAATAAAACCAGAGCGGCGACAACTGTGTGATAGGTGGTCACACATTATCGATGAAATACGGACTGTCAGTTTACCTAAATTAAAAAAAGACTTTTTAATCTGCCTATGTAAATGGTTAAACAGGAGCATATTACACGTTCCCTAGCATAATGGCTTAAGTACAATTAGGTACAAAAATGCAGAGAATTTCATTAACATTAAAACAATGCTAACTGAAGTGTCTTCGGAATTGCGAACACTGCGTCAACAAACTGCTGTAAGAAAAAGTATTTCATGTAATGACAACTGTTGTAAGTAATGAAAGGTGAAATGTGTAGGAACAGTCCAAAGGAAGTCTCTAATTGCTCTGAAGAGATTAAACAATAGATATAACGAAATTTTATTAATGAAATCTGGGTGAAGAATACTCGTAAAAAGATGACCTTATACTGTACGCGTGAGCCTCTAGTTCTTCAGTGAGACGTTTGGAGTTTTGAAGAACCCACATACAGCTTTTGTAGTGCATTTGTTAAAAACCAAATTGTTAGTGCCATTGTTAAAAAGGTGCATCTTACTGTAGTGCATTTGTTAAGAGAGGAGATACAAGTTTGGGACTCCGCAATAAAACGAGCTTTGTATGGAGATTTGTGGATGTTTGGAATACAGACAAGTTGTGGTTTATCGGTGTGACGGGAAGGTACAGATGTAATCTGTTTGTTAAAGGACAGATGTGACGCCACGCTATTGTCTGAGCAGATGATTATGGAAGACTCCACCATTTGGACCCCCGTAGGGTCCCTGGGGTGACAAGAATAGGACCTCAGCCCTCTAGGCAAGCTTGTCTTAGACGGAGGCTAACCTAGATCTCTCCCGTGTGAACCCGGTGAAAATAATAGGCTCACATCTTCTCGTTTGTGTAAGAAGCAACCGGGGAGCAACGTGTTTGCCGTGGGTTGCGACCCGTAATCTCCGACGACCGTACCCTAGTGGCTGTGGGCGTGTTGCTCTTGCGAGATCCTCACGCCCAACACGCCCTTACTTGGATAGACGGGAGGTTGGATGGCTGGTCGCCTCAAGCCCTACACTTAATCCCGTATGTTAGTCTTTTACTTATTGAGATGTAAAGTTGGGTTTTACCCACATGCTCTCGCTCGGGGTCAATATACAAGGCAGTGGCTAATGGGTCAATCAGGTGGATTGAATTTAACCTTTAGCTTAACTCAATCTGTTCGAGTATACCTCGCGTGGATTCCCTGTTTGTATTCTCTACTGGTCATCCGCAGATGTAGATTTGCCCTTGTTGGCACTCCGTGGCGGTTGGAGGACTATTATGTTTTCCCTAGACCTTACATCTAATGCTCCACAAATATCTAATATATCCATGAAACCTCCCTCTCAGCCGATATCATCAAGCGCCGATAAAAAGAGGAAGTTGGAAGCCTTGTTGGACTTACACGATAATAAAGCAGACAATTGTCCGGCTTTCCTTGTTCTATCAACAAAGAATGAACAAAAGCCGACCTCATTGAATGTTTCCAGCAATAACAATTCAGAAATTCACAGTCATTAAAAACATAAGTGATATATGTTTCCAACTCCCCTCACCGTTCCCTGAACACCTGTCAGAGAATAACTCGTCACAGGGATGGCGATATATTTGACATTTCCGGCACGAAATCTGCAGAGAACTAAATTCACAGGGTTTTACCAGAGTTAAACGCTTCACTACGAAAAAATCTTGCAGCATTCTTAATCTAAATGCATATCTTTTAACTCTCAACACTACCTCTTTTCCGTCGTATAGCTACATTGGTCCGTATAGGGTTAACGTGGATTTACATATCCCAAACCCTACACGTTGTTTCACTTGCCAAAATTTTGGTCATGGCAAGGACCAATGTAAAAATAAACTGGTTTGTATTAGATGCGGCAGTGATGGCTCATCATGGTTTCGAATGCAGCAACACAGTTAAGTGTTGCAACCGGTCTCGTTTTCAAATACTTCATTGTAGACTTTGTTTGCCAATGCGGTCAACCGCGTAGCATCTGTCAAATTCAATGACTTCATTAGCCAATTGTAAACGACAAACCTTGTCCTATTTCTGCCGAACCTACTGTTCGACCTGCGTTTAATACTTCCTCAACCCCGACCACCTCAACATAACAGATAAAAGCAGTGAATAATACCAACCAAACTAATAAGCCAGAAACTAATCAGCCCAAAAACAAAAATAAAGACAAAAATAAGTCCAGCAACAAACTTCAAAATAAGAATAATAAACCTCATAAACCTAGTGGCTCCACAGAGCGTCACTCTAAGGCCACTAGAGATCCTATCCAAACGTTTAATACGTTTGGATCGTTGGAGAACGTTGGTCCTTCAACATCAGATGCCCATGTGGATACATCACCGGCACCAAAGAGATCTTCCAGCCGATCTCCAAGGAAGGGTCGCCCTCGGTTCAAACACAAAGATAATCTCCTATACGTCTCCCTCCGTAATTTCTATATACGACAAAATTATACAGTGGAATTGTCGAGGCCTTAAGGTAAATTTGATTGAAATAACAAACCTAGTGCAATCATTGAATCCTATTACCCTTTGTCTTCAGGAAACTCACCTGAGGACATCAGACAAAGATAACACAACTCTTTAAAATTACTTATTATGCAGTACTTATTCAAATGAAGAAGAGCGAACTGCAGGCGGTTCTTCATCAATAACAATATTATTTACAGCCCTGTTGCTCTGGATACAGAGCTTCAGGCTGTGGCTGTTCGTGTTTCACTGTCTGAAACAATCACATTATGTTCAGTGTATATTCCGAACAATTGTTTGTCAGCTTTGCAGTTACATAATTGAATAGAACATTTGCCAAACCCTTTTTTAATAATGGCAGATTTTAATTTCATAACCCCCTATGGGCCAAAAAAACCATAAAAAATAAAGGCAAGGTAGTGGAAGACTTCTTATCTTAGAAGGAACTGTGTTATTTTAATGATGGTTCTAATACCTATTTACATCCGGGTAATGGCACTTATTCTGCTATCGATCTCACTATCACGAATCCATCACTTCTTGATTTTTCTTGGAAGGTCCATAACGATCTTTGTGGTAGTGACCATTTTTTCTATCATCCTAGAGTATATCACTTCTAATTCTTTGGAACGTGTAGCTAGGTGGAAATTCGATAAAGGAGAGTGGATTGTATTTGAGATGTTCTGCGACGCTGATATCACTCCAGAGACTCCCAATGCAGCAGATGATCGTATATCAATATTTAACGAGCCGATAGAACTATACCTGAGACCTCGGCAAATCCAAAAGTAAACCCTTCTAAGACAATCACTGTCATAAAGCCATCAAGGACCGGAAAAAGGCTGAACGCAAATTTAATTATTGTCCTACTGATAATAATTTAAATCAGGTTCGTAGTTTTAGAGCTAAATCTTGTCGATTCCTCATGTCCATGAGACGAACTTGTTGGCGGAACTTTGTTTCAGGCATTACGTCAACAACACCCATGCGTAATGTCTGGAACATTGTTGAGAAATTTAAGGGCAAAAGTAATAAAGTCAAAGTTCAGCAACTGAAAGATGGAGATAATATATTAACTTTACCACCTTATATAGCAAATAAATTAGCTGAAACAATTTCCAAGAAATCTTCTTCTGACAACTATCCTTCGGAATTCCAACATACTAAAAACCAGGAGGAGAAAATTAAATTGCCCTTTTCCTCTAAAAAATTAGATTATAATCGCCCTTTTACTATTGAGGAACTGAAAATTGCATTAAAAAAGGCACACGATACTGCATGCAGTCCTGATGACGTATATTATAAGTTTCTGAACCATTTACCTCCTGAGCCACTTGAGACTCTGTTGGGCTTGCTTAATAATATTTGCACAAATGGTACTTTCCCCTCAAGGAGGAAGGCAAATATTTTCCCGGTCCCTAAACCGAGTAAGGATCATACTGATTCAAATAAAGACTATGGAACAGATGCCAAATGATAGACTTGTCTGTTTTTTTTATACCACTCTGTTCAGCATAAAAATTAATAGTCTGGCTTAAACTCTTACATCTGGTACAGAGGGTTCCTTTTATGTTGATGATTTTTCTGATATGCTACCGCGCTAAAAATATGAATAACATCCAGCGGCAACTTTGCCTCAGTAAAATCGAGAAGTGGGTAGTTGCCAATGGTGTTAGATTTTCAACGTCTAAAACCGTCTGTATGCATTTTTCTAATAAACGAAAATTCCATCTAGACCCTAAACTTAATTTTTATGGTGAACCAGTGAAAATTGTTGGGAAAAATATAATTTTAGGAGTTATATTCGATGAAAAATTATCATTTATACCTCATATTAAAATGCTTAAGGCTAAATGTACAAAGGTTCTGGATATAATTAAGGTCGTGTCTAGCACCGATTGGGGTGCTGACCGATCTGTTTTACTTAACTTATATCGTTCTGTGGTGAGGTCTAAATTTTGACTGTGGATTCATCATTTATTGTTCCGCTAAGAAATCATATCTCAAAATGTTGGATCCAGTCCATCACCAAGATGTGAGGCTCAACCTTGGTGCGTTTAGAACCTCCCCAATGGAGAGTTTATACGTAGAGGCTAATGAGCCTTCTTTGCATCAGAGGCGTAAAAAACTGAGCCTTCAATATGCTACAAAGCTTAAAGTTTATCCAACAAACCCTGCCAACCACTGTGTTTTCAATCCATTATATGTAAACAAGTATACTAAATGTCCTAACAAGATGCCTTCGTTCGGTGTTAGTGTTAAGGACCACATTGTGGAAGCCACCATTGAACTTGGGGACATAGCTCCCGCTTCTTTTCCGGTGTCCACGCCATGGCTTTTTCCACAACCTAAATTGATATTCGATCTACGTAAATATAATAAATCAAATACAAATCCTATTATCCAGCAAGGTTTTTCTCAAGTCAAGGCCAATTATCCAGATTTTAAATATATATATACTGATGGGTCAAAGGATGGGGACAGAGTTGCGGCTACGGCTCTCTTAGAACAACTGGTCATTTCTCTTCGTCTTCCGCCTTTATCTTCTATCTTTTCTGCAGAGGCCAGGGCAATACTCCTCACCTTGTCATATGTTTCTTCTGGGCGAGCTCATAAGGCAATGACATGCAGTGACTCGCTGGGGAAGGGGGGGGGGGGTCTAGCCAAGGCTGCCCTAAATAAATCCATATCAAAAGTTAAAATCCCTTATACTGACGTGAGGTGTAATATTCTTAAATGTATTTGTCTCTTTTGGCAGGGTGAACGGGACTTGCAGATCCATAATAAAATGCATGCTACTCATCCTGTCATTGGCTACAATATGTATACTAACAAAAAGTCTCGCAGGGACCAAGTAGTTTTAACCAGGTATCGTGTTGGGCATTCTTGTCTAACACAGTTTTATCCTGGATGGGAGCAGTGCTTCCGAGTGTGTTGGATGTGATGCCCAGTATGGCATCAAACACATCCTGGTTGACTGTGTGGGCTTTGTCCATGTGCGGCAAAGATTCTACACAGTCAACTCTGTATATGATCTATTTGACAGCATCGCTGGCGGTGTTGCCATAAACTATTTGAGGGCCATCGACCTATATCATACAATATAAATTTTAATTGTCTTAAATATTTATAGATAAAATGATAGATACATATCGATTTCTAGACATACTATTTTTTAAGCATGCTGGATTTCGAGTATTAAATGTTTTGGTTTATTTTCTTATCTAAACATATCTGAACTTTTTGTTTTATTTTTGATGTTCTCATTATCATTTCGAAAACCTTAACCGTCTCGTGTTTTCACCTTGTTCTCGCCACGATATATCCGAAATATTGCCGACGTGGAGTTAAGCCATAATCAATCATTCATTCATTCAATTCTTTGTCAGACGGGATTCAGTTTCACTTGGGGCCCTGAAAAGCCTTCACCGCTAATCGAGGAAAACTGGTTCGCTTTTATGCGTGGTTGGATATGCGGACCCACAGGCTTTTACTCACGCAATTCGTATTGCCTTTTACCAATGACTTCATCTGTGCACTAACATGAGACAACTGGCGGTACAACAGTTACACAGCTTGGCATGCAAAATATCTTGGTTTTATTTTATACGAAGGTCATCCGTTCATAGATTCTCCATGGAAATCTGGCATTCACCAAGAATTTGTGTTGTTATGCACATACATGAACTGTCAATTATTGAAAAAAAACAATGTAAAATTATTGCATGGGTCTATGGTGTCGTGTAAGTAGAATAAAAACACTCCTAACGGAAGGTTCTTGAAAAAGTAGAACTTCACCCTCGCGCCTCGTTTATTAAGTTTCAAAAATCTGGAGTCACGAGTGCTATCTCCACTAGAAAAACGACTGATGTTTTGTAAATAGTTCGTTCCAAAAAGTTATAATCATGTTTGTGTTCTTTTAAAGATTAAGATAGTTCGGATATGGTTGCCTAGTCGTTGGACATATTGTGATTAGCCCTGCGGCAGGCTATATTTCTACAGTCCGAAAGTTCTCGCGCTTGATAAAATATAACATACGTCATATTCAGTTGTTAAACATTTTTTTGCTATAAACTCATTTGAAAACGTTAAAAACAGGACAAAAAAGGAAGGATCAAGTTAACGTTTAAATGGAACGATTACCACGAACTTTTGATCTATCTTTGCCCATAATTTGTAAACAACCGAGCATATCGTCTATTTAGTGGATTTTCATTGGGCGTATCTTCATCTCGCTGAACTGAAGAGGGAGATGTTTAGACGACCATTGGGACCACGTGACAAATGAAGGATTATCTGTTGATTTATCCTTCACAAAAACATAACGTCCATTGAGATTGGTGCGATGACAAGCATTGTACCACCAGGCCCCACGAAATCTCACAGCACAGTTCCCATTGTAGTAGTCGTTATCTCGGTCATATGTGGTAAACTTCAAGCCGTTATGGATACCTAAGGAGTCACCTGAAAGAACAAAAAATAAAACATGTCTCAAGATCTCTAGACACATTGACAGATAGATTATTGCACAGCTCAGATTGACTGGATTTATTTATTTCATTCATGTTTATTGTTAGAAGGACCTGGTCTGTAAGTCCAAAGTAAAAAGTTGGTTGCCAGACCCTATCCATATACACCCAATCCCTAAAATCGGGTGATCAAGTAAACAGTCAAAGCGACAGTATAATTTAGGATGAGATTTTCCTTCGTCAGTAGTATACAGTCAAAGTAACGCAAGTAACATTTTTGTTTTCTTTTTCGGAGGGGGGTGGGGGGGGGGGGGGGAGTCGAATCAACCAAAACGTACGTGGTCGCATTTCTTTCCTGACTAGAATTACCTGGCTCGAAGCCAGCATTGTAATCAAAATTTTATTGGTTGCTCTGACATCTGATATAATAGTGATTCATGGTTACCGTCACCACAAATGTCTATATATGGACATTTTAATGCTGTATGTGGTCAGGGTATCACTAGTGATCCTGACACACGTACAGTGTATATCACATAATGTGATCTAACTTGAAAATCACCAAAGATGACCAGAGGTCATCAATATATTGATATGCTCGGAATAAACAGCTACCATGAATAGGTCTAGAGGTTAATTTATCAATTTATAGCCATATCTGAGGGTTACTATATTTATTCGTCATGTCTATAAACAAATCATACATTGTCCTATTGAAATTATGACGTCAAAATTCAGACCTAAAGTTAGAGTAGGCCTACTTAGGGTGTCGGCCTATCTTTTCAGTTTTGAGGAAAATCAGTCACAACAATTTCTTCCCTCCTCCTCCATCGGTGACTATATTTTTCTTCTCGCCCACCTTACTTTTTTCTATGACCAAGAATATTTTTAATTTTGGTCGCTTCTCTTCCACCTTTCGCCCAGAGTTTTCCATCATCATTCCTATGGTGACCAACTGATCAGCTATTTTTCACGCTTAGTTGAAACTTTTCAGGATAATTTTTTGGCGATTTCAGTTGCTATGTGCTTAAAATTTATTTTCTAAGCTTATGTTTCTCTCAAAAAAGTATGTCGGTCAACTTACCGGCATTCCCCTTGAACGTGCCCAGTAAGAGCCGGAAGCTCTGAGACTCGTCTGCCACACGGAATCTGCTGTAGGAAGCGTAACCTGTTCCCAGGGTGTAGCTTTTCATATTCACGAGGAGTTCAAAGTGCGCCTGAGAGGTTAGGAGGTGAGCCTTCTGCAGGCCTGGGGAGACAAAATTTGATGGTTTTGACAGACAACTGTATTTGTGGGAACTACCTCGCAAAGCGCTGTTTGTGGGATGCAGTTCATCGTATTTTATCACTTCGGCATATTATGTTATATGGATAATGCGTCAAGATGTCTGAAAGAGGTAATCGCAATTCAAGGCAAACTGCTGTTGATAATGATTTCTTATTTGGCATGTATGTTCACTGTGGCAGATTTAAACTGCGGCTGTTGTGATCACACTTCACCTTTATATTGAATTGACTGAAATTAGATTTAGCTGTGTGTTGGCAAGACAGCAAATGGAAATAAAAAGTTCCAGCGACGTCAGCGACGTCCAGCTTTCCTTAATGTGGTTCGCCCCCAGATCAAGGAAAAACTCGAAGAAGTGATACTAGCCCTTGGTGAAGTGAAATTCAACTCGCTCTCAAAGTCTCGATCCGCAAAATCCGGCCAGTTGAAGAGGCAGTCAACAAAACCTTCCCTCACATCCTGGAGATTCTGAAAAAGTGGTCGAAGACAGTCAGGATGCATCATACATCGAGTGGAATCCACCATGAATTCAGACTCGAGCAGAGCCCCTGAATGAAGCCCTATATTCGGATGAACAAGCAGCTCCGAAAACAAGCCCCCAGCGGCCACAAGCTTATGAACAACAGTGTCCTAGGGAAGACCCTTAGAGGAGAACCCCAGAAAACGGGACGATGTTAAGCTGGTGCGAGCAAGTGAGGAGTACAAGCTTCATCATTTGTTAGCAGGCCCGGCCTTTCCCCGAGCCAATATATTCGACGATGATCTTGCAGCAATGCAGTTCCACAAGAGCCACCTAGTGCTCAACCGCATCCTCGACCTCTCCAAACACCTGATGTGTAACTTTTACTACAAACAGATGGACGCTCAGTACGGAAAGCATTGCCAAATCCTTTACATTGACACAGACAGCCTGCTCCTTGAGATCCAGCCAGACGATGTGGCCAGACATGCAGACCTCTATGACACGTCTGACTACCCAAAAGACCACGCACTGCAAAGCATGCCGAACAAGAAGGTGTTGGGTAAGAAGAAGGATGGGTGTGCTGGAGGTCCAATAGCCAATTACATCGGCCTGCGCCCAAAGATTCTTGAGACGAGCGGCCACAACATAAAAAAGCCAGAGGTTTAAAAAAGGCCACCGTGAAGGATATCAGACAGGAGCAGGACAAAGAGGCTCTCTTCAAAAAGCAGAGCTTCCGCCATGGCATGGATGTCCTGCGGTCAGAGCGCCATAGCATTTACGGGGTACGGGGTATCTGAATAAGGTATCGCTCTCACCCTTCCACTCCAAGCGTTGGATAGCTGAAAATGGGTGGACACGCTGGCGTATGGATACCAAAATGCCCTTCCAGCGGACACAGTTGAAATTAACGATTACATAGATGAGCTCGTAGCAACCCTGTAGGACCTCATCCGGTGGAAACCGAGTGTCCGGTGGCACCTCAAGAAGTTTTTACAGAGCGCCAGAGTCGGTACACATTCAGGGACCACACAGGATTAGTCGCGCAGCTCGCCGGGCTGGTAGAGATAGCAAACACCAACCCATGAAGGGAGCCTCTATTCTTAATGATTCTTAATGGCTGGGAGCCCTTTCCAGTTGCCCTTTGGGCTAGAGTATATACTGGCCGGGTGAGAGGTTGCCTTACTGCTGGGGTACATGGCTTGCGTCATATTCAAGGAGTCCAACCAATCTCCAACAAGTGGAAGCCACAGGCTCAGGCAGCCGCCCGGTCGCCGCTCGGCGATTGCTCGTACCCGTCAGCACCGATGTGGGAAACACATCATGGCCTTTTCCTCCTGTCGCCAGAGGTCGAGCGACTTTTGCCCGCTGTCAATTATCGCATTAGCCGGAGGGCCGGGAATCCTGTGGCGACGAGCAAATTGGCGACGCATCGCGAAATATACCTTTTCGGGCAAACCCATCATTGCACGGTCTGATCTATCAAAAGGACGCAAAAAAAATTTGCCCACTTCACTACTAAGTTTGTGTCGGCAACGGTGGCCCCTGTTTAATTAGCATGTCCTTCGACAGCATAGCCAGGCGGACATCAACATTAACCATTCCCATGTCTTGGGCTGTGGTGTCTAGCTTTGCGATGGGTCATTTCAAGAAGATCTTGCCTAGACACGCGTACCCAGAAGCCAGGAGAGTGACTTCTGCTGCGTGGTAGGCCGTGTTGGCCAGCACCTTTCCATCACTAATGGGGGAAGACATCGCTACTAGATCACTGCATAGAGAAAGGGTCGCGACGAGCCTTTAAATGATGCACTTGCTGAGTCTGTGGATCGCGCGAAGCCAATGGCTGTCACGGTAGTGACTTCTTTACGCTCTTGGCGCAGGAACAACAGCGCCCCGTAGAGCATTTTTGAGGCTGGCATTCGTCTTTGGTGTATCGACAGCATGCACTGAGGCAAAATCTTTGGGGAGATCATCGGCCGTTCCGCTGCGTAGCTAAGAAGCTTTAGCTTAGCAAAGTTCATCCATGGGCTTTTCCGCCTTGGCAGCATCAGCCTGTCCCGGAGCGATTCTTTTGAGATAAGTGGCACTTTTGTCACTTGGTAGCACAGGACTACTGTTCGCCATTGTCACCCGCTATTCCTCCTGCTGGTTATCAGTAACAGTCTCTGTACTCATATTGTTGGTCATTACACGACATATTTCGAGGGTACCTGTGTTCAAATGAACAATGCTTAGCAGTGGTCAGCACCTTGGTTAACGGGGCTAAATACATGCTATAGCGGTGGTACAGCCCACAAGTAGCACTTTTCAGCCCATGTTCGACATATGGGTCGGTCTCGAGCTCTGCTACGAGCTTGGGACGATTCTCGGGTGGCATGCTGGCCACCCTTGAATAGAATCGCAATGCGGCTTCCCCGAGAGTCTTCGTCATTTGAGCCCAAAGACGGGCGTCATATGGGGAGTACAGCTTCTTGATGTGCTCATCGCTCATAGTGTCAATTTTCTCGGCCGTTACTTGTTTTCCCAGGTATCGCTTGGACTGCCCGCCTGACGCAAGAGCTAGCGTATCCCTTGACTGTGCCGATTCTTCTAATCAGACGACGTATCCGTAGGGGCGTGTGTGTCGTTTGAAGAACCCTTGTGGCCTGTCCTGGAAGAATCCTCGTGGCGGGCCTTGGAAGAACACTCGTGGCCGGCACCTTCGTCAGCAGCTGGTCGATCAGATCATTAGAGTCCATTGTTATATGCAGCATGCATGTACGAATAGCAGAGTCGTTTTGGGGAATTGGCCTTGCGATTATTGACATTGAACGCCCTTATTGGTTGACGGCTGGTACACGACGGCTGGTTCGAGGCATTGATTTCTAACGCTGCCTAAACACTTAGGTTTACTATTCGACGTAATAATTTCTTGAGCAGTTGCAATTAAAGTGCGAATGAGATACTGACAATATCGATGCATAGAAAATCGACTCTATTCCCTGCAACGCTGAAAACTAATGACTGCTAAGTCACTTCATGTACCATATTTTGCAAATTTATTGGTCATAAGATCACTTGTCGGTTTCCTTCTTAGACTGGGTTAAGGATTTTATACATAGTACGAGAACAGTATTTCATACATTATACGAATTGTTCTACTGGTATATATCTAGAATAGTTTCCCCTATGCTGTATTCGGCTCCCCCACCACAATGCTGACTGTGGTCAAATAAACAAAAAGAATAATATAGTAAAACATACTTCCCGCCAAAGCCAGTTAACAAGGAAACATCTATCGTTACTGTGATGTAAACTTGGTGCTATTAAATTGAGTTAAGTAAAATTTACTGCATGACACTTCACCTGGTCTAAGGTAACTTACCCAACCAGAACTCCCCGTAGAGGTTACCAAAGCCATCGGTGTAATTCTGCCAGTTACGATAGAAGTCAACAGAGCCGTCTTGTCGTCTTTGGAACACCTGGAATGTCAGTTAACATCAAGCTTACCATTAACCAAACAGAATGAATGAATGAATGATTATGGCTTTACGCCACCTTGGCAATTTTTCAACCATATCGTTCCTAGAACATGTTTTAAACTATGAATCAGTATATGGTTTTCAAGAAGAGAATGTGAACATATAAATCAAATGAAAAGGACAGACGTGTTTAAAACCCGTCAAAACTGTGTGTTAGACGAGAATTTCCAACACGGCATCTTGTTAAAACTACTTCGTCTCTACGAGACATTCCAAGAGGATAAGAATTACAGCCAATGACAGGATGAATGGCATGTAGTTTGTTTTGAAGTCCCTTTCACCCAACCAATGGAGACGAATATATTTAAGCATATTAGACTTAAAATCAGTATAAGAAAATTTAATCTTAGATATGGGTTTATTGAGGGCAGCTTTCGCCTCCCTGTCTGCAACTGTTTTTGGATGGATATCAACATGACTTGGTATCAAGGAGAATATACTATTTTTACCTCTTTTGATTAGTTGTCTATGTACGGCTAAAATTTGAAAGATAAACGGATTTTTTAAATTTTTTGTTCCCAATTGCCAAAAGGCAAGCAAGCGAGTCTCTGCATATCACAGCCCTCTGACCACGCCCAGAAGAAACATATGATAAGGCCAGGAGAATAGCCCTGGCCAATGCAGAAAAGATTGGAAATGAGGTTTCAAGACAGTTAGAGGTTCTAAGACAGTTGCAGCCGCATTCTTGTCCTCACCCTTCGACCCGTCAGTATATATAAATCTATAATCCATATAAATAGCCTTAATATTAACATATTTTTGCTGAATTATCAGAGTGTTTGTATCTAATTTATCATGTCGACCTAAATCGAATATCAATTTAAGTTGTGGAAGTAGCCATGGAGTAGACTCTGGAAAAGTCTCTGGATCTATGTCATCAGGCTTGATGCCGGCTTCCAGAATACCGTCTCGAACACGAAGACCAAACGAGGCGATCTTTTGGGACATTTCTTATATTTGTCTACATATAATGTATTGAAATCACAGGCATAGGCAGGATTTGTTGAGTGAGTTTTAAGCTTTGAAGCATACTGAAGGTTCAGCTTTGTACGCCCGTGATGTAAAGACGGTTCGTCAGACTCTAACTATAAACTCTCTACTGGTGAGGATCTAAAATCACCAAGGCTGAGCCTCATACCTTGGTGATGGACCGGACTCATCAGTTGAACATACGACTGCCTAGCGGAACCGTAAATAATGGATCCATAGTGGTTTACCATACAAGTTAAGTTAAGGGTCTAGATGGAATTTTCGTGTATTACAAAAATGCATACCGACAGTTTCAGACGTAGAAAATCTAAAACCTTCGGGAACTGCCCATTTCTCGATATTACTGAGACAAACTGCAGTTGCCGCTCGATGTAATTGATATTTTAGCACGATAGCATATAAGGAAATCATCTCCATTTAATGAACCCTCAGTGCCAGGTGTCAATGTTTCAAACAAACTATTAAGTTTATGCTAAACAGTGTTGGTGAAAGGTTACTGCCCTGGGGCACATCTATCTCCTGCTACCGAGAGTCCGAGAGAGTGGGCCCCACCCTTCCCTTAAACTATCGATGAGATAAAAATTAAAATATAAATAAAGGTAAGCGACCCGTTAACCCCATATCAAAAAAATCTTTTAAAGTACTATATTTCCATGTGGTATCCGGCCTTTTCAAGGTTGAAAAATATCGACACCACATATTCATTATTAATAAAACCATTACGAATAAAAGTTTTAAATCGAACAGGGTGATCTAAAGTAGATCGACCTTGACGAAAACCACATTGAATATTAGATAAAAATTTGTTGGCTTCAAGAAACCCAAAAAACCTATCGTTAATCATTCGTTCAATAGTCCAACAGACGCAGCTGGTAAGAGCTGGGGGACGGTAATCATTGGACCCCACCCTTTTTAACCATTGGCCACGTCATTCAACGCAAATGCGTTTATTTCCCGGACTGACATAGTTAATTAGCAGTGAGGTGCAGAACTATAGACTATAACGATGTCGACCTACACATGAGATTATTCCTTTGAGAATATTATTTATTCCTTTACGGCCCCGGTGATCTGGTCTGCTACGAATTAGACAACATACCTAAGAAAATGAATTCATTACAATCTAAACTACGTGTTGTCTGACGGTTTGGCCTCAGATGTTTCTAGTTCTTACTGGCCTTAGGCCAGGAGTTTTTGTTTCAGAAACATTTTAAGGTACGCTAGTTTTCTTCTTCATAAATCCGGCGTAAAATATTAAATGAATGAAAAAAAAAATCAAGTTAACTTGTTGAAACTCTGTTTAATGTGTGGCAGGCAGCATTACAGAGCACGGACCTAACTACATTTCTATGTATTTTGTTTAAAATTATTACCACTTACGGCCTAAAACTCGTGTCGTACTTATCTCTAAAACGGCATCCAGCTGTTTAGAATTGTCTATCAGACTTAGATCTGGGCGTCGTAGTAGACATTCGTATATCTGTCGTAATTCATGACGAGAGTTACAGGTTTGTCATTTTGTTATCCCTATTTACAAACTCACCAGCCACCCACCGCCCTGCGTCACCATGTCACAGTACACAAGGAAGCCTTTTCCCACTCCGAACGGAAACACTTGGTACACGCCGCTCTTTGTGTGGTTGCATTGCTGTATTACTGTACAATCGGTAGGATATGCGCACTCGAGAGAATTGCTGTGATCTGAAAAAAAATCCTGGCGTGATAAAAATTGCAATTGCCAAAACGTCGTTCAATGCACGAAACGTCGATCTTGGTGATACTCTCCAAACATATGTACACAAAAACACTTGACCTGTACAATATCAGCCTATGATGACGAATTCTGGACAAAACCATAACTGAATGATTTACTGGAATTACGCCAAATACAGTACTGTAACTGTCCCTGTCGATGTGAGAACTAACAAAACTGGGCGGGACACTATATCTATTCCATGATCCCGTTTGGAGAAACATCACGGAGAAAAGGTAAGGCCTTACCGTTTATCAGAAAACATGAGTTCTTAACCAGCCTTTATTGGTGTAGCTGTCCGTCACAGTTTTTGTAATGTTTCTGCTCCACACAAGGCAGCCCACATTTTTACCGAAATCCGATATTGCCATCTTTTTTCTCAAACGAAAATTAGGGCTGTGCTAATCATAATATTATCTTGTCTTTCTGTTATCCACTGAGAAATAAGTACGACTTACCATATGTCTATGGGATGACATCAGGTTTTTGGAAGGACTAACGGACCAAAACAGTGAAATCTGGATTCGAACGCCGGACCACTTATTGGTCAACATAGTCACAGCCAGTCAGTGCTTTAAAAGAACTCCAACGACTTTATTTTCACACTAAATTTTCCCTAAACACAATAGTTATGCTGTGTTAACCCGTAAAGTGCATTTTATCCAGTTACATTAAAAAAGCAAAAACCATTGAAGTTGAACCCTTTGTCTATCTTGTCGATCCCGGAACCCTGGCCGGGTGACGTCATGCTGTGCATACCTCCCTCGATTATGCATTGAAAAGCCCTGCAAAGTATAGCCCAATCCATGCATTAGGCCTACCCAATGTACCCCTACATGTACACCTCTTTATAAGCACCATGAAAATAATATAAGTTGAACAGTTTTATAAGAAATACTTTGAAAGATAGGCTACCGGAGTTGTATTAGAACGGGGAAAATCGTGCACAGCATAGCAACTGCGGGATATGATGACCGATTTTCGCTCACAATTCGGCCACGTAGATGACACAAATGCGCTCTCGACTGGTTTGTCTGATATCGATTGGATATCCACCGAATTATGGGAGTAGCTGTGGAGAATTTGTTACGGTGTCGCAATTAACAGGCTATACATTTTTTATAGCCAAGTTGAGCAATGCTGGATTAGACACAAAGATCCATGCTGTCGGGCCAGCCGATTGTGAGTTGCACTGTTGACAACAGTCTGTCAACGCCGATAAAATTAACAATCATGTAAATCGTTTGTGTTTTATCACCGGCAAAAATAAATTAGGCATGAATTTTACTGCATGGAAACAACGGTTGGTGACTCATAGAAATGCCAAATTAAAGTGTGTCTTAGTTACTGTTACAGGAGGTTACTGGCGACTTCCTTCAGTTCGTGTCACAGGCTGCTGTTTCAAATGAGGATGTAGCTAAACAAATTCTGCATTCAGGGAGTGAAAATCCAGACATCCTTTTCGTTTCGATTTTTGAGGGGATATTGTAGGGCTCGTCCTCCGGCCTTTTCCTTTAGAAGATATGGCTGAATTAGAAAGCTTTGTACAACTACAGTGGTGTGCCTTGTAATCAAAGGGCGTTTTTGACGAGATCTTGTCAATATTTTGTAAATTTGTGGCATAATAAGGCCATGTATGTAACTTTACAGTATCCTACGTTGTGTTACTGCAGACGGAAGCCACACCCGAGCATGGAATAATCTAATAATTATCTGTAGAAGTATGGCGATTATTTCCTGCTTTTTGTGTTGTACAAATAGAGAGGCCCCAGATATCAGCAGTGAGTGTACCGCTGTGAGGTTAGCGCTGGCTCCATCGTAGCGGAGTAGATTTTCTGATGTTTGGTGACTAAATTCTGATCTGTTTCCTTTCCGTGTTCGATGTTTTAAACAATCCGTCTGGATTCATGGGGCATCAAACTATCCATCTGCAGTTTGTAATGCTCACATGCCAGGGTGAGTTCTCTTCTACTGGATTATTACTCATTCATATGGATTATTTATTTTGTTTAAATTGGCAGGCTCAGCACGATATATACTCACAATTCGATTCACTGCATGCTCCTTCTATATATTTATTCATTGTTTTCATTGGTATTTTACGTCCTGTTGAAGAATATTTAACTTGCACGATGAACTCCCCACGTACGACCGAAGAGCAAGTCAGCATGAGCTGAACTTGAACTCACGCGACCACATCAGTGTGAGGCTTCGGATAATCGTGTTCCCTTTAACAAAGGCGTACTACACTTTTCAGTGGGAAAGAACAAGTACATTGGAGTTATTCCCGTGAACTTAATCTTAAATTTAAACCCTTATTTTAATATTTAACATTTTTTGGTGCCATAAACAAACTTGGTATATTTATTTATAGTTTTGAATGATCTGAATCGCATCTTTCTCTCTTAAATTCGGTTGACAGCTCCTCAAGTGTAAACAATTCTCGCGGTAACAGGCCTTTAGAATCCAGGTGAATAACTTTATTTCTTTAAGTGGCTCAGTTTGTAATCCTGCAGGTAAGGTTTTAAATGGCAAATTTAATTTAATTTTCCTAGTTGCAGTTATCGTGTTTTTAACAGAATGTTTCCAATACAAAATACAATACACTAACGGTTTCGTATTATTTTCTATTTCAGTCGAGCACAACTCTATGTGTGTGATCTATCGCACTGTTAGATCGAGACTACATACATGGTATCAGGTTTACATACCGGTCCACGTGGAAAGATCGACCTCATCGGCTTGTTCCACCAACGGTTGAACATCAAACTTCTTTAAAAATGTGTTATACGAAGACGCCACAAAGCCGGTGTTCAACAAAAGAAGTCCACACACAACGGACAACATCTTGGGTTGTTAGAATCTGACAGCTCTCGACTAAAGATTGTATGTTCACAGTGACATTGTACAGTGGCTTTATATCTGCTTGCTCAAACCGGATTTGTGAGCTGTTTGGACAGGTATTAAAGCTGACGTCATCACTGCACGCTAATTTTCACGACTGATGTTGAGAAAACTGTAGTTTAAAGACATTTTTGCGATATAAGAAGAAACATGAGAAGCTTTCTTTCTACTTGTAACTGTTAGGACATATCCTAACTTGCATGTTGAGAAATAAAAACGAATTGTTCCGTGTATCGTTTAAAAGAGCTGATTAGTGATGTTGAATACTAAATTATATTGCTATCGCACACAGGGAGGCCAAACGTATTTCCTGTCGCAGGCAAGGTGTTAAGGTGACCATAGTAAACTCCATATTATTCACCCTGTGATAAAATCTTAATTGAGGGTATGTTTTTGAGAGACCAATTAGTCATTTTGGGCATTCTCGTTTAACACACAATTTTATTCTGGGATTGGAGCATTTCTTCGGGGTTTGAAATTTGTGGTGCCTAATATGGCATGTTACAAATCCTAGTTGATAGTATACAGTTTGCAAATGTTCCCGGATGGCTTAGCTCTATATACATATATGATTTATGTCACAGCGTCATGTGGTCATTGTATGAGAACTTTTGGCCTTTCATAAATTATACCTTTATATTGTGTATACAGATATGTAACATTTTCCTGGTTACATATTCTATTTTACCGAATTTCTATGGGTTTTTCTCACTGGTTTTTGAAAGTATATATATTTTAGTTTGGTTTTTTTTGATTCCCTCTTTCGAAGTCCACTTACTGCCACTTTTCAATATGTTCTCAGCACGATGTGGCCGAAATATTACCGACGTGACGTTACGTCATAATCCTTCTTTCATCCATTTCCTCCATTTTACAAACCTGTCCCATTTGTATTCCAAAATACCCATCACACATGAATTGTCCTCAAAGAGAAATGGAGAAAAAAATCGTAAATGATGTTAAACTTTTATAGTGTCACATCACAGAGGCTGGCTGTGGGTTATAACTGCAGCCCACTTCTATCAGTATGTTGTTGTACGCTTTAAGATAAAGTCACTGGAAGCCATTTCTTTTGTGACGCTGAACATACGTGATAGCAAAGATCTATATGTGGCGTTGCTTTCAGGCGAAAATATTGTTTTCTTGGTAAATAAAGAAAAATAGGCGGTCTTCCATTTAGTTAAAAAGGTACAATTCAGAGCTTATAGTTCCTTATGTACTAAAGATACAGTGCTAAATGGATGAGAACGTGATGTTTCTCTTCCATTTGGTGACATGTGACACGATCACCTGAACGACCCAATATTCGTCCTTCATTCCGCATGATTTATGAGTGAAGTGGTTAAAGTGTTCGTACTTTTTGTCTTAAGTCAGTAACCGTGTTTATACTGAGAAGAAATAGATTGACTTAAATATTCCATACATACGGGAATTTAACAGACAACACTTCAAAGACTGCACTTCTTAAGATACTGTTGTCTACAGCTATAACAGTTTTTCGCATTACATGGCTGGCCGCCGCGGTATAAGTGAAAGATTATTGAATACAGCGTAACACACCAATGAAATAAATTAATATGTCGACAGGTAAAAGTGTCTTAAAGCGGTGACACGGATCTGTACTGACATAGACTCCAAACACCGGGTATGAAGACTGCTGGAAAACGTGAAAAGCAGTCGAATTTTGTAATGTAAACTTCAGGTCCGCCTTGATCAAATACAGCGCATTGGGAGTAAGCTTACCCCCTGCCTTCAGGATCCGGGTTAACTTTAGAGCATACAGTAGAAGAACGCTTAAAAAGCGTGTCACGTGTGTTTGCCATGGGTGCGACATGGGTGATGTATTAGGGATCTGCACGGGCTTATTTCACCTCGGTAAACTGACGAGTATATTTCTGTATTTATTGCGTGTTCCAGTGGCGTTGAATTTTAATCGCGTGAGAATTGGTAGAACAGAGAACAGTACATTTTTTACATTAAACTGGATGTTCAGAATTTGACGAAGTAAAAAAAAACATCAGTCAGAAAAAATTAGTAAACTATACGAAATGTTTGTTCAATAATAATGGGTATAGTAAGATAATGGATAATGGAATTGTAACTCTTGACATTCAGTGTGGTATTTGCTTTTGGTGTAATTAGTTTTCTAAATATTCCAGATTTGTACGTATGTTTTGTCCTTGGTGTGGTTCCTGCTGGGTATCTCCAGGTTCAGGCATCGCACTTGTTGGCACTATGTGGCAGGTGGGGAACACATGGGATGAAGTTTTATTATCTGTATTCCATGTCTTCTTTAAATCGTTCTTCAAATGTCTCTATTGTAACTACGAGGTCTTTCTCTCAGCCGATATCAAGTTCTGACAAAAACAGGAAATTCGAGGTTTTATCAGACTCAATTGATAACGGACAAGGAAGTTGATCGGCTTTCATTGTTATCTCAAAAAGTGAATACAAGGCGGCCTCGAAAATTCATCCATTTGTGTTAAAAAGGTCTGTGCAAGGCGCAATCGGTACATTAAAAAACGCTAAGAATGGCGATCCGGGAGGCATTCTCATTGCATTTTTCCAGAAACAACAATAAAAAAAAATTATTAGCTTTTAAGAAAAATAACTGATATTCCTGTTTTTACATCGCCTCATTATTCCCTGAGGATGTGTCAGGGAATAATACATGACAGGGATCAAGATATCATTGACTTACTAGAAGAGGAAATGTGGTCGAACTGGTTTGTTTCCGATGCGGAAGTGACGGTCATAAAGATTTCGACTGTAGCAGCAGAGGTTAAGCGCTGCTGTTGTGGTGGAGATCACATGACCTCCTCTAGGGGCTGTCCACCTTTTGTCGAAGAGGAAAAAATAATCAGTATAAACTTCAAAAACGATATACCTTATCAGGAAGCCCACAAATTAGTAGTTATCCCTAAGCCCGATGGTTTAGGGCTTTTTTTCCTATTGGTATAATTTCTTACATACCTTTGTCTTATGAGTTAGTGTTAAAGGTTGTTTTGGAAATGGATCTTGCCATTATTGACTTGGAACGCCCTTTGGAACGGTCAACGAATGGAATATGAATGTGAAAGATAGGGATATATATTTCTGAGGCTAAAGTTGACAAATCCTCTAAATAGGTAAACTGCACAAAACTATAAAGCAACACTTATTTTTACAATATTTCACATGATAATGCTGTGATTTTTGTCAATGTAGTACCGAAAGATTGCCAAGAGCAAAACCGAACACTAGTGTACATTCCGGTCTCCAAAGCCAAACTGTTGATTACACGCCTATTTACCAGTTTGACCGGTCAGACAGGCGTGTCTCTATCTGTAGTATTCAGTGATCTGTACGGTCTTCCGGGCAGGCCTTATCCTCAGGTATACAAAAGCACACCGGTACAGAGCATATTTTCTCAAAATGCACGATGCCAGAGATGCCACAAAATAAACGTGAGCGCGACATCCCCATGCTTTGACGCTGGTATGATCTGTCTCCAGAGCTTTTAACGTTAATGTGTGAACGATTGGTCGACTCATGCAGACGACATCATAAAGAATTTGACACGACAGCTAATCGCCCGTATACCCACGACTAAGACTGCGACTGCATCCTCCCCCTCCGTTTCAGGCCAGTCACTGCCACAGCTAATGAAACAGTCGGGCTCCATAATAACCAGATTTCGGCACAAACGATTCGGAATCGCGTCAGAGACGAGAATTCGCGACCCGTAGGCCACTCCTGGGTTTAAACCATATCCCTTACCTTCCTCCTGAACGCGACTGGGTTAACATTCATGTTCGTTGGCTTTTGGCAGGATGGCGGCGTGTTATGATTTGAGAGGAATCCCGTTTTTAGCTACACTAAGCCGATGGGAGGCTACGTTTGGCGGCGGGTCCGTAAGCGCTATGCCGACGCCGTTGTCGTGCATAAGGTGCAATCCGGTGGTGCTATGGTACTTGTGTGGACGGGGATACGTCATGGCCATCACACTCACCTTCATTTCATCGGCGGTAGCTTGAATGCGATAAGACACCGTGATGAAGTCCTGCCCTCAACAGCCGTCTGATTTGTCCGGCGCCATGGGGTACCATTTCAGCACGACAACGCACGTCTCTATGTTGCTGCAGCTGTATGCAATTCTACTGACCGAAAATTTGTGCTCGAATGGCCACCATATTCATCTGATCTGTCCCTAATTAAACACCTGTGGGATATCCTCGACAGGCGTGTTCGTCGGCGACTTTATGTTCCGGATAACACCGCGGAGTTGCTTTTGGCCTTCACACAGGAGTGGGAAATCATTTCGCAAGTCACAAATGACCATCTCATTGGGGTCCTGTTTAAAGAAGCAGTCGCAACTTGCTCCTTGGCGTAATTTCCATTGCAACATATAGTGCAGAGGTACATGGCCATGCAAATTGCGGTTGGCGTAGTGCTGTAGCCTCAGGTTTATGCGTCAACGTGGTGCAGTGCGGCAGGCAAACGGCGGACATACTCAGTACTGAAGTGTTGAATTCCCCAAACTGACCTCACCCCTGTGTAATAACCTGTCTCAGCATTACCATCGGTTGTCCTTTTCCATCAGTTAAGAGTCCATTTTATGCCCTCCACCCCAGAAAAACGATACTGAAAAGATTTTGATAACGCGGTTAATGTTATCAGAATATTGGGTGCTCCGTTTATATATTTTTTGTTCAGTATTTGTTAATTAATCAGTGCCATGAAATCAATCAAACAATTACACATTTACATCCTGATTTAATACTTTCACTTGTGCTGAATTCAAAAACTGATATTTATCTCCCAACTAGATTGTTGCCTTACAACAATCTATGATGTCCTTCTTGATGCCAAGCCAGTTTTGAGCGCTGTCATTTATCCTGTAAAGCAGTTGCCATAACCAGTCTAGTGCGAGGGTTCTTTTCCTTTAAACGCTTTGTTAACAAATGTTAAAAAACTCTGATGTCCTGAGCTAAATAAATGACTGTGTATGGTGCTGAGTCATTTATCCTGTAAAACAGTTGCCATAACCAGTCTAATGCGAGGGTTCTTTTCCTTTAAACGCTTTGTTGACAAATGTTAAAAAACTGTGATGTCCTGAGCTAAATAAATGACTGTGTATGGTGCTGAGTCATTTATCCTGTAAAACGATTGCCATAATCAGTCTAATGCGAGGGTTCTTTTCCTTTAAACGCTTTGTTAACAAATGTTGAAAAACTCTGATGTCCTGAGCTAAATACATGCCTGTGTATGGTGCTGAGTAAATGTCTTGCTGGCCTAGCAGATAAGTTAAATAACGCAAAGCACAGCTCGTGTAACGTAGTGGTATAAATATCAATGTCAAATGATAGCCTGCTAGTGACCTGTGTTGTTCGTCTGTGTAATGTTTTCATATACCGTAACCACATCTTCTTCTCAAGAGCCAAATAAATATTCGGTCGGTCTGGAGTGTCTCGAACCATGATCGGATTTTTCAGTCCAAGATGCCCTGGCAGTAACTTCAGTTTAACAGTGTTAAGTGCCCCACTTAATACCATAAAAGGAAAATTTGGACAGCTGGCTGCAACCTGTTTCATTCTCCTAACTGCTCTGCGGAAATCCTTAGCCATGCCGCAAGGCAATTAAAACATTTTATCACGATTAAATTCATTTTTAATACACTGCGTAGCAGGTCTTTGCAGATTATTTCTATTAGTTAGGCTGACTGCTGATTTAAAAATAACGTTTTCCAAATATGCACATCTATCTTCTTGTACACACTGATTTAAAAACTTCATCATAATAACACGTGGGCCAGGAGTTAAGCTGATATTGAAGGGATTTTCAACAACACTTATTACTACCGTATCCTCTTGGTCATAAAAATAGACATTAGACATTCATAACCTTTATTACTAAATAGTGCTATTCCAGTCATGACAAAAGGATATGTACCCACCATTCCTCCACAATACGGCATTCATCAGTAACAACATGGCTGCATGGTTAGGCCTATTTATCAGGGAGTGACCTTGATCTGCATTCATTAAGGCCTCGGGGTGACACATTATAGCAGAGAATTTACCTTTTTTTTTTCTCCAAATCACTTGAAGCGGTAAACGTTGATGTCACTCTGAATTTGGTCTTCAATATCAAAGCGACTGGTAATTTCATGTTTATGCAAAGATTTTATTTGATCAATGTGGACAATGTTTCTCGGGCTTTCTCCCCATCAAAATTGTTTTGACAGCTATCATCACTGACATAACACAGTGATACACTAAAACTTTAGCTTGCAGATGGACACAAGTAACCGTGAAATACGTTCTCCTGTCAACTTACCCTACTTATATTTAGTACCAGGTTACAAATCTGCGTACCGCTGACATAACCCAAACTTTTCTTTTTTCGAAACAAACACACTATTGACTTTAATGTTCCGTCGGCGTTCAGCCAAAATATAATAGACATTGACCTTGTGCATCATCAAACCTTATCAAAATGAAGCTAGCACATCACAGGATGTCTGTGCATATAGGCAAATTCCGGTTTTTGGATGACCCTTGCCTTCATATTTTTACAATTTCTTGACGCGATGTTGACCCTTTCTAGTTTATTACCTATGCTCTAAAATCTAATGCCCTAATTTCTCTTAACCTCGCAAATTCTGTGCAAAGGGCGAACAGGGATAGGGGTAGCAGAGTTTTATTCATAAACATGGCGCTCAATGCTTTTCTTCCAGTACAAAGAGTAATATTAAATAA
The DNA here is from genome assembly GCF_032854445.1 of Liolophura sinensis. Classification (NCBI taxonomy): domain Eukaryota; kingdom Metazoa; phylum Mollusca; class Polyplacophora; order Chitonida; family Chitonidae; genus Liolophura; species Liolophura sinensis. Next base: position 6,866,430 of record NC_088305.1, on the reverse strand, counting down.
TTCAGGAAGACATTTTACAATTTCCGCATTATAGTAAACCTCGTGCCAAGATCTGCAAACCTGGTGCTCAAGGTCTGGGTTAGGGCTGAAAACCTGGAAACAGGTTTCCACAAATGCGTACCAACTTTATAACTGTTTTCCAAACAATTCCGTGAAAAATACCACGCTATTACACACCTTCCATACACACAAAATAATTTACTACAAGTCATTTTATATCTCACTCACCACTTTATTTCCACTTTCAATCACATGCCAACGCAAACAGTTAATCATCAAGTTGAAAAAACAAAGGTACCCATCCCAGGGCAGAATTTGATCCAGGAATCACGTCACTTCATTTAAATAATATCTACATCTGTATGGATGTATCTTTTTAACTTGATCATTCCCTTTCCGCCTTCTCGATATACATGTCAACCCAATCACACAATTCACTCACACATTCCACACATACCCTTCAATACCCACACCTCTTTTTACACTTAACGCTCTCACATAAAACTTACAAACACAATTACTCTAATACTCACTTTTTTCATTTCAATACCAACCCACAGTAATTCACGCCAAACACTACTGAAAACATACAATACCCACCTTCCTCACCTTCTCTGTCCCAACACTTACCTCTTCAAAATCACTACCATCGACGCAAAACAAAACTTCTTCAATCACTTGCCTCGCTACGTACCTTTTCATACTCAATACCATTTTCCACCAACAGCCTTGCAAATTGCCACACACAATCCCCAATGCATGCACAGTATACAAGAATAAGCACCAGTTCCTGCAAAAAAAAAATATTTAGGGGCAAAGCTGTCTCTCACACAATGCCTTCACTGTTAGCTGGTAAGAATATGCACTTAAATCTGGACACAATTCCCTTCATTTCACACACTCACAGCCTTCCAAATCCGCACACACAATCACCAACCCATGTACAATATACACACATTAGCAACAGTTCCAGCAAAAATGTTTAAAAAATATTTGGGGGCGAAATTTATCTCCCAGTCAATGCCTTCAAGGTTAACGGGTAAGAATCCGCTCTTGAATCTGGATACATTTCCCTTTATTTCACACACACAGCCTTCAAAATCCACACACAATCACCAACCCATGTATAATATATACACATAAGCAGCAGTTCAAGCCCCAATTTTTTTTTAAATATCTGGGGGCGAAATCTATCTCCCATTCTATGCATTCAATGTTAGCGGGTAAGAATATGCACATACATTTGGACACAACTCCTTTAATTTTACACGCACATCCTTCAAAATCCACACACACAATCAGCAATGCATGTACATTAATCAGCTGTAAAGAGCAGTTCCATTAAAAATTTTTTTTTAAATTATTTAGGAGGGGGGAATTTTTCTGTCAGTAAGATATGTATTACGTGCTGTAATGTTTTGTCCGATATTACATATCTATAAGGACCGCCGTTTAGGTTGCCTACAACTTTAGCTGCCACTTTGAAATTTAAAAAAAAAAAATGATTGGTTGAGCCTTGACTAACATTTGGATATGTCATGCCCCCATGACCTGTCTGTTCATTCGTGACCTTTTCATTCACCCCTGACCTACTTTTTAGATAGTACATTCTGAACGCACTATTTCAAAAGTAGGTCAAAGGTTGGAGGTCAATTTAAAGGCCATGGGTCAACATCAAAGTTATTGGAGCATTACGTTCATCAAGGCTCCACCTGAGATTTTTTCAGAATTTTTCAGTCAAGGTGAAACATTCCACCGCGATGTTGGAGGTAAAGGTGGAAATACAGGTCAAAACGGACCTGATTTTCTTGATCAACTCTCGATTACCCCTGGTATTAAAGTTTCACCATTATCTGAGACAAAAAGTTTTCCGGCAATTTTGGGCCAAAAAAAGATTTTTTCTCCGATTGGCAAACTTTAATACATGGGGTAATCGAGGTCGCAGATCAAGAAAATCAAGTCCGTTTTGAGCTCCACTTTCATCTTGATCTCCAAAATGGCGGTCGAAATTTTTACCCCTGACTGGAAAATTTTTAAAGAAACTCCTGGTGTACCTACGATTTTGACCTTTTGACACGTAATGCCGATCATGACCTTCAAGTTGACCTGTGCCCATTTCATTGACCTACAACCTCTGGCCTCGTTTTTACATGGCCAGAGGTCAAATCCGAGGTCACGGTTCAACTTGGAGGTTACGGCGGCATGACCTATCAGGGTCGTAGGTCAAACAGGCCCAGGTTTATAGAGTGGGGTTCAAAATTTCGACCGCCATTTTGGAGATCAAGATGGAGGTCTAGTCTAAATAGACCTCGGATTCGTGTCATCGACCTCGATCACCCTTTATGTCAAAGTTTGAGGTCAGTCAGAGATTAAAAGTTTTCGAGCCATTTTTCACGTTAAGGCAAAAGCCCATGTTAGTAGATAGCCCCAATGTTAAAGCATAAGGCCCATGTAATTAGATAGGTACCTGACCTCGGCAATGGAAGGCAAGTCTCCCGCAGACAAGTAGATCTAACTGCCTAGTGGAAACCTAAAAGCTAAAAGCGTACCTGCTGTTGCTTTTGATGATTATGGGTGGAGGAAACCAGGTGGTTCATGTTTATGGGCGGAGGAAACCGGTGTGGACCGAACCTTACAGGCCTTCAGAGATAACGCTGCAGCTGAAGTAGATGTGTGCAAAATGAAAGCATGCAACAAACAAGCGTATATCTGTCAAAAAACTGTTTGTTTGACGGCCGTCTGAAGCCACCGCTTCCCAACGAACCTGCCATGTCCCGGGAAGATAGGAAACGTCGGTATATCTTTCCTTTGAGCCGGTTCTGATAGAAAACAAACGAGCAATTCAGTCATGAAAACACACATTTTCTTCTTCTTTGGACCATCTGCAGGTTGCTGGCGGACATTCCCACGTACGCTTTTATACATGCACCTATTTTTACATCAGTAAATAGTAAAAATTGCTTACCGAGTAGATGGTCTGGGGATGAGGGCCTGGTTTGTAAGTCTTCGTCTTAGGACGGGGATCGTCTTTCGGAGGCCGCAGGATCAGACTCTTCTTCATGTGTTGACGACTTTGGCGGTGCACCTAAGTCAGCAGGACACCTGTTGACTTTTTCTCTAGAATCTGAAAAGGAAGAAAAACGTTCCTATGAAAATATTGTTATCATAACTTTGGCATACCTCCAAACCCACTCTATTCTTAACACACCAAAACCCTCAAAGCAAATATTAAACTTACACTTGCCCTCTGTAGGAAAAACACACTTGGTGATGCCTTGGTCGTCTTCCCCTTATGCGTTCTTTTTGACAAAATGGAGCTTGAAAAGGGCTCGGGAGGGGATGCTTGTCGTACACTGAGAGAAAGCATAAAATGAAAGAAAATCGATTACACTTTCATTCCTGTTTTGGGCCGTACTCAAGAATATTTTATCTTTACGGCGGCAGATAGCATTTTGCTCGGAGAAAACCGGACAGAGCCCAGGGAAACCCAGAGCCATTCGCAGGTTGCAGTCAGACCTTACCACGAACGTTTGCTGTCGAACTATCTCGGCTTACCTTTGGTGCCAACGCTGCATGGGGCTTCTTCCACAACCTTCGCCTTATTTTCTGGAGGAACAAACCAGATGTTGACGGCTCACCGCCAGTCATCACATGCCTCATTTTTGACGCAATGTGGCTGGTCCGCTCCTTTCCCAAAGCCAGGGAATAGAATGTTCCAGCCGTTTTTTCGCTGTGGCTCATTGAGCGGGACTGTTGCCCCCATAACTCCGGATGTTTAAACCACATCTGGGTGGTGACAAATTTCTGTATTATGGTGGCGGTGTTTTTCTTCTTTAGAACAGATGCGTAACGTGAATTCAGCAGAGAAGTTAACTCTGTGCCTGCGAATGCTCTTCCGTTCGACTGCCGAAGTAGAACAAGTTTCTCATAACTCTGTGGTCGCAGGTTTCTGACGTAATATGTCAATTGTCGGAAGAAATCTCTGGGGATGGACAGATGTGCAGGGTCGTGGTAAGCAGTTTTGTGCTCCACAACTGTCAACACGACATCTCACGCCTGTAAATTCCTTCATCTTCATGTTGACCATAGCACCGGTGCGTTTTCCGGTGGCAAGAAGGATTTGCATGCTCAAATAGGCCACAACATCTAAATAAAGGCCAGCGCTCACTTTACCTATGTGCCGGCCGATGAGAACATCAGTATCGTCCTTTGTAATGGAACATCTCTGCACTTTCTCGACATCTTTGGGTGTTATGAAATTGTCGGCCTCATCCACTCGTTTGAGGATCAGAATTCCGGTGTCTCCATAACCACTGTCTTGCACGAACTTCACCCACACAGACTATATAATCTTCTTAACAATATATTTATAGATATATAATCTTCTTAACGATACAGATATTCCAGTTCCAAATCACACCGTTTACAACAGGGGAAAGCACAATATTGGTAGCGTGAAACACCCAGTGTTGAACTCTGGAACAATATCTGTATTCTTCTTTAGACATCCGCTACTATGGATTCTTTTGAATGTCAGCTCCGGTCAGTCCTTGTCATTCAGTAGTATGTTGGGGAATAGTACTAGTTAGCTCTGAACTTCGAATAACCAAGTGCGGGTTGGTGCGGGTATCTCAGGGAGGTATTAATCCTAGTTTTGTTGTGATACTGGTATGTCCTACTGTTGTTATATAGACAATATGTCAACCATATGTGGGGAAATTATCAGCAAATAATACTTCCAGGTCTTCTCTGGGAGCAACAGATCCAGAAATGGTCCAGTAATAACGAGTTCCAAAATCTGGGACTCGGCGGTTCACTGTGCCGAAACTGGAAATCCCAGTCCCGCTGTTGCTTAGGTTCACTTATGTGTATAGACAACTTCTCCCAGCATTATTCATGGGTACCAAGGATGGTAATCAGGACACTGATTGGCTAATACAACATCTATGTATAGAAAGTTTATACATGTACATGCGTATCTAATCTTATGGCATAAAAATCTAACTGTAAAAAGATTTTAATAATGAAAAGATGAACAATAACTTCTAGGTAAAAGTGAGATGAGCCTGTAGACTAAAAATATTTACTTTTGCAAATACAAGTTAATGCCCCTATTGAAACTTTTCAATATGAGTTTAAAACTAAAGGATGTCGTAAAGTAGACAACATCGTCAAACGGCAGTTCACCATGAACTACAATCGTGTGCGGTGAAACAACAACAACAACAACAACAACAACAAAATTGATTTAGTGTCCTAAACTTTGTACATATGACGTTTTATGCCAAAATCATGCCACGATTAATGAGTACTAATGTTGTTTTAACTGGCAAGATGCTGTACGTAGTTTGTTACAAGAAGAATCTGTCCAAAAGTAATGGAAACTCTAGTCGAGTTTCTCACTTCAAAATATTGCGGATAATATAGATACAATGGCGGATATTTCGCCAAACTTAAAGTCGTAAGAAAAATGCTGTTTACAACTTAGTCAAATTATATCTGATCACCAAACTTAGAGAGAAACTCCTTCAACATGTCAATGTATTCTACGTGAAATATGATCATCTAATTAAATTACCAAGTATTAAAATTCATACGTTGGAAAGGACAGGGGTCCACGGAAATCGTGTACTTCAAAATTTATATCAAGGCGCCAAAAATAACTTGCGCTCATGAGTCCACAAAATATCCTGTCTCTATATGTTCAAAATCTTCCAAAATATTCCACAAAAATTCTAATTTAATTTAAGGATGTCCCTAACCCATAAAAATTCCCATTCTACAGGTAAAACGTATGTCTGCGTTATGGACAAGGCAGTAAATTACCCCTTAACCTGCCATGCAATTATATGAAATAATGTACTGTCACTAGCAAAATCGCCACAATATTATGGTACCTGGCGCCCAAATTTCCTCCTTCAGGTGAATGCTGACTCACCTCTTGATCGCTTCGGGTTTCATGGACTCATCTACATCAAAAGTGGGTGAGATGTTTCCCCAGACCGTTCTCGCATAGGCGCGGTGTACTTCTGCCGCCGACGGCTTCATCAAAAGACTCCAGCCACTGCTAGGTCCAGCAGGCCCTTCGCCTCTGGGAGAACCTCTGGTGGCGACAGTACCTCACCCTTCTGCGCCTCGGCCTTTTCATCCGGTTCAACCTCATCCTTCTCCAGGACACCCTTTTGATCCGAGTGAACCTCCTACTTGACAGGTTTCACGCTCGACACGTGCTTTCACAAATATGCGGGGGAAATTTCAAGCCCTGGCATACTACTTTTCGTGCATCCGGGCGGCGGCGAAGCTGCGCCTGCTCAAACGGGTCGGTCGCGAGATGCACTTTCGATCTGCTGCCCCGGATCTATCTTTTGGGATTGGGGTACGGTGGCAATCCGCACTGTCTGATGGACGACATGCGGTTTTTCGCCAGTGACGGCCTGGCCTATCTGGGTTGATCCGAGGACTCGCCGTCCGATCGACTGAAGAAAAGGGATTGGACGCACCAAGCATTACAATGCTGGATCAGTAGGGCCGCCTCAGTAAACAGAGAAGGAAAACCACGGCCACGTCACATGACAATATCCCTTAAACGATCAGTTCAAAAATGCATATTGCACCTTTGATTGATTTGCGCATGTATCGCCAGAGCCGAAAGTACACTATTGCTGTTTTGTTTTTTTGACAAATACAAATTTTTTCTTGATAAATACTGCACATTCCGCAAGAGCTGACGGACCACAGAATCTGCGCGACTAGAAGAAACGGGTGGAAGAATTATTTGCATTGGATGCCCATAACGGTCGGGATACACAGATGGAATGGCATTTTGCACGGCGGTTTACGACGGTGGAGCAAGCCCCTCCTAACAGATAACATATTTCTAACTCCTAACAAACACTTATTTTTAGTGCTTTTCGTACACAAAACTGTATATACCTTTCTATAAAACTATGTATACATCATTATATACAACCAGTTTACATCTGTCCCTTTTGTAAGGGACAGATGACATTTACAATCTTCTGCTCATTGGATTTAAATTCCTTTCATATCTGTTATCTCAGAAAACATAAAGACAAAACAATAAATGTGTTTAAGTTTTACTTTTTCTTTTATTTTAAAAATTGGCATAATATATCCACGGCTGGTTGTTATGAGTCTTGACCCTGGGCGGTGCAGAGGTCAAATCATTTTAAGTCGGGCTGTCGACAAGACAATGACAAGCCCTCAAATCAAGCATTCAAACAACAGTTCAATATCAAAGTTCACTTCATCAACAAAGTCAAAGTTATCTCATCATCAGTATTGACCCTGGGCGGTGCAGAGGTCAAACTTTAAAACTTTAAATTTGAAATTCACATCATCGACAAAATCAAAGTTAAGGTACGGTTTACTCACTCGACTTGTGTCGTCATGAAAACGTTTAATGAATGCTCTACCTGGCCGAATGGCTTTGTAACAGAAATTTAGTTTGCCCGTCAACAATTGCATTTCACGTAAGGTTACTTTCTTACTAGTTAAAAATTCACCCAAAATGCTTGAAAATTCCTCACGTTTTTTGGCAGGAATCCGAACAAGCATTTGAACGGTGTCAATTTCGAACCCCATGAATGTGTGAGTCGTTGAAAGACTAACTGTCTTTTCGGAAACTAAAGGGACTCCTAATTCAAAACACAGTCTTTCAAATGTTGACATGATATTTTCACATATATTCGTACCTGCAGCTCCAGCAAAAATAAAATCATCTAGGTATTGATCCATGGTGTTTTTATTTGTGGTATGTACCATTAGCCAGTGTAAGAAAGGTGAAAATGTTTCAAAAACCCGACACAACCCATTGACAAACATTTGTCGATGAAATAGTTTCCCTGGAACTTCATGCCTTCAGTAAATCAAAATCTCCTGGATAAACGGGTAGTATCCTAAAGGCAGATTTGACATCCATTTTACCAATCAGTGCCCCACAACCTAACCCAGCTATCATTTCTAAAACCTTGCCAAATGAAGTGTAATTTAAAGAACACATTTCTGGATCTATAAAATCATTAACACTGTCTGAAGATGGAAATGAAAGGTGAGTAATGAACCTCCAGCCCCCGTCCGATTTAGGAACCAACCCAATTGGAGACACTCTCAAGTTTGATATCGGACGCTGCGAGAAAGGTCCAGATATTCTACCCAAGTTTACCTCTTTCTGTATCTTTTCCCATAATTCAGACTCATGTTCAAGAGCTGAAATGAGGTTTTTCGATTCTTTAAAAAGCCAAGGGCCATGATAATGTAAACGAAACCCCTCAGAAAGTGATTGAGCTGCATCAGGATACAATGCTAGATGTTTATCTAAAGCCTCCAGGTTGACTGGGGTTCGGCCTAAAGCCCATATATCGGGGTGGGGGGTGGGGGGTGGGGGGTAGTGAGATGGGTTTCGTGCTCTCGGGTTGGTCTATGTGTACTGGTTTGTGTTGAATGTTTGTCTAGTATTAGGGAGAAACTGGAGTGAAGTCCTTCTTTGGCCAAGAAAAGGCTGTTGCTGAGAGAGAAGTGATTTTTGCATGTTGCACATTGAAATGGGATGGTCACCTCCACAGCGCATGCACAAATGCAAATATTGACAAGGATGCTTAAAACACATGCCCTTAAAGTTGTAGTCATAGCATTTGCCCTGACTGCTGCCCTGCTTGGAAGTATGAGAAACAGCTCTTCCGCTGTTGTTAGCATCAATGTAAAGAAGCCACAGCTCAGTGTCAACATCTCCCCACGAAGCGGATTGGTTACCTCCCTTTCTTAGCCTGTATTGTACATCATTCTCTTTCCATCCTATACCTCTCCTCTTTGCACCCAATCGAATTGTGTAAATGTATTTCAGCATACTACGTGCAGCTATTGGGTGCGCACTGATATAAATTTCCATGTAAATGAGAAAAGCATCTACCCATTTGTCTAATGTGTCGATAGATTTTAACTGGACTTCCCAGGAGACAATTTCACCACTATCATTAAAAGACAAACGCCTATCATTTTGTGTGTCCGTGCTGGACGGAAGCAGAGAGGCCAAATCTACAAATTGACCCTCAATGATTTTTTGTCTAGTTTGATTCGACACATGTAATCCCAAACTAGGTGCGTTACAGGACATGACACTAGCATAAACTTTGTCACATGTCCCTCTAGACCATCCCATCATTCCCGGATGTTTTCTGTTCATGATCCACTAGGCCTACATCGTCGTGACTTCCTTCACAGTGGTGGGGGAGGTTGGGGGGGGGGGGGCGCTTTATGTCTTTTGGACACACCAGAAGCCGAAGGAGCTGCTCTCTTCGATTTGCTTTTGGACTTTCCTGACCCAACATGTAATTTAATACCTCACAGTTAACAACTTACAACTTCTCACACAGAGAAAGAGCACGTGAAAACAGTGTCTGCCATTTTGCTTAACATGTTGCTGAACTGCAAGATATGACATGAATCAAAACTTATCCACCTTTCAGAACTCATCCGTTAATTTTTTTCTCTTACAACGACAGAACGGTAACCATGCTTTGTAAACAATACTTTATTATTTGGAAATTGTTGGTAAACAGTGTCATACTTCTGGAGGTAATATCCCCTAATTTAACCACACAAACCTATCCCTATTCGTTCATTTAGAAAAGGACTTGCGCATTGAAAGCCTTTCGGTATATTGGCAAGGGTTATAACTCTCAGTTTTCCTACGGAACAAAGGGAGTAACTCTAATCTCATTCAGATACAACAGATATCTCCCTTCGATAACATAATCTATTTTGGACTACACCAAATAGCCATGGTATTATGGCACAAAACTGCGGTTTGATTTTATTTTAACTATTGGGGCCTCAGTGGCTCAGTCGGTTAGCACGCTACCGCAGCGTAATGACCCAGGAGAATCTCACCAATGCGGTCGCTGTGAGTTCAAGTTCAGCTCATGCTGGCTGTGCCCGGTTTCCACGCACCATAATGCTGACCACCGTCGTATAAGTGAAATATTCTTGAGAACGGCGTAAAACACCAATCATTTGGAAATAACCAGATATTAAATCCAAAGAGTAACTTCTGTTGGGATTCTAAGCTTGTGAATTTATCCTTGCTGTGAATAAACAGTGGGCAAGCAAAGGTTTTCTTTCCAATAATCTTTGTTTAGCTACTCATCTGAAGTCGAACGCATTTATTGTTGCTCAGTTCTCCAGGTATTTAGAACAGGCGTCATAGGAAACACATTTTTTAAAGAAGACTTTTCTCGGACTTAAATGTTAACACTTTACGTTAGTCGTCATTTACAGAATCGTATAAAATGGGCAGTACAGTATGGGGATCCAAATTAACTTTTAATTGGAAATGATCGATATCAATAAATGAATTGGCGATATCGATAAATTGATGCGAATATTTACGATAGATAATCCATTTATTGATATCGATAATTTATCGATGCGATAATTTGCAAGGATTTAGCGCTATAGTGTTAGTGTTACAAGCATGTAAACCTGTTAGCATGTAATTAACGTCAGTTTGTTAGTATGAATCTTTGAAATCAATTAAAAGGAAGCCAAATCAATACAATACAATAACTAATGGTTTCACTTGCATATTAAGTGTTTATAGGTGCAGAACAAACTACGGACGCGTAATTAATTGAGTACCGACTACTTAATGGCCAGTAACAATCGACACGTGATAAATATATACTACAATACCTAAACCTTCGTAACTCTGCTAAGTACTTACACGCATACAAGATCCATAACTATCAGCACATGTTATTGATTATATGTGATATTATATTCACAATTTAACAACTTAAGTGTGTCTTTAGCCCATCTCCCCTGTTTTCAAAGCAATATTATCGATAAAAGATCGGAGAAAATGTTCAAGCTATTTTACTTATATGGTCATGCCCCTGTTTCGCCTCGATGATTTCAAAAATATCGGATCTAGAACTAAGGATATTTTGTTGCGTGACGTGACTCATGCCGGTGTAAGGGTTACGGTTAGGGTTAGAGTTTATCCTCTGCCCTAAGTATATCCGTGTATTTACAAATGTATAATTGTTGGGCGTAGTACACTTAATCATCATCAGAATCTTAGTAAAATTCTTCGTAATCATCATAATGGTCATGATCAATTGTAATAGTCATAACGGTCGTAAAGGTCTTGATAGCCACAGCCATGTACTTGTCTGTTAGCAGCCATGTTGACAGATCGTCTTATTGCTTTTCGGCAGTGCTATCCTAAACTAAGCAAAATGCATGGTGCAAACCGTATTTGAGCCATTGCTTGATAATCCGACAGATGTGCTTTTTTGATCACTTTATTTCTTACCACGCCATACATGCCTTCAAGGATTACCTCAGTTAGGGCTATATTATACTTGTTTAGACTGGACAAGTATCTTGTTACAACTTGCTTGTTGTCATAGCATTAAAACAAATGTGAAATAAAAAAAGTTAAAGCAAATATTAAAGATTTCTTGAGCATCTGTTATTCCAGGTAAATGGACATCTAATCAGCCATTATTTACCCAGCCATTCATAAAACTATGGAAACTTATGTAATTAGCTTTCTCCAACAGAATGTGAGCGTTCGAGGTGAGTGAGCTGTTCTGGAGAGAATGCCGTCACTGACAGAGTGAGTTTCGACAATATGGTATTGTTGGTTTGTTAGAGGCAAAGCCTTAACACAGGCTGGAATGTGTATTATGTATTCTAACACACCTACAAAAGCATTAACATTAAAGGCAAGGTGTGTTAACTCTGAAAACACAGCTGCAGCACACGCCATGAACGGGGGATTTAGACTGTGCTCTAGAACGGCTACTTTCTTCACAATCTTACAGTTTTCGCAATTTTGCAGAATGAAATTTATGTTTGGATTGAACTTGCCAAAACCATAGCACAATTGCTCGATGCTCATATTTGATCTAATGTTGACTTTTCTGGTAATCACTGCTACCAGACAGATGTGACCGCCGTCGAATAAATGAAGTATTCCTGAGTACCACGTATTGTTTGTTTCGAAGCCTGTAGATTGTAGATGTTGAAAAAGCCTTCTTGCCTTTTTAACTGGGAATAATGAAAAAGAACTTTCATTCTAAAGCCGCAAAGTGGTCATCTTGTAAACCAACGCGATCCTGCATACAGTTAACTTAGTTTAACTACATCAGCACTCACATTTCTGTTACAAATTCAAATACCTGGATTAAAGTTGGTAGCACTGCTCCCTCTTTAAGAAGATAGGCCACAAATGATGTCTGGTCCCTTGCCATTGCCTCAAGCAGAGCACAACTGCCAAACTGTATCAGACAATAATCAGTTTAAGCACTGATGTAAAGACTTTGAGAGACTTACAGCAAAGACAGTAAAATCAAGAGAAGCGACGACACTGAGACAGTTGGCAAATGGTCACACGCAACCGATGAAGTCACGTTTATTGGTGTTCGGATCTTTATTATGATTATACAGTGTTGACTGTGTAATTTGTTTAACACGCTGACCTCACCTGACCGACAAGGTCGTCAAGGACTGTAAACTGAAGTTTTCAGTTTTGTAAAGGACGTTCGTTCTGCCACAAGGTGACATTACTCTACGTCTCTGAACGGCTCGTTTGTGAGTTTCTGTGGGAAACTGTTCTAAAGTGGATTATACCTCCATGCCTGTATTTACCCTGTGTTGTGCTCTGCGGGTGTGACGTCATTCAAAGGCTTGACTGTTCCAGTTCTGTGTAACCTGTGTACTGTGTTCGCGTTCGCTAACCTGGCGAAGTACCTGTCTGGGACAATTTGTGACTTGTGTGTTTATCCCATGGTCTTTACGTTGGATTTCCTGGAATACATTCCTTGGGATGCAAAGGTGAACTGGAAACTTGTAAAGACCGGTAATACTGATGTGTATGTTTTTTATGTTGTTGAACTGTCTGTAAAACTGTACGTCTCATTTTATATATATAAAGTATTGTTTACATTGTAATATTGAGTCACTGAGTCTGTTTACTGTTGCTGTTTTCTCTACCGTAATAGAAATTGGGGGCTTGTCCGGGAATTGATTGTTTCCCTTTTGTTTTGCACCAAATATTTGAAGCTAAACATATGTGAGAAGCGATTGCTTAATTTTAACGGTGAATGATTCAGTGGCTAAATATTTACAATGAGAGATTTTGATCCTAAACAGTTTGTTAATGCGCCCGATCAGGATGTTTTTGAGAGTTTAAAGAAGGAAGACTTGGTTAAGTTAGGGACATTTTTAGGTTTGTCCATAAAGTCTTCATGGAGGAATAGAGATATGCAGCATACTTTATTGAAACATTTAGTGGAGATAGGGAAGTTTGATAGTTCTGCATTATCTGATTATGAGTTCGAGGGTCAGTCTGATGCCGAGCTTAAGTTTAAGCAGTTAGAGTTAGAAAAGTTGAGATTGGAGAAAGAGGAAAGAGAGAAAGAGAGGGAACATGAGAGAGAGAGGCAAGAAAAAGAGAGGGAACATGAGATAGAGTTAGAAAAGTTGAAAATGCAAGAAAGAGAGAGGGAAAGAGAATTGGAGTTTCAAATGAAAAAGTTAGAGGTTGAGAGAGGTGAGAAACCGGGTCCTTCCGGTAGACAGGATTCAGGATTTGATGTGATCAAATACATTCGGTTAGTTCCATCCTTTCAGGAAAAAGAGGTGGATAAGTATTTTCTGCATTTTGAGAAAATTGCAAATAGCTCTAAGTGGCCTAAAGAGTTCTGGACTATGTTATTACAGAGTGTGCTAATTGGAAAGGCCAGGGAAATTTACACTCAGTTAAGTGTAGAGACTGCTTCCAATTATGACTATGTGAAAGAGGTAATTTTGAAGGGTTATGAATTGGTGCCTGAGGCTTACCGCCAGAAGTTTCGTAACTGTGAAAAAGGTAGAGATCAGACATACGTTGAGTTTGGTCGAGCTAAGGAGCAGTTGTTTGATCGCTGGTGTATAGCCAAGAAAATAGGCAAGGATTTTGAAAGTTTGCGTCAGCTTGTGCTGATAGAAGAGTTCAAGCGTTGTATTCATAATGATGTAAAGGTGTTCGTTCATGTGTAGAAGGCGAGTACACTTGAAGAGGCAGCCAGTTTAGCTGATGATTATTCCTTGACACATAAGGTTACATATACGGGTAAGCCATTTAATTCATTTACACGTAGAAATACACAGTCACATGCAACAGGTAGAGGTAGCTCTATACAGAAGAGTTCTACACCAGGCTCCAATGGTTCTACAGCTCATGGTTCACGTAGTTCAGATTGGAATGGTAGTCCTCGAAATAGGGTCACTTGTAATTTGTAATTTTTGTAATTTTTGCAAGCTGGTAGGTCACGTGATGAGTGAATGTTACAAGTTAAAAAGGATACGGGAAGCTCAGAATGAGTCTAAGCCCACAGGCCTTTGTGTTGCAATGCACAAAACATTGCCGGAAGTAACATCAGCAGTTAAAAGCAGATCTGAGTTAGCTGATACGGGATTGGATAAGATTCCCAAATGCTCTATGGATAGCTTCGCTCCGTTTATCAATTCTGGTTCAGTGTCGCTTAGAAGCGACATGTCTGGGGCTACCCCTATAAAGATATTAAGGGATACTGGGGCATCTCAGTCTCTGTTGTTGATGAATACTCTGCCCTTTTCTGAAGAGTCGTACTCGGGGGTTCGTGCCCTTATTAGAGGTGTAGAGTCTAGTGACTTTGTCAGTGTTCCCCTTCATGATATTTATTTGTCATCAGATTTGATATCTGGACCTGTCAGGGTAGGCATTAAGCCTTCATTACCTTTTGAGGGTATTCATTTGTTGTTGGGAAATGACTTAGCACATGATAAAGTTACTGTTGATCCCTTAATGGTTGATAAGCCTTCTCTGAATTCAGTCACAGAGCCAGTTGAAAGCGAGATAGCGGGTTTATATCCGTCCTGTGTTGTTACAAGAGCTATGTCTAGAAAAGTCAGTACAGACCAGGGTAGTACTGTTGATTTGAGCGAGACTTTTCTCAACAACATGTTGGATGGTGATTCTTCCAAATTAGACAGCCAGCAGGAAGTAGATACTAATTTTGTTAGTGGTGATCAGCCATTTTGTAGGACTGAGTTGATTGCTGAACAACACAGTGATCCAAGTATTTCTTGCTTGTTTAATGATGCAGCTAAAGATGGTGAATCTTTACCTGACCCATGCTACTACTATGTCAAGTCTGGCATATTGATGCGGCAGTGGAGGCCTCCCGATGTTTTGTTGGAGGATGAATGGGCAGTTAAGCATCAGGTAGTTGTGCCTAAGTTTTATCGTAAAGACATACTGACCATAGCGCATGAAACGCCGTTAGCAGGTCATTTAGGTGTTAATAAGACCTATCATAAGATTCTCAGTCATTTTTATTGGCCAGGAATAAGGAAAGATGTTACTGAATTTTGCAGGTCTTGTCATGCATGTCAGTTAGTGGGGAAACCTAACCAGACAATCCCCAAGGCAGCCTTGAGGCCTATTCCTGCAATTGGTGAGCCATTCAGTAGAATCTTAATAGATTGTGTTGTTCCGCTACCTAAGACAAAGTCTGGAAATCAGTATATGTTAACCATAATGTGTACTTCAACTCATTTCCCTGAGGCAATTCCACTAAGGAATATTACTGCCAAGACTGTAATTAAGGCTTTAGTTAAGTTCTTCACCATGTTTGGTCTGCCTAAGTCAGTACAGTCAGACCAGGGTTCAAATTTCATGTCTGGTGTGTTCCAACAAGTTATGCATGAGCTAGGTATTAGCCAGTATAAATCCTCAGCTTATCACCCACAAAGTCAAGGAGCACTAGAGAGATTCCATCAGACACTGAAAAGTATGATAAGAACTTACTGGTTTGAGACAGGGAAAGATTGGGACGAGGGTGTACCTTTGTTAATGTTTGCTGTAAGAGAGTCTGTACAAGAGTCACTTAGATTTAGTCCATTTGAGCTTGTGTTTGGCTATACTGTGCGTGGTCCACTACAGTTGTTCAAGGAAAAGTTTGTGTCTGGTGATAGTGACAATGTTAACCTATTACAATATGTGTCAAGTTTTCGTACTAAGCTCAACAGAGTATGTGAGTTAGCCAGAGAGAATCTTACAGCTTCTCAGAAGAGCATGAAAACTAAGTATGACAAAGAGACAGTAAGACGCAGATTTGAAGTTGGTCAGAAGGTACTGGCCTTACTTCCAGTTAGTGGTAAGCCACTTGAAGCTCGTTATTATGGACCTTATGTAGTAGACAAGAGGCTAAGTGATCTTAATTATATTATTTTCACTCCTGATCGGCGCAAATCTAGACAACTTTGTCACATTAACATGTTAAAGCCATATGTAGACAGAGATAGCACTGATCTCAATGTTGTACATCCTAGTGGAGTTGTTATCTCTCGTTTTCCAGTGCCAAGTTGTAAGAGAGAGTTAAAGCGTTTTTTGGGCATGGCAGGTTATTATCGAAAGTTCTGTAGGAACTTTTCATTTGTTAGTCAGCCATTAACTCAGCTGTTAAAGAAAGGTGCTAAATTCTTGTGGTCCATTGAGTGTCAGAGATCTTTTGATAGATTAAAGGCCATGCTAAGCAGCGGCCCCATACTTGTAGCACCTCATTTTAATTTACCATTTAAGCTAGCTGTTGATGCTAGTGATATATCTGCTGGGGCAGTTTTGTTACAAGAAAATGAAACAGATCACGTTGATCACCCTGTATGTTTTTTTTTCTCGCAAATTTGACAAGTGCCGGAGAAATTATTCAACAATAGAAAAGGAATGTCTGTCCTTGATTCTAGCATTACAGCATTTTGAAGTATATGTGACTTCGTCAAGTTACCCCATTGTTGTGTATACAGATCACAATCCCTTGACCTTCTTGCACAAACTAAAAGGTAAAAACCGAAGATTGTTACGGTGGAGTTTGCTTTTGCAAGAAATTAATCTAGAGATTAGACACATAAAAGGGAAAGATAATGTGATTGCTGATTGTTTGTCACGTGTCTAGTTGGTTTTCTGCAGTTTTGTTTTTATAGACTGTGGTAAACGTTATTATTATTCATAATTATGAATATGTTAAAGAAAGTTTTATGCAAAACTTTCTTTCCCTGAAGGGTGGGGGCGTTATGTATGACTATTTAACGTCTTCATGTACTGTTAGTCTGCGGACTTTGTGTTATATGTTATAAGCATACCAGGCCCTGTTATATATGTACAGCACGGACCTGGCCGAAAGCACCTTGTTCAATGCTCTGTTTATTTAACTGGCTGTTCATTGGTTGTTAATTCTGTGTCTAAGAATAGTTGAATCCACCTGGACCGTATATAAGCCGTGTTTTCTGTGCAGAGAGGAGGTATTTTTGTTGCATCCACTGGGAGCCAGGAGAGTGTGCGACGCTCTCGTATCGAGTCCATTATATTGATATGAGCTGGTGATGCCAGTTTCATTTGGGAGGACAGATTTTTATGCCGGCACCGTTTGTGTACCACAGTAGTACTGATGTCTGGTTTATGTGAATTTCTGCGGAAGTCACGTTTATTGGTGTTCGGATCTTTATTATGATTATACAGTGTTGACTGTGTAATTTGTTTAACACGCTGACCTCACCTGACCGACAAGGTCGTCAAGGACTGTAAACTGAAGTTTTCAGTTTTGTAAAGGACGTTCGTTCTGCCACAAGGTGACATTACTCTACGTCTCTGAACGGCTCGTTTGTGAGTTTCTGTGGGAAACTGTTCTAAAGTGGATTATACCTCCATGCCTGTATTTACCCTGTGTTGTGCTCTGCGGGTGTGACGTCATTCAAAGGCTTGACTGTTCCAGTTCTGTGTAACCTGTGTACTGTGTTCGCGTTCGCTAACCTGGCGAAGTACCTGTCTGGGACAATTTGTGACTTGTGTGTTTATCCCATGGTCTTTACGTTGGATTTCCTGGAATACATTCCTTGGGATGCAAAGGTGAACTGGAAACTTGTAAAGACCGGTAATACTGATGTGTATGTTTTTTATGTTGTTGTTGTTGAACTGTCTGTAAAACTGTACGTCTCATTTTACATATATAAAGCATTGTTTACATTGTAATATTGAGTCACTGAGTCTGTTTTCTGTTGCTTTTTTCTCTACCGTAACAATGTGAATTACTGTTCTTCATCTTTCAAACGTTTATACTGGCATTAATTCCTGGTTTTAGGCACTAAACATGGTGACAAGCCTGAAACCAAAATAAATGTCTTCGCCCTCGGTAAGGCTACATGCAATAAGTGTTCTGCAAGGGAGGTCAACCTTGTTGAGAAGCTAAGATCAGGTGACATTTTAGTTGAATGTTGCATTTGAAAACCATTTCCCACTGTTTCAACGGGAGAAACAACTTATTAATACTATAAAAAGATTTACAGCATAGAGAGTAAAAGCAGAACAGCAACGACAGTGTGATAGTTAAGAAGCTATCATCCGTAACTGCTCTGGGTTTAGTCTCTGTGTTGTGAATGGATTTAGCTAAGTGGGCTGAGCATCCTCGTCCCTTTACATTGTTTTAATTGTTTCATGACATTTTTACGTTAAATGTGATGACAACACAGCATTTTGAGTATTTCTAGACCAGTGGCATCTAATAAATTGCAATTAACATCACTGTATATTTTTACCTTATTCTGCTTACAAGTTAATCCATGGTGTAGCGGGCGTGTAAATTGCTACTATCCGTGCATTTACATGAACAATCATAATAAAAACCTGACTGAGATAAATTAACAAGAGCCCATACTTCACCGGTTACGTGTAAGGATTTGTCAGCTACCATACTGTCGTCGCTGCTCTGTTCTTACTCTCTGTGCTGTGCGTCTTTACTTATATTTTATAGTATTGTGTTCCTGCATATTCCAGGATTCTGCTTGTGGAGTGCCATCGCTTACGCCTAGGTCCTTTGCATTCTTTTAATGTTGCTATATGTAACTTTATAAACAACTCTAACAATTTGCAGTTTGCTTAAGCCAAGGTGCTGGGGAGCGTGTAATGTTTTAATATTCATGCGTCCACATGGACGGTTAGAACAACTCCTTGACTTAGGTAGGTTAACAATGGGCATTATTTCATCGGTTACATCGGTGATCATTTACAAATGTTCTCGCAGCAGAATTAACAAAGAGCATTATTTCATCGCTTTCATCGGTAACCATTTACAAATGTTCTTGCAGCAGAATAGAGATGTGTTTACCATGATCGAGCACTAAGCAACCCGTTTATTCTCAGCGAGACACCCTGGGGGCGAAATACGTCCTTCCTAAGCGTGCAGACATTGTAGTACCTTTTCGGCACTTCAATGCGCTTGCCATCCAGTATGAAGCCCATCCCGGCCTGGATGTTCGACCACGCGGGGTATAGCGTGAGATCAATGGTAGCCAGAAATTCCATAGTCCAAGCTTTGAATAACAACCCAATGTAGTTCTGGCAGAACCAGCTGAACTTTGCGGTGTAGCGCGCGACTACGGGTTGCGGTGTGTCCGTTAAAGATCACCTGCTCGCCCCCCCCCCCCCCCTTCCCTCCCAACGCAAAACGTGGGCTTGTAAAGCTTGAATGTTGAGTTGTATGGCGCCAAAAACGGACCAATGAGGTGGTTGGGTGTGTGCGTATTTTCCTGCTCGGTTATTTCTTTGGGATCCGCGCTGCGTCGTCCATTCAGAGAGGAGCATGACTTACCAATGATCCAGAAGGGAGCAAAACGTCGGCTTGTAAATTAGAGTTTTGTGCAGCTTGATCAGCTCCACTCGCGCCAAAACTGAGCAATGGGTGAGACGGGGATGTTGGTGTCTGAATTTCGTTGAGGTCTGTGCGATTTCGTTGAGGTCCGCGCGACTAGGATAAAAACTGGAGGTGATGGGTATCTCAATTTCAATGGGTATTGAAAGGTTTGGGAAACACAGAACGGAGTTGAACGGAGTTGAATTGAATTGGCGTTCTGAAGGCAAGTCTTGAAGCATCGATACAACCACTTGATATACAACACTGAGCTTTACAGTAGAACACTGAGCTTCCTACCAGGCAACCAAGAAAGACAGGCAACAGAAGAAGAAAGGAAAACAAGAAACGTAAATCAGAAACGTAAACCCTTAAGAAGAAAGAAAGAAGCAAAACAGCTAAGTATAATCGTTTCATTACTCCTTTCCTTTTTCAGTTTAAGAACGTCTTAGTAAGGGAAACACACTAACAACAAGCGTAATGATTGTCTTTAAAGGATTAAATTTACCAGAAACAGTCCTGCTGTCCCTGCACAACATTATTGTGAAACCTTTCTATGAAGCGCCTAGACGTTGCTACCAGTGCCAAAAATTTGGTCACACAAAGAAAGTTTGTAAATCCGACATAGTTTGCCCCAAATGTTCAGGAAAACATGAATATCAAAATTGTACAGAAACAAAGACCACCTGTGCAAACTGTAAACAAAACCACTCAGCAGGATATAAAGGGTGCAGCGCATACAAAAGAGCCAAAACAATCGAGTTTATAAAGGCAGACAAAGGAGTAAGTTACGCCGAAGCTGTCAAACAAGCCAGGCAGACACAAAAACCCACCTCAAAGGACAAAATGACAGCGCTAAGTGAACTAGAAAATCATGCACAGGAAACCGGAACCGAACAAGCCGACCAAATTATCATGAGTAAACTGGAATTTCTGGGTTTTATAAATATAGTGATCAACTCCGTTCACAATCAACGGACAACAAACAGAACCAAAACTGACATAATATCCAATATCGCACATGACTTTCTAAATTGGAAATTCACCCCAAAAGAAATAATTGAATGGGGAATGAACCCAAAATTTACCCAGAAGGCATCTACTCCAACCAAAATATCAGAACAACTAAATACGTCAATATAATCACAGCCCCAACAATGATCAACCGTATGGCTCCAAATTTCGATCAATAAATTCAATCAAAATCACATCAAAATCCTACAATGGAATGCCCGCGGCATTCAAAAAAACGGAGACAACCTTAAAGTACTTACCTCTGAAACTAACCCCGAGGTTATTTGTATTCAGGAAACCTTCCTCAAACCAGGAAACAACCCCAACAACAAATTCAATATCCCCAGCTATAAAGCATACCGATGTGATAGGTTACAAGACCGTCTGGGTGGAAATCTTATCCTTGTCAAGGAAAACATCATACACCTGTATATGGGCTCGAATAACGTAAATGACTTACTTGAATGGCAAGCTATTCAAATATACCACGAAAATAAACCAATCCACATTATAAACATATACTCTCCCGGAAGTATGAGGAAAATATCCAAAACAGAACTGGACAATATTATTTCCATGTTCAGCCCAAGTGCTATTATCTTGCGGCGATTTCAATAGCCATAACCCTTTATGGGATGCAAAGTGTAAACACAGTGACGATCGTGGTAACACAGTACAAGCATGGTTAGAAGAACACAACCTAGTCTTCCTAAACGACGGCGAGGGAACAAGAATAGACTTCGTCACAGGCAACACTTCAGCAATAGATCTCACTATTACCACACCCGACCTCGCACATAAATCAAGCTGGAATGTTATACCAGATACACTCGGGAGTGACCATTTCGCTATCATGACAGAACTTGGTATGTCACCTCAATCTGAAGTAAATCTCAACAACCCCAAATTTCTGTTCCACAAAGCAAACTGGGAAAATTTTAAGAAAGATTGCCAAAATATATTCATTGATGATGACTGCCTCTCCGATATAGACCTATTCAACCAAAAACTTACTAATAATATACTCAGGATTGCAGAACAACACATCCCTATTTCCTCCCAGCATAAAAGGGCTGCAAATCCTGTTCCCTGGTGGAACAGTGAATGTGCTGCAAATATAAGAAACAAAAAAAGAGCACTGCGTAAATTCAAAAGAACCAGATTACATACAGACCACGAAAAATACAAAAACTTAAAAATTGAAGCCGAAAAATCAGTCTCCCGTGCCAAAGCCAAATACTGGGAGAACTACTGTGGAACACTTGATACAAAAACAAATTCAAAGCAGGTATGGAACAAACTCAAACATATACAAGGCAAAACCATCAATCTAATCCCAACTTTGGATCACAAACACAAAATCAATGAGGAAAAAGCAGAATGCCTCGCAAAAACCTTCGCAGAAAATAGCAGCTATCGAAACCTTAATCCAACATTCAAAATAATCAAAGATAACACATTTCTACAACTAGAGCCCGACGATCACGTTGAACATGACCTTAACAAAGATTTCTCCCTACAGGAATATCACAAAGCCATTCACTATAAAAAAGAAACCTCACCAGGCGAAGACAAATTAGGCTACAAAATCCTGAAACACTTACCGCTAAAAACACAAAATATAATACTAAAACTCATAAATACAAGTTGGAGGAAAAAACAGCTGCCACAAAGTTGGAAATCGTCCATTGTCATTCCCATCCAAAAGACTGGAAAAAACCCATCAGATAGTTCCTCCTACCGCCCAATATCACTCACGTCATGCCTATGTAAACTAATGGAAACTATGGTCAAAAACAGACTAGAATTTCATCTTACTAAAAATAAAGTACTAAATGAAACACAAAGTGGATTTAGAAAAGGACGAAGTACATGCGACCATCTAACAAAATTACAACATCAAATCCGAAAGGGGATAAGTAGGCGCGAATTCACTCTGGCTGTTTTTCTAGATATTGAAAAAGCCTTCGACCTCGTTTGGCAGGATGGAGTTATACTCCAATTCGATCAACTTGGGATAAAAGGAAGAATCCAACATTGGATATATGATTTCCTACGAAATCTGAACTTTAAAGTCAGACTTGGACAAACTTCATCTAAAAGACACACTCAACAAAATGGTACACCTCAAGGGAGCGTACTAAGCCCGACGTTATTTAGCATTCTGATAAACGGTTTAGCAAATACAATAGACAGTAACCATCCAAAAATAGAGCAGTCACTATTTGCTAACGATGCGGCAATATGGAAAACAGGCAAATCTCTATTTATTTACAAATGTGTATATATCATACGAGGGCAGACCCTCTATCAATTTCTGATTGGTAGCTATACCACTAATTTGCTCCTAAGTATCTGTTTTATCAAATATCTTCTTGCTTAAGATATACATTATCTCATAAACAAAACCCCTTCGCAAATCAAAAATACAACTATCTTGTATATTTGTTTTCTCTATTTGTTTTCACAGGGGAAAAAAAAAAAAAGGATGAAAATCTTTATTATCGCCAGCAGTTACGTTCATAGGCTGGAGAATAGTATCCTTCGAAATTCGATCCCAAACTCTAGAATCGACTTTGGAACAGGCCAGGACATTCGGTTTTTTGGTATTGGGGGAGCTAGAGTTGGGACACTTAGATGCTCTGGAAGATTGGAAAGTCTCCTCCAGGAGACAAAACCTGACCTAGTTATCCTCCACATTGGGGGAAACGATGCGGACTCTCACAAATCAGCAGCAGCAATTTGCGCTGATATTTTAGACTATGTTGGTGCACTTAAATCGAAATTCCAAATTCCAAGGATCTACATCAGCCAGCTTCTTTACCGTCAGGTAACTCGGCGAATTTCGGTCCACATTTATAATACAAAAATCCATGAAATTAACAAGAAGCTGACAAACAACCAATTGGCCACCTTCTGGAGACACCGGGGACTGATCCGACCACAAAAGCAAATTCTAACCAACGACGGAGTGCACCTAAACACTCTAGGCCAGGAACTGTTCTACCGGTCTATGAAACGTGCTGTCTGCGCCGCCATGGGAGGCCACAAATAAAAATTGGAAATAGAGAAGGAAATCAATTAAAGAAGAAGACAGGGAAAACAATAAGAAGACTCATGGGACCAAAGAAACTTAACAACCAGGAAACGAAGACCAGAAACATGAAAGACATCATGACAATAGGACTATCTCTTGCTTCAACTAAGTGGATGAGGCCTGACATCCTTGCTCCTCATTTATACTTGTCGCACCTGTTACAGGCACAGGTTTCCAGTACGCTGGTTTTTCCTGGACGGCGTCCGGTATAAGTGGCGGGAGCTCCTTAGCTCCACGCCACTGAGGAGGAAGCAAGAGAACAAAACTGTTAACCAATAAATAAAGGCACTACTGTTGTTTTCTCTCTGTGTAAATTTCTGTATAGGCAACTCATTGTAATTCTTTAATGCAGATCTATGTATTTCTAATGTAAAGATAACGTTAATCTCTGTAAATAGCTTACTATTTATCCCCTTTCTGTTAAATGACCATGGCAGCATTTGAACCTATACAATAAGCTGTAATATGCTACCACAAAGAGGTTAATCCCACCAATTGACTCATGTACATATGTAAATAGTATACCAACGCACTGCTGTTATGTAACCAAAATATTCATGTGTTAAAAAAAAAAATAAAACACTGGTTTGATGGGCCACGATATCCGCCAGGAAAGTGGCCCTAAAACCAGTAAATAAACAAAAAAACATCTCCCGTCAAACCCCATCATGTCTCACGACAGAGAAGATGGAACGGCGCATACCGAGGAGGGGGAGAGGTCCTAGTTTACTTGAGAGTGGCAACATAGCGTCCCCCCGGTGAGGAGGTCACATAGAACTTTCTCACATGGAGTTACCGAGCGCTCGTCCGCCCGGTGTGTTGCATCTTTGAGGTACTTGGCATAGGTACCGAGCGCTCACCCGTTGTGTGTGTAAGGTTTGAACAAGTCGTCGTCTGCGGTTAACAAAAAAAAATGTAGCGATCTGCACTGTCCCTGAAAACAACTTTCGCCGCCAGAGAAAGAATGAATACTGAAGAGAGATCACAAAGAAAAGGCGCGGTGTCGCGTGACATGGTAAGGACCTTGTCCAGGCGTACTTCCCCACTATTGTATAAAATCTGTGAAGCTTACATTTAGGCTGTCAGCTGAGGGGCTAGTAAATGACTTTCCCACCAACAAGGATAAGTCAGTACGTGGTCGGCCGGGCCGGCATACCTGTTGGGGGACAACTGCGAGTGCTGTGTGCGAAGCGGATATGGTACAACCCCTGTAGACCGGTCCGACGGGCTCGTCAGGTGGGAGGTTATTGAATGAGTTCTCCACCACAAAGGGCCCGGCATACCTCTAGGGGGTGCACCTGCTCTAGTATGATTTTATGGTGAACCCCAGTGGGGACTCCGGGGTGACAGGAATAGGACCTCAGCCCTCTGTGCAAGCTTGTCGTAGAAGGCGACTAACCCTGAGTTTTCCCGTGTAGGTCCGGTGAATATAATAGGCTCACATCTTCTCAGTTGTGTGAGAGACAACCGGGGAGCGATTTGTTTGGAGTGCGTTGCGACCCGTAATCTCCGAGGATGGGATCTTAGGTGGCTTAGGGTGTGTTGGTCTTACCAGATCCTCACGCCCAACACGCCACTTTGGCCCTTACTTGGAGAGAGAGACGAGAGGTCTGATGGGCCCGGTCTGATCAATCGGATGGTCGTGTCAAGCCCTACACCAGATCCCGTTTTGTCATTTCTTGCACTTACTGTGATGTCAAGTTGGTTTTCCCCAACATGCTCTTGTTCCGGGTCAATGTAGAAGGCTGTGGCTAAGGGGTCATTCGAGTAGATTGGATTTAACCTTTGGCTTTACTCATTCTGTTCGAGTATATCTTGCGTGGATTCCCTGGCCCCTACAGGGTTAGTGTAGACTTACATATTCCCAATCCAACACGTTGTTTTAATTGCCAAAAGTTTGGTGACGGCAAGGACCAATGTACCGACAAACTGTTTTGTTCCTGGTGCGGAAGTTAAGATCATGATGGTTTCGACTGCAGCAACACGATTAATTCTTGCAATTGTGGTGGAGATCACATGGCTTTCTCTAAGGACGATCCCCTTTTTCTCAAGGTAAAACAAATATTCAATATAAAAAACTAAAAACAATATATCGTATCAGGAGGCCGGAAAAAGTCTCGCCCATGAATACTTCATTTGCCAATGCGGTCAAGCGGGTATTGTCTGTTGCTACTCAAACTTCGTTGACTTGGCCCATTGGAAACGAGATACCTCGTCTTTTTTTCTGTTGGACCTACTGTTCCACCTGTGTTTAATGCTTCCTCAACCAAGACCACCTGATCGTAAAATATAAAACCAGTAAATATTACCGACCAAACTGATAACCCTGAACATAATTAACACAAAAAGTTTGAATCGTTGAAGGACGTTGGTCATTCAACATCAGAAGTAGATGTGATAGATACATAATCCGCACCAGGGAGATCCTCCAGCCGTTTTCCAAAGAAAGGTCGTCCCCGGTCCAAACACAAAAATAAATCCCCTATACGTCTCCCTCCATAATGTCTGTATACGACAAACTTATACAATGGAACTGTCGAGGTCTTAAGACCGGTATCGATATCACACTTGGTAGAGCGTCCTCTTCGGGAGCTGTAGATTCAGGGTCAATCTTGGGTCGAGTCACACCTAAGACTTTAAAAGAGGCAGTTGTAACTTCCTTGCTTGGCGTTCAGCACGAAGGGGATAGTGAAACGAATGGTTGCACTATAGTGCAATATAATGACTCGGACGTGGTAATTTACTTGCCTTCGGTAAGTCGTCTCAGTGAAGCAGCACTAGATAAAAGAGAGGTGGAAATCCGTCCTGCAACAAGGAGGCACATTGCATGCATCCTAAGTTTCCCTCGTCGTCTTATGACTGAAAAATTGTCAAGTTCGACGGTAAACACCTAGCACTCACTCACTTACTCGAGGTCTTATGGTAAATTTATTGAAATAACACGGCTAGTTCAATCATTAAGTCCTATTACCCTTTGTCTTCAGGAAACTCACCTAAAGAAATCAGACAAAGATTAAAGAGCTTTTAAAAATTATTCATTACATAGCAATTATTCAAATGAAGAAGATTGAGCTGCAGGCGGCTCTTCTATCTTCATCAAAAACAATATTATTCACTGCCTTGTTGCTCTGGATACAGACCTTCAGGCAGTGGCCGTTCGTGTTTAATTGCCTAAAACTATCATATTCTGCTGAGTGTATATTCCTCCGAACATTTCTTTGTCAGCTTTCCAGTTACATAATTTAATATAACAATTGTCAAAACCTTTTATAAAAATAGGAGATTTTAATTCCCATAACCCCCTATGGGGCAGTAATAACATAAAAAATAAGGGCAAGATAATGGAAGACTTCTTATCTAAAGTGGACCCTTGTTATTTCAATGATGGTTCTAATACCTATTTACATCCTGGTAATGGCACTTATTCTGCTATCGATCTCACTATCACAGATCCATCACTTCTCTTTGATTTTTCTTGGAAGGTATATGCCGATCTTTGTAGTAGTGAACATTTTCCCATAATCCTAGAGCATATCACTTCTAATTCCTAGAGCGTGTAGCTAGGTGGAAATTTGACAAAGTAGATTGGATCGCATTGGAGATGTTCTGCGAGAGTGATATCACTCCAGAGACTCTCAATGCAGCAGATGATCCCATATTAAAATTTAATGAGCTTGTATTACGAGTTTCCCATAGAACTATCCCTAAGACTTCGACAAATCCAAATTCAACAGTAAACCCTGGTACGACAATGACTGTCGTAAAGCCATCGAGGACCGGAAAAAGGTTGAACATGATAATAACTGATAATAATTTAAACCAGGTTCGTATTTTTAGAGCTAAAACTTGTCGATTACTCAAGTCCAAGAGAAGATCTTGTTGGCGGAAATTCATACGTGTTCTGGCATTATGTCAGAACACGTATGTGTAAGGTCTGGAAAATTGTTTAGAAACTTAATGGCAAATATAATAAAGCAAATGTAGAGCATTTAAAAGATGGAGATAATATATTAACCCCTACATCTGACAAAGCAAATAAATTAGCTGAGACAATTTCCAAGAAATCTTCTTCTGAAAATTATACTTCAGAATTCCAACATATTAAAAACCAGAAAGAAAAAGTTAAATTACCCTTTTCTTCTAAAAATTTGGAGGATTGCAATGGTCCTTTTACTATATCGATGAACTTAAAATTGCATTAAAAAAGGCAGACATTACTGTGTGTTGTCCTGATAAAGTATATTATAAGTTTCTAAAACATTTACCACCTGATCCACTTGACACTCTCTTGGACTTACTTAATGATATTTGGATAACTGGTAATTTTTCACCCTTATGAAGGGAGTATTGTCCCGGTTCCCAAACCGGGGCAGGATCATACTGATCCATATAATTACCTTCCAATTACCGTTCCATAGAGCGTCTGCTCCTGGAGCAGTAGATCCGGGATCAATCCTGGGTTGAGTCACACCTAAGACTAAAACAGGAAGTTGTAACTTCTTCGTTTGACGTTCAGCTTGAAGGGGATAGTGCAACGACTGGTTGACCCTTATCACTATATTGGCTTGGGCGGGGCGGCTTACTTGCCTTCGTTAAGTCGCCCCATTGAAGCAGCACTAAATAAAGGAGCGGTTGAAATACGTCCTGCTACAAGGAGGCACATAGCATACAACTTAAAAATTCCTTCGTCGTCTCATGACTGAAAAACTGTTGAGTACGACGTTACACCCCAAGCACTCACTATCAGTGTCATCAATGTCATTTTCTCACGTGAAGCCCTACTCTATCAGTGTCATCAATGTCATTTCCTTCAGTGAAGCCTTACCGTACCAATGCCAAAGTAAACCTCTATTCTATCAATGTCATTTTCTCAAGTAAAGCCTTACCTTATCAGTGTCATCAGTGTCATTTTCTCACGTAAAGCCCAAGCAACCTGACCCTATCAATGTCACCAGTGTCATATCCTCAAGTAAAGCCCTGCCTTATCAGTGTCAGAAATATCATTTCCTCAAATGAAGCCCCACCTTATCAATGTCAAAAATGTCATTTCCTCAAGTAAAGCCCTACCTTATCAATGTCAGAAATGTCAATTCCTCAAGTAAAGCCCTACCTTATCAGTGTCAGAAATGTCAATTCCTCAAGTAAAGCCCTACCTTATCAATGTCAGAAATGTCACATCCTCAAGTAAAACCCTACCTTATTTGTCAGAAATGTCATTTCCTCAAGTAAAGCCCTACCTTATCAGTGTCAGAAATGTAATTTCCTAAAGTAAAGCCCCACCCTATAAGAGTCGAAAATGTCATTTCCCCAAGTAAAGCCCCACCCTATAAGTGCCAAAAATGTAATTTCCCCAAGTAAAGCTCCAACCTATAAGTGTCAACAATGTCAATTCCTCCAGTAAATCAATACCTTATCTGTATCATCAGTGTTATTTTCTCAAGTAAAGCCCTACCTTAGTGTCAACAATGTCATTTCCCCAAGCAAAGCACCATCCTATAAGTGTCAACAATGTCAGTTCCCTCAAGTAAAGCCCCACCCTATAAGTGTCAACAACGTCATTTCCTAAAGTAAAGCCCCACCCTATCAGCAACAACGTCATTTCCTCCAGTAAAGCAATACCTTATCGGTATCATCAGTGTTATTTTCTCAAGTAAAGCCCAACCTTAGTGTCAAAAATGTCATTTTCCCAAGAAAAACTCCACCCTATAAGTGTCAACGTCATTTCCTCCAGTAAAACAATACCTTACCAGTGTCATCAGTGTTATTTTTTCAAGTAAAGCCCT
The DNA here is from genome assembly GCF_032854445.1 of Liolophura sinensis. NCBI lineage: Eukaryota > Metazoa > Mollusca > Polyplacophora > Chitonida > Chitonidae > Liolophura > Liolophura sinensis. The sequence goes on along the minus strand of NC_088305.1, from coordinate 6,836,806 downwards.
ACCTTATCAGTGTCAAAAATGTCATTTCCCCAAGTAAAGCTCCGCCCTATAAGTGTCAACAATGTCATTTCCTAAAGTAAAGCTCCACTCTATCAGTGTCAATAACGTCGTTTCCTCCAGTAAAGCATTACCTGATAAGTATCATCAGTGTTATTTTCTCAAGTAAAACCCTACCTTATCAATGTCAAAAATGTCATTTCCCCAAGTAAAGCTCCACCCTATCAGTGTCAACAACGTCATTTTCTCCAGTAAAGCAATACCTTATAAGTGTCATCAGTGTTATTTTCTCAAGTAAAGCCCTACCTTATCAGTGTCAACAATGTCATTTCCTAAAGTAAACCTGACCCTATAAGAGTCAACAACGTCATTTCCTCAAGTAAACCTGACCCTTTCAGTGTCAACAACGTCATTCCCTGAGGTGTTTATCTATTATTTGATTGGTGTTTTACGCCGCACTTAAGAATATTTCACTTATACGACGGCTGCCAGCATTATGGTTGGTGGAAACCCGCGGGAAACCCACGACCATCCGCATGTTGCCGACAGATCTTCTTACTTACCGCCGGAGAGGAAGCCAGCAAGAGCTGGACTTGAACTCACAGCCACCGCATTGGTGCGACACTGCCTGGTCGTCACACTGCACTAACGCGCTAACCAACTGAGCCACGGTGACCCCCATTTCCTCAATTAAACCTTACCCTATCAATGTCACTAGTGTAATATCCTCAAGAGAAGCCCCACCTTATAAGTGTCAGAAATGCCATTTCATCAAGTAAAGCCCTACCTTATCCAAACCTACCAATCTCCAAAGCACTATCGAATCAGTATCATCATAATCATTTCCTCCAGAAACCCCCTTCCTATAAGTGTGATCGATGTATTTTCCTCAGGTAAAAACACTACCCTATCGAAGTAACCAATTTCAATTTCTAAAGTAAAGCTCTATCGTATCAAAATCATCAATGCCATGTCCCACGTTGTTCAGAAGTCCACTGCACGTCAGCAATTCCTGAATACTCTATAAAAGCGTTTAACTAAGCTTCCTTTTGTTAATGTACTTTCCCGTCAGCAGAAAGTAGAAAATATGTCACCCAAAGCTTGGACTGTCAAAACCAACTGCAAAAGAAAATAAATGTGGTCATTTCCCTTTAGTTAGGCATAATTACCATTTATTTTTTACACTGGTACACAAAGTACAAGAAAAGCATAAAATGTATGTAGAATTTCTTATGTTTTCTCTCTTCAATGAAATAGAACTAAAGATTAAAACGGTCATGCTGCCTGACATGCCCACGCAGCACTCCCACAATACTGCTGTCTGGTTGCGTATTCACTGCACATATATCTTGTACAAGAGTACCACAACACTGTCGTCTGGTTATGTACACATTTAACATGTATGTTGTAGAAGTACTGTCACCATAACACGTCTGTCTGGTTATGTAGACATTGTACATGTATGTCGTGGAGGGACTGTCACTACAACACAGCTGTCTGGTTGTGTAGACATTGTACATGTATGTTGTAGAAGGACTGTCCCCACAACACTGCTGTCTGGTTATGTAGACATTGTACATGTATGTTGTAGAAAGACTGTCCCCACAACACAGCTGTCTGGTTGTGTAGACATTGTACATCGATGCTGTAGAAAAACTGTTCCCGAAACACTGCTGTCCGGTTATGTAGACATTGTACATGAATGTTGAAGAAGGGCTGTCCCCACATCACAGCTGTCTGGTTATGTAGGCCTTGAACATGTATGTTGTAGAAGGACTGTCCCCACAACACAGCTGTCTGGTAATGTAGACATTGTACATGTATGTTGTAGAAGGACTGTCCCCACAACACTGCTGTCTGGTTATGTAGACCTTGTACATGTATGTTGTAGAAAGACTGTCCCCACAACACGGCTGTCTGGTTGTGTAGACATTGTACATCGATGTTGTAGAAAAACTGTCCCCGAAACACTGCTGTCCGGTTATGTAGGCATTGTACATGAATGTTGAAGAAGGGCTGTCCCCACAACACAGCTGTCTGGTTATGTAGACCTTGTACATGTATGTTGTAGAAGGACCGTCCCCACAACACAGCTGTCTGGTAATGTAGACATTGTACGTGTATGTTGTAAAAGGACCCCACAACACAGCTGTCTGGTAATGTAGACATTGTACATGTATGTTGTAGAGGGACTGTCCCACAGCGCTGCTGTCTGGTTATGTATATAATGTACGTGTATGTTTTGGAAGGACTGTGCCCCACAACACAGCTGTCTGGTTATGTAGGCGTTGTACATGTATGTTGTAAAAAGACTGTCCCCACAACACAGCTGTCTGGTAATGTAGACATTGTACATGTATGTTGTAAAGGGACTGTCCCCAAAACACGGCTGTCTGGTTGTGTAGACATTGTACATGTATGTTGTGGAGGGACTGTGCTCCAAAACTCGGCTCTCTGGTTATGTTCACATTGTACATGTATGTAGTAGAAGGACTATTTTCCAAAACATGGATTTTTGTTTTTTCAGACATAGCACATGTACATGTATGTTGTAGAATTACTGTCCCCACAAAACTGCTGTCTGGTTATGAAGACATTGTACATGTATGTTGTAAAAAGAACTGTCCCCGCAACACGGCTCCCTTTTTATGTTTTGGAAGGACTGTCCCCACAACACAGCTGTCTTTTGAGGTATACATTGTATGTGTATGCTGTAGAAGGACTGTCCCCACAACACTGCTGTCTGATGATGTATACATTGTACGTGTATGTTGTAGAAGGACTGTCCCCACAACACTGCTGTCTGGTGATGTATACATTGTACGTGCGTGTTGTGAAGTGACTGTGCCCCACAACACAGCTGTCTGGTTATGTAGACATTGTACATGTATGTTGTGGAGTGACTGTCCCCACATCACAGCTGTCTGGTAATGTAGACATTGCACATGTATGTTGTAAAGGGACTGTCCCCACAACACGGCTGTCTGGTTGTGTAGACATTGTACATGTATGTTATGGAGGGACTGTGCTCCAAAACTCGGCTCTCTGGTTATGTTCACATTGTACATGTATGTAGTAGAAGGACTATTTTCCAAAACATGGCTTTTTGTTTTTTCAGACATAGCACATGTACATGCATGTTGTAGAATTACTGTCCCCACAAAACTGCTGTCTGGTTATGAAGACATTGTACATGTATGTTGTAAAAGGACTGTCCCTACAACAAAGCTGTCCGGTTATGTAGACATTGTACATGTATGTTGTGAAGGGATTGTCACCACAACACTGCTGTCTGGTGATGTAGACATTGCACATGTAAGTTGTGGAGTGACTGTCCCCACAACACAGTTGTCTGGTTATGTAGACATTGTACATGTAAGTTGTGGAGTGACTGTCCCCACAACACAGCTGTCTGGTGATGTAGACATTGTACATGTATGTTGTGAAGGGATTGTCACCACAACACAGCTGTCTTTTGAGGTATACATTGTATGTGTATGCTGTAGAAGGACTGTCCCCACAACACTGCTGTCTGATGATGTATACATTGTACGTGTATGTTGTAGAAGGACTGTCCCCACAACACTGCTGTCTGGTGATGTATACATTGTACGTGCGTGTTGTAGAGGGACTATCCCAACAACACAGCTGTCTAGTTATGTAGACATTGTACATGTATGTTGTGGATTAAAAAGGCCTACGACACCACATGGAAATAAGGTATTTTTAAAGACCATGCTGATATGGGCCTCAAAGGCCGATTACCATATTTATATCAGAGGTTTTATCTGAGCGTGAGTTTAAGGTAAGGGTGGGATCCACGCTTTCCGACTCTCATGGGCAGGAAATGGGTGTTCCTCTGGGCAGTATATTGTGGCCAACATTGTTTAGTATAAAAACAAAGAGCTTAGCAAAAACATAAATATCTGGTGCAGAGAGTTCTTCCTACGATTTCATATGCAACCGAGCTAAAAATATAAATAACGTCGAGTTGCAGGTTTGTCTCATTAAGATCGAGAAATGGGCAACTGAAAACGGTTTTAGATTTTCTACCTCTAAAACCGTCGGTATGCATTTTTGTAATTAACGGAAACTTCATCTTGACCCCGAGCTTAATTTTTGTAGTAAACGGGTTAAAATTGTTGGAGAAACTAAATTTTTAGGTACAATATTTGATAGTAAGCTATCTTTTATACCTCATAAAAATGCTTAAAGCTCAATTTACAAGTATAAGTGTCATGTCCGACATTCGTATACCATTTGTAGTCCGTAAAAGGCGCTCCAAGTCGATAATCTCAAGATGCATTTGCAAAACAAAGTTTGCCACTAGCTCCCAAAGACAAAGGTATGTAAGAAATTATAAAAATAACAAATAAAGCTGGTAATGCACAAGAGAGAAGCGGTCATCAGCTTTCGATGATGCCTGGGAGACAGTGGATATTCCAGGTATGAATTCCATATCAAGATCAAATTTGTAGACCATGAATGAGTTCCAGGTCAAATAACAATTAAACAAGGTATCTCAGTCGCGCTTTGATCGCAGCTGTTCATAAAGGCATCATGCAGATGTAGTCAGCTTGGTTGTCTTTACGGCCCCTAGCACCAGGTTAGCGGTGTTAGATACAGTTCGAAAATGACGGGCGTTACAGATCTTAACGGAACAGATTGTGATTCAAAAGTAACGGACGATTACGTCTTTCCCGTTATTATGTAAGGATCTTATACTACAAGAGGCGCCATCTATGATGTTACACATGACATGCTTGTTCTGTATAAAAGCTGTCTACAAGATAGACGGTTAAACTCGGCAACCAGGGCCATCTAGGTTGTTAAATACCATGTACGCGATGGATATGTACATAAGAATAACAGCGCCATCGGTGTGGTTGATCGCGATGCAGATCGCCAGAGATTCTAGACGCTCTGTCCTTACCTGCCAACGAGTGTTATACTCATTGTAAAATTTGAGAAATTTAGAATAAAGGTGTTTGATGGAGTATCCTTGACAAACCAGCCCTTGAACTAACAACTTGTGACGCAGATTAAATCACAATTTACCTAAGATCTGACAAATGCTACAAGGCAAGATATTTATGTCCAAATGCAGGACCCTTTAGTATATTGCTATCCAAATAAGGATAATTTACAACATCAAAATTGAAATTATCCCTTTTGTCGTAAAAGCGGTGTGAAAGGAGGCCTTGTTCGATATAATTAAGGTCGTGTCCAGCACAGATTGGGGTCCTAACCGATCTGTTTTACTCAGTCTATATCGTTCTCTGATGAGGTCTAAGCTGGACTATGTGTCCGCTAGGAAGACGTATATTAAAATGATGGATCCTGTTCATCACCAAGGCTTGAGGCTCAGCCTTGGTGCTTTTAGAACCTCACCAGTAGAAAGTTTATACGTTGAGGCTAATGAGCCTTCTTTATATAATCGACGTATAAAACTGAGCCTTCAATATGCTACAAAGCTTAAAGTTCCTCTAACAAACCCTGCCTACGACTGTGTTTTCAATCCATCATACGTAGATAAATTTAATAAGTCCCAATAAGATCCCTTCGTTTGGTCTTTGTATAGGGGACCATATTGTGGATGCTGACATCAATCTAAAGGACGTAGCTCCGGTGTTTTTTCCGGAGTCTCCTCCATGGCTACTTCCACAATCCAAATTAATATTTGATCTACGTAGACATAAAAATCAGATACTAATCCTCTTATAACTCGGCAAAGCTTTGCTGAAATTAAGGCTACTTATAAGGATTATAAATGTATATACACTGACGGGTCAAAGGATGGGGACAGGGTTGCCTCTGTCTTAGAACAGCGGGTCACCTCCCTTCGTCTTCTATCCTTATCTTCAATCTTTTCTGCAGAGGCGAGGCTATACTCCTGGCCTTATCATATGTTTCGTCAGGGCTTTCCTAGAAGACAGTGATATGCACTGACTCGCTCTCCTGTCTTTTGGCAATAAAGCATAATAAATTCAAAAATCCACTGATACTTGAAGTATTGGCCTTACATAGAGAACTAATTAAAAGAGGTAGAGATATTATATTGTGTTGGATACCGAGTCATATTGATATCCATGGAAACACAGTCGTGGACAGGGAAGCAAATTCTGTCCTAAATAAATCTATATCAAAAGTTGAAATCCCGTATACTGATTTTAGACCGAACATTATTAAATATATTCGTCGCCTTTGGCAGGGTGAATGGGACATGCAGACCCATAATAAACTGCATGCCACTCGTCCTGTCATTGGCTTTAATTCTTATCCTCCAAGAGACCAAGTAGTTTTAACGCGGTGTCGTATTGGGCACACTCGTCTGAAACGCAATTTTATCTTGGATGGTAGCAGTGCTCCCGAGTGTATTGGATGTGATGCACAACACGGCATGAAACATACCCTCGTTGACTGTGTGGATTTTACCCATGTTCGGCAAAGATTCTAGACAGTCAACTCTGTATATGATTTGTTTGACAGCTTCGCTGATGATGGTATCATCAATCAATATTGCCGATGTGGCGCTAATCCATAATCATTCTTTCATTTTTTGTATGTTGTGGAAGGACTATCCTGCACAACACAGCTTTGTTGTTATGTAGATATTGTACTTGTATATTGTAGAAGGATTGTCCCCATAACACTGCTGTCTGGTAATGTAGACATTGTACATGGATGTTGTAGAGGGGCTGTCCCACAACACTGCTGTCTGGTTATGCAGACATTGTACATGGATGTTGTGGAAGGACTGTCCCCACAACACAGCTGTCTGGTAATGTAGACATTGTACGTGTATGTTATAGAGGGGCTGTCCCACAACACAGCTGTCTGGTTATGTAGACATCGTACATGTATGTTGTAGGACTGTCCCCACAACACGGCTGTCTGGTAATGTAGACATTGTACATGTATGTTGTAGAAGGGCTGTCCCATAACACTACTGTTTGGTTATGTAGACATTGTACTTGTATGCTGTAGAGGGACTGTCCCCATGACACGTCTGTCTGGTTGTGTAGACATTGTAGATATATGTTGTAGAAGGGCTGTCCCACAACACTGCTGTCTGGTTATGTAGACATTGTACATATATGCTGTATAAGGACTGTTCCGACGATATTCCTGTCTAGTTATGTAGACATTGTACAGTATATGGTAGAAGGTCAGCCAGTTCCCACTGGTTTGAGTCCACCTGCATGCAATGGTCTGTTGCATAAAATTTAGTACTATTCCGGACCTACTGTTTTTTTTTTAGAATACTGACCTGTAGAGCTTGATGCGTCTTCCTTAAAGCCTGCATTTTGTGCCAGGCTACCAAAGCCAGTTGAGGCTGTGTTTTGTGCCAGGCTTCTAAATGTGGGACCACTGGTATTGGCCATGCTAAATGTGAAAACATGTATATTACATTTTACTTGATTGCAACTAAATAACAAATGACACAAAACAAAATTTGACTCATGAAAAACTAGTATAAACGTTTCTGTGAGCTATATTACCGCCCTTGTAAGAGGCATGGTGTACTGTCAAGTCACATCTGTGAGATATTCCTGCTGGAATGAGTTGCAGACCTGCGTTAATGATGGTTATGAACTTATTTATAGTATTTAAAGACGAAACATACAGTATAGAACTAGTACGTAAACATACGTGTATTAATGTAGGCTTTATCTTCATGATCTTATCGCTAGTGATGTGTTTCACTAATACGATGGCGGCCAGCATTTTCTTTTGTGCATTCATGGAACGTACTACATGTATATGCATGTAGTAATTCAAAATGGGGAGGTCTGGCAGCAACCCGCGGATGGTCGAGGGTTTCCAGGAACCATCAGGCTGCCGTCTGAGAGGATCAGAAAGTAAATACAGCCAGTGTCATCAGTATGACTCATTACCCAGCAAACCCTGATGTTGTCGTCTGAGTGGATCCAAATATTCTCCCCCCGCTGGGCCCAGGAGAGGTGCCAAAGGTTGACGTGGACCCGAATACATGCCTTGTCCCTCCAAAGACAGGGCTAGTTCCGAAAGCAGAGATGGCGCCAAAAGTGTTTATTCCTCCTAACGCTGGGGTGGAAGCGAACACAGGAGATCCTCCGAATGTGTCTAAACCAAAGAAATGAGAACTTCAATGATCAGAAACACCATTGCTCAAACGTGATACATGTACGTGTAGAGTTAAACTTGACGATACCAGGCAACAAACCTGTAGTTCTCGCAGAAACCAGAGGCTATATTTACGTGACTGTTTCACTATGCTTGCAACTTAAAGCCAATCCAAATATGGAATGGTAAGAAGTGAATTACTTGAAGAGAGAGCATAAATTACAAGTGTACATGCTAAAGGTAAAAAGTTTGGGTAAATTATTTTGGAGTGAGTGAGTGCTTGGGGTTTAACGTCGTGCTTAACAATTTTTCAGTCATATGACGACGAAGTAATCCTTAGTTTGCATGTAATTTGCCTCCTTGTTGCAGGACGGATTTCCACCGCTCTTTTACCCAGTGATGCTTCACTGAGACGACTTACCGAAGACAAGTAAGCCGCTCCGCCATTATACTGATACGGGTCAACCAGTCGTTAACCTATCCTCTTCATGGTAAACTCCAAGCGAAGAAGTTACAACTTCCTCTTTTAAAGTCCTAGGTGTGATTCGACCAAGGTTATTACCCAGGTATTTATTTTGGATACAGAGTGTAGGGGTAAAGGGCTTTGCTTGGGAAATAACGTAAAGGGGCTTTCCAGATCGGGACGGCTGATAAAAGGAAAGCTTGTAGTATGGTACTACTTGTACATGTGTTTACATCTGATTCCCTGGATCATTGAGTGTGGTGAACTTCTAATATCTGTGGAGGTTTACAGAAGAAGGAAGACGGTGGTTCTACTGCACATAAGTGTACATCTTATCACCTAAATACCTTATTACCTTATTGCCTAGGGCGTTGAGGATTTCTCACATTTGTGTAATCGTACAGGGAAAAGTAGATTGTGGTTTTACTGTACATGTATGTACACCTGATTCACTAGATCATATGGTGTGGAGAGCTTCTGAGATCTGTGGTGTTTTGCAGCAAAAGCTAGATTGTTGTTCTGCTGTTCATGTGTGTACATCTGATTCCCTGGACCATTGGTTGTCGAGAACGTCTTAGATCTGTGAACGTTTAGAGGAGAAGGTAGACTGTTGTTCTACTGTACATAAAGGTACATCTAATTCCCTAGATTACATTGTGTGGAGAAAGTCTAAGATCTGCAATGGTTTACAAGAGAAGCTAGACTGTGGTTTTACTGTACGTGAGAGTACATCTGATTCCCTGGATCATTTAGTGAAGAAGTTCTTGGATGTGTTGAGGTTTACATGGAAAGCTAGGCAGTGCTTGTACTGTACATAAGAGTGCATCTGATTACCTAAACTAGTGGGTGTGGTTAATGTCTAAGATCTTTGTAGGATTACAGGAGAATGTAGACTGTGGTTCTACATGTACATGTGTGTACGTCTACTTTTCTAGATCATTGGGTGTGCGGAAGCTCTGACATCTGTAATAAAATTATCCTGAAATCTAAACTATGGTACCTGTGTGTATCTCTCATTCCCTACACCACATTGTGATTGAAATCCTTGAAGGTCTACGGGAGAAGCTACACTGTTGTCTTACTGTACATGAGTGTACATTTGATACCCTGAATTATTTAGTGTGGTGCAGCTCTAGGATGTGTTAAGATTTAGCCTACAGAAAAGCTAGCCTGTGGTTCTACCGTACATGTGTGTTCATCTGACTCCCAAAATAATATGGTGTGGAGAACTTCTGATACCTGTCGAGGTTTACAGGAAAGGCTAAACTGTGGTTCTACTGTACATGTGTGTAAGGCCTGGTTTCTTGGATCATTGGGTGTGGAGAACTTCGGAGATCTGTAAAAATATTTACTGAAATACTGAAAGCTAGACTGTAGATCTACTGTACATGTGTGTACATGTCATTACACAGATTATTGAGTGTGGAGAACTTCTAAGATCTGTGGAGGTTTACAAGGAAATCTAGAATTTGCTTTAACTGTACATGTGTGTACATCAAATTCTTTACATCATGGAGTGTGGAGAATTTCTGAGATCTTTGGAGGTTTACAGGGAAAGCTAGACCGTGGTTCTACTCTACATCTGTGTACATGTGATTACCCGGATTATTGGGTGTGGTGAACTCTTGAGATCCGTGGAGGTTTGAAAGGAAAGCCAGACTGTGCTTCTACTGTACATAAAATGGGTGTAGAGAACTTCTGAGATCTGGTGTGGGGGGGGGGGGGGTATCAAGGAAAGCTAGACGGTGGTTGTACTGTGCACGTGTGTACATCTATTTCCTTTGATTAATAGGTGTGGAAAACATTTAACACCTGATGAGGTTTACAGCGAAAGCTAGACTGTCGTTCTAATGAACAGGGGTGAATATCCGATTCCCTAAATGATTAAGAGGGGAGAAATTTAAAAATATGTGGAGGTTTACAGGTAAAGCCAGACTGTGGTTCGAATGTACATGTGTCAACATCTGATTCCCTAAGTGATACCCTAATGAAGTGTGGAGAACTTCTGGGATCTCTGAAGTTTAACACGTAAAGCTAGACTGTGGTTCCACTTTACATGAGTGTACATGTGATTCACTGAACCATCGGGTGTGGAGAACTTTTGAGAACTGCGGAGGTTTACAGGGAAATCTAGATTGTGGTTCTAGTGCGCATGCGTGTACGTGTGATTTCCTGGATCATCGGGTGCGGTGAACTTCTGAGATTTGAGGAGGTTTTTAGGGAAAGCTAGACTACTGTACGTGAGTGTACCCATGATTCCTAGATAATAGGGTGTGGAGAACATCTAGGATCTGTGGAGCTTCACGGGGAAATGGAGGCTGTGGGTCTACTCTACATGTGTTGTCATATAAATTTCTTTCTGAGAGCTGTGGAAGTTTACAGGGGGATGCTAGAGTGTAGTTCTGCTTTACATGTTTGTGCGTCTGATTCCCTGGATTAGTAAATGTGGAGAACTTCTGTTATCTGTGTAAACTTCCAAGAAAAGGTAGACTGTGGTTCTACTGTACATATATATACATGCGATTCTCTGGATTATGGGGTGTGGATATCTTCTGACATTTGTGTATGGTCACAGAGAAAGGTAGACTGTGGTTCTACTGTACATATATGTACATGCGATTCTCTGGATTATGGGGTGTGGATATCTTTTGACATTTGTGTATGGTCACAGAGAAAGGTAGACTGTGGTTCTACTGTACATATATGTACATGCGATTCTCTGGATTATGGGGTGTGGATATTTTCTGACATTTGTGTATGGTCACAGAGAAAGGTAGACTGTGGTTCTACTGTACATATATGTACATGCGATTCTCTGGATTATGGGGTGTGGATATCTTCTGACATTTGTGTATGGTCACAGATAAAGGTAGACTGTGGTTCTACTGTACATATATGTACATGCGATTCTCTGGATTATGGGGTGTGGATATCTTCTGACATTTGTGTATGGTCACAGATAAAGGTAGACTGTGGTTCTACTGTACATATATGTACATGCGATTCTCTGGATTATGGGGTGTGGATATCTTCTGACATTTGTGTATGGTCACAGATAAAGGTAGACTGTGGTTCTACTGTACATATATGTACATGCGATTCTCTGGATTATGGGGTGTGGATATCTTCTGACATTTGTGTATGGTCACAGATAAAGGTAGACTGTGGTTCTACTGTACATATATGTACATGCGATTCTCTGGATTATGGGGTGTGGATGTTTTCTGACATTTGTGTATGGTCACAGATAAAGGTAGACTGTGGTTCTACTGTACATATATGTACATGCGATTCTCTGGATTATGGGGTGTGGATATTTTCTGACATTTGTGTATGGTCACAGAGAAAGGTAGACTGTGGTTCTACTGTACATATATGTACATGCGATTCTCTGGATTATGGGGTGTGGATATTTTCTGACATTTGTGTATGGTCACAGAGAACGGTAGACTGTGGTTCTACTGTACATATATGTACATGCGATTCTCTGGATTATGGGGTGTGGATATTTTCTGACATTTGTGTATGGTCACAGAGAAAGGTAGACTGTGGTTCTACTGTACATATATGTACATGCGACTCTCTGGATTATGGGGTGTGGATATCTTCTGACATTTGTGTATGGTCACAGAGAAAGGTAGACTGTGGTTCTACTGTACATATATGTACATGCGATTCTCTGGATTATGGGGTGTGGATATCTTCTGACATTTGTGTATGGTCACAGATAAAGGTAGACTGTGGTTCTACTGTACATATATGTACATGCGATTCTCTGGATTATGGGGTGTGGATATCTTCTGACATTTGTGTATGGTCACAGATAAAGGTAGACTGTGGTTCTACTGTACATATATGTACATGCGATTCTCTGGATTATGGGGTGTGGATATCTTCTGACATTTGTGTATGGTCACAGATAAAGGTAGACTGTGGTTCTACTGTACATATATGTACATGCGATTCTCTGGATTATGGGGTGTGGATATCTTCTGACATTTGTGTATGGTCACAGATAAAGGTAGACTGTGGTTCTACTGTACATATATGTACATGCGATTCTCTGGATTATGGGGTGTGGATATCTTCTGACATTTGTGTACGGTCACAGATAAAGGTAGACTGTGGTTCTACTGTACATATATGTACATGCGATTCTCTGGATTATGGGGTGTGGATATCTTCTGACATTTGTGTATGGTCACAGATAAAGGTAGACTGTGGTTCTACTGTACATATATGTACATGCGATTCTCTGGATTATGGGGTGTGGATATCTTCTGACATTTGTGTATGGTCACAGATAAAGGTAGACTGTGGTTCTACTGTACATATATGTACATGCGATTCTCTGGATTATGGGGTGTGGATATTTTCTGACATTTGTGTATGGTCACAGAGAAAGGTAGACTGTGGTTCTACTGTACATATATGTACATGCGATTCTCTGGGTTATGGGGTGTGGATATTTTCTGACATTTGTGTATGGTCACAGATAAAGGTAGACTGTGGTTCTACTGTACATATATGTACATGCGATTCTCTGGATTATGGGGTGTGGATATCTTCTGACATTTGTGTATGGTCACAGATAAAGGTTGACTGTGGTTCTACTGTACATATATGTACATGCGATTCTCTGGATTATGGGGTGTGGATATTTTCTGACATTTGTGTATGGTCACAGATAAAGGTAGCCTGTGGTTCTACTGTACATATATGTACATGCGATTCTCTGGATTATGGGGTGTGGATATCTTCTGACATTTGTGTATGGTCACAGATAAAGGTAGACTGTGGTTCTACTGTACATATATGTACATGCGATTCTCTGGATTATGGGGTGTGGATATCTTCTGACATTTGTGTATGGTCACAGATAAAGGTAGACTATGGTTCTACTGTACATATATGTACATGCGATTCTCTGGATTATGGGGTGTGGATATCTTCTGACATTTGTGTATGGTCACAGATAAAAGTAGACTCTGGTTCTACTGTACATATATGTACATGCGATTCTCTGGATTATGGGGTGTGGATATCTTCTGACATTTGTGTATGGTCACAGATAAAGGTAGACTGTGGTTCTACTGTTTATGTCTGTACATCTGATTTCCTAAATCATACGGTGAGGAATAATTCTTAGATCTGTGGGGTTTATATGGAAAACTAGACTGTGGTTCTACTGTTTAGGTCTGTACATCTGATTCCCTAGATCATTGGATGTGGAAAACTCCTGGCATTTGTGTAAGCTTACAGAGAAAGCTAGACTGTGGTTCTACTGTTTAGGTCTGTACATCTGATTCCCTAGATCATTGGATGTGGAAAACTCCTGGCATTTGTGTAAGCTTACAGAGAAAGCTAGACTGTGGTTCTACTGTTTAGGGCTGTACATCTGATTCCCTAGATCATTGGATGTGGAAAACTTCTGGCATTTGTGTAAGCTTACAGAGAAAGCTAGACTGTGGTTCTACTGTTTAAGTCTGTACATCTGATTCTAATGTACATGTGTGTACATCGGATTTCCTAAATTAAGTGTGGAGAAAGTCTGAAACGTGTGAAGTTTAACAGGGAAAGCTAGACAGTGGTTCTACTGCACGTGAGCGTATATCTGATTCCTGAATCATCGGGTGTGGAGAACTTCTGAGAACTGCGGAGGTTTACAGGGAAATCTAGATTGTGGTTCTAGTGCACATGCGTGTACGTGTGATTTTCTGGATAATCCGGTGCGGTAAACTTGTGAGAACTGCGAAGGTTTACAGGGAAATCTAGACTGTGGTTCTAGTGCACATGTGTGTACGTGTGATTTCCTGGATCATCGGGTGCGGTAAACTTGTGAGAACTGCGAAGTTTTACAGGGAAATCTAGATTGTGGTTCTAGTGCACATGGGTGTACGTGTGATTTTCTGGATCATCCGGTGCGGTAAACTTGTGAGACCTGCGGAGGTTTACAGGGAAATCTAGATTGTGGTTCTAGTGCACATGCGTGTACGTGTGATTCCCTGGATCATCGGGTGCGATGAACTTACGAATTTAGAAATTCGGAACGGTCTGCAGTAAAACCTAGACTGTGGTTGTACATAGATAAGTGGAACGTGTGCTGTGAATGAAGATTGTTTGAACTTACATTTGGTATGAGGACTGACACTAAAGCTGGCTTCGGTATTACACGCAAAGCCAGCAGTTGCAACACTGGGTCCTCCTGAGGTAAATCCACCAGAGGCATTGTCGGACTCAAATCCACTGGACGTTGCCCTTGTTGACGATCCAACAGCAGACCCCTGACTGCCAAAGAGGTTGGCTGTAATGAACAAATTGAAATCAGTTGACATAAACGTACAAATATCTTTTTTTACATTTTACATCCGAAAATGTAAGTAGACAGATATTTTATTTCTGATTTTGAAGATTTCTTCTCTGATGATCTTGTAATAGGATACAAAACCTCTCTTTTTATCAAAGTTGGACAGAAAATGAAAACAAGACAAAACAAATTGTTTGCAACGGTTTAGTTTAACCCTAACAGCTATAATCAGCTTAAACCTACCTAAACTAATATTAGGGCTGCGAAAGGTTGGAGGTCTAAGGACATTTTGAGATGCGTTTTCTGCATTTAGCTTGCCTCCTACTTCACTAAAGAAACTCGAATTGGCTGAGCCACTGCAGAAACGAAACCCACGTCCACATCTGGCTCCAAAGTTTATAGAAGAACACCCTGGGTTGGAGCCAAACACCGCTGTACTAGGACTGCTGACCCTTGTTGTTCCACTGTACATGTGTGTACATACGGTCCCCTGGATGACAGGATGTGGAGTACGTTTGAGATCTATGGAGTTTTACAGGGAAAGCTAGATCGTGGTTCTAATGAACATGTGTGTACATCTGATGTCCTTGATCATTAGGTATGGATAACATTTGATATCTGCGAAGTTTTACAGGGAAAGCTAGACTGCAGCTGTAATGTGCATGTGTGTACATCTGTTTCCCTGAACGAATCCCCTGGATGATTGGATGTGAACTTCTAAAATATGGGGCGGTTAGCAGAGAAAAGCTAGACTGTCGTAGTACTGTACATGTCTGTATATTCTATTCCCTGGATAATTGTACATCTAATTGCGTTGATCCGTGGGTGTGGAGAGCGTCTAAGATCTGTAAAGGTTAACAGGGAAATCTACACTGTGCTTTTACTGTACATGTGTGTACATCTGATGCCCTACATCATGGGATGTGGAGAATTTGTGAGATATTTGGAGGTTTACAGAGAAAGCTAGACAGTGGATCCACTGCACATATATGTACATGTGATTACCCGGATTATTGGGTGTGGTGAACTTCTGAGATCTGTGAAGTTTTACAAGGAAAGCTAGACTGTGGTTCTACTGTACATGTGTGTTCATCTTATTCCCTGGATGATTGGTCTGGAGGACTTTTAATATCTGTGGATGTTTAAAGGGAAATCAAGGCTGTGCTTCCTCTGAACATGTGGGTACATCTGATTCCCCAAAGCATAGGGTGTGGAGAATTTCTAAGATCTGTGGAGGTTTGCAAGGAATGCTAGACTGTGGTTCTACTGTACATGTATGTACACATTATTCCTTGGATTATTGGGTGTTTAAACTTCTGACATTTGTCTAAGCCAATAGAGAAAACTAGACTGTGGTTGTACTGCTTATGACTATACATCTGATTCCCTAGATCATTGGATGTGGAAAACTTCTGAGATGTGTGGAGGCTTAGAGGAAAATCTAGACTGTGGTTCTACAGTACATGTGTGTACATATGATTCCCTGGAGAACAGCGTGTAGAGATCGTCTGAGATCTCTGGAAGTTCACAGGGAAAGCTAGACTGTGGTTCTAATGTACATGTGTGTACATATGATTCCCTAGAGAATAGGGTGTAGAGAACGTCTGAGATCTCTGGAAATTTACAGGGAAAGCTAGATTGTGGTTTTAATGTACATGTGTGTACATTCGATTTCCTGAATAATTGGGTGTGGTGAACTTCTGAGATTTGAGGAGATTTACAGGGAAGGCTTGGCTGTGGGCCTACTGTACATAAGTGTACATCTGATTCCCTGGATCATCAGGTATGGTGAACTTTCGAATTTAGAAATTTTGGACGGTCTGCAGTAAAAGGTAGACTGTGGCTGTACATAGATTAAAGGAACGTGTACTATGAATGAAGATTGCTTGAACTTACATTTGGTATGAGGACTGACACCAAATCTGGTTTCGGTATTACACGCAAAACCAGTAGTTGCAACACTGGGTCCTGCTGACGTAAATTCACCAGAGCCATTGTCGGACTCAAATCCACTGGACGTTGCCCTTGTTGACGATCCAACAGCAGACCCCTGGCTGCCAAAGAGGTTGGCTGTAATGAACAAATTGAAATCAGTTGACATAAACGTACAAATGTTTTTTATTTTGCATTTTACATCCGAAAATATAAGTAGACAGACATTTTATTTCTCATTTTGAAGATTTCTTTGATGATCTTTTAATAGAATATGAAGCCTCTCTTTTTATCAAAGTTGGATGGAAATTGAAAACAAGATAAAACAGATTGTTTAGAACAGCTTAGTTCAACCTTAACAGCAATAATGAGCCTACCTGAACTGGTAGAAGGGATGCGAAAGGTTGGAGGTCTAAGGACATTTTGAGATGCGTTTTCTGCATTTAGCTTGACTCCTAGTTCACCAAGGAAACCCGAATTGGCTGAGCCACTCCCACATCTGCTGGCTCCAAAGCCTACAGAAGAACACCCTGGGTTGGAGCCAAACACTGCTGGACTGGGACTGCTGACCTTTGCTCCAAACACCGCTCCGCTAGTGGGAGGTGTGGGGTTGGCATCAAATAAACCTGCTGTGTTAGGCCCAAAAACTACACCCGTAGAACTGCTTGTTTTGCTCGTTCCAAAGAGCCCACCCGACGAGCCAGTACCAAAGCCATCAGCTCTTGAAGATACTGCATGAGTTCCAAAGAGACCCCCATCAGCTGTTGTAGTTTTAGCAGATCCAAACATACACCCACTAGCTGATGTTGCTGTTATTGCAGCCGATCCAAACAAGCCAAAATTAGCTGTTGTTGCCATTCTAGCATGTCCAAACAGATTACCGCTAACTGTTCCCGCTGAAGTGTTAGATCCAAACAGGCCCGGACTAACAGTTGTTGCAAACAGGCCACCACCAGCTGTTTTTGCAGTTGTGGCAGATCCAAACGGGGCCTCAATACTTTCTCTTGCAGTCGTAGTAGATCTAAACAGATCACTAGCCATTGTGGCGGCTGCAATAGATCCAAACAGGTCTCCACTAGCCGTGGTTGCAGATCCAAACAGACCCCCACCAGTTGTTGTTTCGACTGTAGCAGATCCAAACAGGCCCCGAATCGGTGTTGTCGCAGATGCAGCCGACCCAACCAGGCCCCCACTCGGTCTGGTCGCCATGCGCTGCCCTAGAACAGAGGCACTGCTAACATTAGGAGGCAGATTGCTAGTTGTTTTAAGTAAACTGCCATCGGAGGTGATAACATTGTCCAGTTTAGCATACTGTACTGTCCTTCACTACCACTCACTACTCTAGTTTCTTTACCGATAATTTATCAGATGTGCCAGATGGTGGAAAACGTTAAACGCAGAAAAGTAAGAAAAAAAATAACAATATAGCAAACAAGCATAACATATAAAGTACTGTTCTGTGATATACATGTATGCCCCGCTTTTCAAAATGGTTTTGAACAAAACTGACAAAACTTAGATTTGGTAGCAAGACAACCAAAGAGCTCGCCGCTAGGAATTTACAGGTGTATGCGTAAAAGCAGACATTCGTGTACCACCCGTCAATCAAGGACGTTTCAGGTCAATAATCCCAAGGACAATTCCCAAACTGATCAAGTGTCAAGGAATTAATGTTCTACGCTATCGCTTTAATACCATTTGTAAGTTTGTTTGCTGTCAACTGACAGCCCGTGGCTATAAGTATACTTGGGCTGTAGCTTACCGCAATACGAACCTGTAAATCCAATATAAATCGTTACCTTAAGCAGTTTAACTATTGTCAAATAGTTTTTACTCGTCACGCTCGCTATAATTTTGTTTTCTTCAATTTGATGATGTGCAAGCAAGTACTTTTTTAAGAAACTAGACCAAATATATAAATCTATTGATAACTTTAGTTTAAAACGTGTACTGTTTAGTAGTATTGTGGCGTGGTTTTCCTTAACATCACCCGAAGGCTGTTATCCCATTTAGCCTTATGTACATGCACACAGAGCTACAAGTGACACAACAAGGTGTTTCTGATTGCTTTAACTTGGGGAATCTCATGGCGGCGTAATACTTTCCGATTTAAGGCTAATTTATATGTATCAAGCATGTTAGAAAGTCTTAGTTTGTCTGTGCCCACTTCCTTCCCATAGAACTGTCAAGCTTATATTTCTTGTTGCCTTTTCTTTTAACAATCAGCGGTAAACATTTGAAAAGGCGTCACTTTAACATGGTCACCACTCGTATGGTCATCTAACTTCTAACAGTAAGAAAAAAGATTCGTTTAAACAAGAACATAAAAAACCACAGTCTGATAATTAATGAACAAGAACACAGCTGAAGGCTAAACGCTAGATTTTTTAGCATACGTGTAGGCTTAAATGAATGTGCTCACTACTTGTAGCGTCTTTGAATCATATTGTAAAATAAGTCATCCACGATTTTTGTTCTTAGCAACAGCTCCCCCATCAAGGGAGATAGCCCATAGTGTCCCAGGAGATATGACACTGAGGACACGACGATAATTGTTATTCCTGTTATTTGCAGCTAAAGACGACGAGCTGCAATACTTGCTATACACTGAGTGCGAGAGCCTGGTGTATAGCGTCGTACGTTTTAACAATTTTTCAGTCATATGACGACGACGTTTTATATATTCAACATTGAACTCTACATGCACTTAAGTGGTATTCCTGATGTAAATATAAAATTTCCGACTGATCTATTTTATCGTTGCGGAGGAATTAACTTTGAGTATGTTGTAATCATGATGAGTCCATGTTCACCAACCTGTGAATTAAATCTTTTTTCTCGAGACTTTCAGACTTCAGGCATGAGATAAACAAAGTCTGATACATGTACCTATGATCATTGCTTCTCTATATTAAGCAACTGACTGATTCATTTAATATGCAATGGCCACTCGTGTGAGATCCTCCTTGTGGACAGTGAACAAGTCAACAAGATGTTTTACCTGAAACACGCTAGTGCTTGCTTCTTAGTGTCATTGCTACATGTATTTTTCAACATAATTTAGAAGATTTCACTTACACAATGGTAATGAAGTTTACGGGTAGATGAAGCTGTGGGCATCTCAGAGACAATCCCCGTCCATTTTAAATAAATGACCAGCCTCCTGTTTTAACACTGACAAAACCCAGTGACAAGCTAGGAGGGTATTAAGTACTATAAACAGGAGCAACTTTATATTTTGGTCCATACTATGTACTTCAAATGTTAAATGATACACCCTGGAGTCTCTCATCAATGCGGTCGCTGTGAGTTCAAGTCCAGCTCATGCTGGCTTCCTCACCGGCCGTACGTGGGAAGGTCTGGCAGAAACCTGCGGATGGTCGTGGGTTTCCCCCGGGCTCTGCCCGGTTTCGTCCCACCATAATGCTGGCCGCCGTTGTATAAGTGAAATATTTTTGAGTAGGCGTAAAACACCAATCAAATAAATAAATAAATACATGATACATAAATGTAGTGAAGATACACTTTGTAACAAATACCTTTTTGATAGTCCACGCGGTTCGATGGAGTCGTGTCTGAAGCAGAAAAGGCCCCGGTCCCAAACATTGTAGCACTGGATGACAGGGTAGGAAAACACTTCTTTTTGGGGAATGTGGACTGTAAAGTGAACAGAAGAAACAAGTCACACATGTACATGGTGCGTTCAGTATGTCAAAACAGCACAAGTAACAAAACAGTGCTGATTTAGTGTCTTATATCACTTGGGGTATTAGCTTAATTAAAGAGAAGCAACAATAAATCACATGGTTACAGTACCCTTGATCTACATGTATAGTCTGTAGGGTGAAGAGGAGTAGCAGTACGTTACACAGGGACAGCCCCCCCCCCCCTCTCGATCTATAGTCTGTGAAGTGAAGAGAAGCAAAACTAAGTCAAACATGTACATCTGCAGACACACAGTCTGTAAAGTGAGGTGGAGCAACAATAAGCAACAAAGGTACATCTGTAGACTCCCCTCTGACATACAAACTGTAAAGTGAAGAGAAGTAGCAGTAAATTTCAAAGGTACAGCCCCCCTAAGGAGGATCAGGGGAGAGAAGCGAAAACGAGTTACACAAGTGTAGGACACCCCCTGACCTGCAATCTGTAAAATTCAGAGGAGCAACAATCAGTCACAGAGGTAAACGTACAGATTCCACCTTGACCTACAGCCTAAAGGCGAAGGGGAGCAACAATAAGTAACATAGGTCCAGGACTCTCCCTTGACCTACAGTCTGTAAAGTAAATAACACCAGCAATAAGTCACACAGGTTTATACCCCCCCCCCCCTCGACCTACAGTCTGTAAAGTAAAGAAGAGCAACAATAAGTCACTCAGGTCTCTAAAGTGAAGATGATCAAAAATAATTCACACGGACACCTCCACACGGTACACGACTCCTCCTTCACCCACAGTCTGTGAAGTGAAGAGGAGCAACAATAGTTCATACGGGTACAGGACTCCGCCCTGACCTACAGTCCCTAAGGTGGGAGAGGAGCAACACAACATCGCACAGGTACAGGGCTTCCTTTTGGACTACAGCCTGTAAAGTGATGATATAATAAGTGATGATAAAATACGTTATACAGGTACAGAACTCTCCTTTGAACTACATTTTGCACAGTGAAGAGGGGTTACAAAAAGTCACACAGGTGCAGGACTCCCTCTTGAACTACAGTCTCTAAGGTGAAGATGATCAATAATAATTCACACCGGTACAGGACTTCCCCCAGACCTACAGTCTCTAAAGTCGAGAGGAGCACAGTAAACCTTACAGGTATAAGACTCTCTGTTGACCTACAGCCTGTAAAGTACAGAGGAGCAACAAAAGTTTATACAGGTACAGGACTCCCCCTGACCTACAGCCTGTGAAGTAAAAAGTTGCAAAAAGGTACACACAGGTACATGTGCAGACATCCCCCTGACCTACAGTGAAGAGGAGCAACAATATGTCCTAAAGGTACATGACTCCCCTTCTGCCTAGAGTCTGTGAAGTGA
This sequence comes from Liolophura sinensis, assembly GCF_032854445.1. NCBI lineage: Eukaryota > Metazoa > Mollusca > Polyplacophora > Chitonida > Chitonidae > Liolophura > Liolophura sinensis. Next base: position 6,814,964 of record NC_088305.1, on the reverse strand, counting down.
AGAGGAGTAACAATATGTCATAAAGGTACATGATTCCCCCTCTGCCTAGAGTCTGTAAAGTGAAGAGGAGCAACAATAAGCCACACGGATACAGGACTCCGCCCTGACCTACAGCCTCTAAGGTGGGAGAGGAGCAACACTACGTCGCACAGACACAGGACTTCCTCTTGGCCTACAGCCTGTAAATTGATGAGCAGTAAGCATTAGTCACACAGGCAAAGAATTTTCTCCCAAACTACAGTCTGTAAATTAAGAGGAGCAAAAATAAATCACACAGGTATAGGAATCTCTCTCGACTTACAGTCTGTAAAGTAAAGAGGAGACACAATAAGGCACACAGGTACAGGATTCCGCATGACCCACAATCTACAATGGGAGCAACAATAAGTTCCAAAGGTACAGGACTCCCCTCACCTACAGTCTGTAAAGTGGAAAAGAGCAACACTGAGTCACACAGGCAGAGGACTCCGCCCTGATCTGCAGTCTGTAAAGTGAAGAGGAGCAACAATACGTTACACAGGTACAGAACTCTCCTTTGAGCTACATTCTACACAGTGAAGAGGGGCAACAATAAGTCACACAGGTACATGACCTTCCCCTGATATAGTCAGTAATGTGAAGATGAGCAACAATATTATAAAGTGGAGAGGAGCAACAATAAAGATGAGCCACAAATAGTCATACAGGTACAGGGCTCCGTATTGACCTACAGTCTGTAATGTAAAAAGGAGCAAAATCAGTCTCAAAGGTACATGTACAGACTCCCCCCTGAAATACAGTTTACAATGTGAAAAGGTGCAACAATAAGTACTGGACTCCCCCCCCCCCCCCCCACTTCCTGACGTACAATCTGTAGAGGAAGTAAAATCCAAAATAAGTCACCCAGGTTTATGTGTAGACTCCCGTCTAACCCACAGTCTCAAAAGTGGAGAGGAGCAAAAATAAGTCACAGAGGTAAAGGACTCCTTCATAACCTATCGTTTGTAAAGTAAATGACAACAATAATTCGCCCAGGTACAGGATTTCCACCTCAGCTACGGTCTGTAAACTGAAGAGGAGCCACAATACCTCACACAGATTCGGGACTCGCCCTAACCTACAGTCTCCAAAGTGGAGAGAAACAACAATAGGTCACACGGGTACACGACACTCTTCTGAACTACAGTCTGTGAAGTGATGAACAGTAGCCATAAGTCATACAGGCAAAGAATTTTCTCCCAAGCTACGGTCTGTAAATGGAGAGGAACAAAAATAAGACACACAGGTATAAGAATCTCTCTTGACCTACAGTCTATAAAGTAAAGAGGAGCAACCATATGTCACACAGGTACAAACCTTCTCCCTGAGCTACAGTCTGTAAAGTAATACGGAGCAACAAAAATTTACACATTTACAGCACTACAGAGCTCAGCTGATTCTCACATTCATTAAACGAAAGCTGTAACTGCGGTAAACATGATATCAGACGGCAATATGAATGAGTATAGCCAGAAATAATATCTTTTGCTTTTAGCATTAAAATCTAGCTACAAAGAAATGAAACAAAGGAGTGATTGGTTTAATCGAAATATACAACGTAAAACTCAGTATGGCTCTCCGCCACAATTGCATTGGGCTATTATGGGAAATTTTATTTTCAGCAATTCCTTGTTTACTTAAGTTGTCAATATATACGCCATAGTATCGCCTAAATGTTGCTCCCTTCATGTGAACTAGAATGTCCAAGTCCGATACATATGACGCATATGTCACAGTAAGTGGTCACGGAGTAACACAAATTGTTTGGAAACGTGTATTCGAACGGTTTACTATTACAACACATGACGTCGACTGACAATATACAGCGCACTGAACACACAGTCTTCCATTAAAACCACAATACGCTCTATAAATACCAACATGGCCCATAATTTTCCATACTACACGTAACTAAACCACAGATGATGCCTTTATGTAAACGTTCCATAACACACAACCAGAATTAAACTAATGAACAGGTAATAATGCATCTACCTCTATTATCTATCGACAAAATGGCTATTTTTGAAACCAGCATGTTATCAGTCTGCGAGAAGATCGAATCAAAAGTGCAATCAGATCATCGGCTGATTTTCAAAATGTGAGAGACATATTAACATAATATGGAGTAGCGATGTTATCCTGCATGTTACCCTACCTGACCCGTGGAACATTCTGACACGCGCAGATATCTAGGGGTCACACGTTCCTCTTCCACGGACCGTCTGAGTGTTTCCACGTCGCTCTCCTTGTCTTGGATGAAACCAATCCATTTCTCTAAATGGGTGTCGATTCTGCGCGTAAATAGTTAAAATAAAATGAACATTTTATGTCATCAACGTATGTTCATAAAAAACAAAGCAATAAAAACATCATAGATATGTGTTTATGCTTGTTTTAAGTAAGCAAAAAATATATTATAATTTATATGTTAAAGGTATCATGAGGATAAATATGATTTACCTTTATAGTATTGTGAAATACAATGGATGGCTATCACAATATAAATTTGTAATGACGCAATCTGTACAAAGTTATAAGTACATTAAACCAGCCACGTACACATGTTTCACTCAGTGCGCCGTACCAGTTACGTAAAATACACGCGTCACACCCATGCATAAAGGTCACATGATGTACCAAATTTGAAGATCTGGGTCAACGGCGATATATTGGCGGCAGTCAGACAATAGCGTTGGCAGAGAGAAAACATGAGTAAACGGACTGAACACTGTGGTGGGGGGGAAACAACAGTTTAACACGGATAAACATCAAACAAGGATTGGGGGTTGAAATGGACGATCTGCAGCCAGTCCACTATCCTGAGGATGTGAAGTTGACGTGAACTCTGCTGTTATTTATTGTTGCATTGTTGAACGACCCTCCAAAACCTTGAGGCATGACTGAAAACTGGGATTTTGCTCTGGGATGGGCGTGACTGACAAGGGAGTATTTTCACTCAACGGCATTTTCATTTTCAGCATTCTCTGATAACACACTTGAAGCATGCATGGTATTGCTGATCTCACGGCGTTTTGAAACGGACGGTTTGGTGATATAACTCCGTACATTGGATTCATTGCGCTGGCTTGTCACACACATAGGGTCCATCACAGAAACTCCGGCATCAGCAAGAACTGTGACTGTCGTAGCCCGGACGCAGTGATTCGTGTACCGGCGGTTAAGTTTTGCATCGTGGAAAATATCAGACATCGTGGATCCGTTCGTTTTGTGACCCATTGTTTGATTGCCATACCATGATTTGTGGTCAACTGTGACGTTTATGAGAGGCCGCTGAAAGAAAGACTCGCAGGAAAAATTATCAGACCCATATGTAAAAAAAATTAAGATTTCGTGAAACCGTTATTATCTCTTATTGCGCAGCATTCAAACGCCCCTATGGACTTTAAAATATCTGTAACCTGATACTTTTCTCCTTTAAAATAAACGTTTACTCCGATAGAAAAAAATCGCCATTTTGTTTCTTTGTTTATATTTGTCGTCTGCTTTATCCAATATAAACAGCAACATCTATCCACCCACAGTGAGATAGATAGTGTGAGGAGGCGCTGCTTAAAAAAGATAAACTCCGACTGCAAAAGTGAAAAAAGAACTGCAGATAAAAAAAAATCATGTCCATTTTACGGCTCCGCAAGTAACTGAGGGGAAAACATCTGTTTTCTTTTCTAATTCTTAACAGCTTCAGTGCGTCAATGGTACAAATACTCTCGATGAACACTGTTTGCGCATGCGGGTATGGCGGGTTGTACAAACGCAACTTTGACACGGATGTCTTTCTCTGGAATAGCACAAATGAAACTCCCAGACTGCTACCTGCTTCGGGAATGATGCAATGCATCTTCCACACTGCTGTCTGTCTCTGGAACGATACAAATGGAACTTCCACAGTTTCTGCAACGGTAGAAACAAGACTTCGACACTGTTGAGTGTCTCTGGCATTGTACAAATAAAACACTCACGCTGCAGTCTGTCTTGGGATAATACAAATGCACCTTCCACATTACTGTTTTTCTCGGAAATGTACAAAGGCAGCTTCAACATTGCTTTCTGGGATTGTAAAATGAAATGTTGAAGATGCTGTCTGTCTTGGGAAGGTACAAATGAAATATCCACAATGCTGTCTATCTCTGCAATGGCTCAAACTTTCACACTGCTGTCTCTTTTGAGAATAGTACAATTTCGACACTGCTGTCTTTCACGAGGTAGTGCAACTTCCACAGTGTTGTCTGTCTCTGCGGTAATAAAAATGAATCTTCTACACTGCTGTTTGTTTGGGGAATATTATAAATGCATCTTTCACACTGCTGTCTGTCTCTGGAATGGTATAATTGTAACTCCCACACTGCTGTCTGTAACTGGAATGGCGCAAAAGCAACTTCTACACAGCTGCGTGTCTCGGAATGATACAAATGAAACTTCCACACTGCTGCCTGTTTCGGGAATGGTACAAGCGCAACTTCCACCCAATTGCATGTCTCGGAATGATACAAATGATACTGCTACAGTGCTTTGTATCCCTGGAATACTAAAATGAAACCTCTACACGGCTCTGTCTTAGGAGTGGTGCAAATCGAACTTCCACACTGCTGTCTATGTTGGAATGGTACAAACGCACCTTCTACAGTACTGTCTGTAACTGGAATGGTACAAACGCAAACCTCTTCACAGCAGCCCGTCTAAAATGATACAAATAAAACTTTCACATTGCTGCCTATCATTGCTGAATACTAAAATGGAACTTCCACACTGCTGTTTGTCTTGGGAATGGTACTATTGAAACTTTCACACTGCTGTCTGTCTCTGGAATGGTACAAACGCAACTTCTACACTGCTGCCTGTCTCAGAATGGTACAAATGCAACTTCTACACCGTTGGATATGTCGGGAATGGTAGAAACCCAACTTCCACCTTGCTGTTTATCTCGGGAACAGCACAAACGTGACTTCCACACTGCTGTCTGTTTCGGGAATGGGACAAGTTCTACCTGACTGACCAGTTAATAATTGACCTGAGGACGTACACTGTGTGAAAGCTATACATATTTATTGGACTAAAACAGGCGGAATTCGGGTTGTTGAGAAAATGGTTAAACCTAATTATAACTGTTTTAATTATTATGTGACATGTAGACATAAGAACTCTTTCCTTCCACTATAATGGTGCCGTTGTCATATAGGTTAAATGTTCTTGAATACAGCGTAAAACACCAATGAAGTAAATAAATAAATCAATAAATTAAAAGAGCGGCAAATGCTTGGCTTTTCTTCAAATTCCTCGTCGATGTCTAATCTCCAATAACTTAACCGTTGTTTTTTTTATAATATATTAGATTATTTACCGTGAGATGCATTAGTGTATCACCTGACACACGGTTCGTGGTCAGTAACTATATAGCTGTTAGTTCACTGTGATCTTCGTGGGGGGTTAGCTGGCATCTACATAGGCATTTCTGAAAGGCATATCTAGTATTCGTCAACTACAAAACTTGTGAGCATTCAACAAGCGGTTGTTGCAAGCACATAGTACTGACTTGTTTACAAAAATTCCAGATAAGTTATATAGACGTATAAGAGAAGGCGTTGTATATTTGTCACAAAGTGCATTGCATCAGTGTGAGAGATTGTATTGCATCCCTGTGGTAGAGCCCATTCCATCCGTGTGAGAAAGCGTATTGCATCCATGTAAGAGAGTGCGTTGCGTCTCTGTGACAAAGCGTATTGTATCGCTGTGGGAGAGCCGATTCTATCCGTGTGAGAGGGCGAATTGTATCCCCGTGAGAGAGCGTTTTGCATCCGCGTGAGAAAGCGTTTTGCATCAGGGTGAGAAAGCGTATTGCATCCATGTGACAAAGCCAATTGCGTCCGTGTGAAAAAGCGTATTGTCCGTATGAGAGAGGGTATTGTATCTATGTGTGAGAGAGCCTATTGTATCTCTGTGAGGTAGCGCATTGTATCTCTGTGAGGTAGTGTTTTGTATGTAAGTGAAAATGTGAGATTGAGTATTGCATCCGTGTGAGAGCGTACTTCATGCGGTTGAGATAGCCTTTTGCATCCCTTTCAGAATGTGCATTCCATTCGTATCAATGTGAGGTTGTGTACTGTATCCGTGTGAGAGCGTACTTCATCCGGTTGAGATAGCCTTTTGCATGACTTTTAGAAAGTGCATTCCGTTCGTGTTAGCTAAGCCGCCAAGCACTAAATTCTTCCTTAACCCACACTGGTCTTTTATTTCCGAAGGAACCGCATACACTTACCTTGTCCTTGACTGGGTTATTTCCTATCAAAAGAAAAAAATATCAATGATGAGAGAATTTACTGTCTTTATGAGTCAATCAGAAAGACAACCGCCTTACTACGTACTCACGCAATATACGTACCACAGTCAGCGATTTGAGAACATGAAGGCTATACACCTCAAAGGTATTCAATGCTTTCATGAGCCTGTGACAGCAAATGTGCTCATCAGCTTGTGACAACGTATGTGGTCATCAGCCCGTATCAGTCATCAGCTCATGACAACCTATGTTGTCAACAGTTCGTGAAAACGCATGTGGTCATCAGCTTGTGACAATGTATGTGGTCATCAGTAGGTTGTCATCAGCTTGTGACAACCTAGGTTGTCATCAGCTTGTGACAACGTATGTTGTCACCAGCTTGTGACAACGTATATGGCCGTGCGCCTGTGACAACGCATGTTGTCATCAGCTTGTGTCAACATATATAGTCATCATCTTGTGACAACATATGTAGCCATTATCTTGTGAATGTCCTAACATTACTGTTAAATTTTCCTGTACCTCTATGGTTTCTCTTACCTATATCCTGTATTTTATTCAGTTGATTGTGAATATGTACAAGAGTGATTTGTTTCACCACAATGGAATGAGGAAAGCTTTGCATTTCAAAACCACTGTTTGATAACTGTCATTTTGTTTTATTACATTCGCTGTTACTCTTGTGATACATGCTCAGACATATCATATAACAAAAACGTGAAGATGATACATGTATGACTGACATGATGGTAACCTATCACGTGCAAGTGGGACGACCTGGGCGTCGGAACAGACCTTTGTACATATATACAAGCCGTCAACCATATTGGACATTCCAGATCAACAAGATGAAGACGGCCCTCAATGGGAGTACAGAGTGACGACCCGTTCTCGTTCTAAGTCTCACCTTCAATAACGAATGATCCGGTTCAGACGATAACGACTTAGACGACTCTATAATTCTGTCGATTTCGGCCTGCTTTTCAACGAGTAGCGTCATAATTTGGTCGTGACGTGAGGTCTGGACTTCTTCTCGCTGTTTGACTTCCGCCTCCGCTACATTTCTCCAGGTCTTTAACTTCGTCAGCGCCTTGAAATAGGCTGCCTCTATCTCCTCCAGCATCAGTCTCTTCTTTTTCTTTGGAATAGAGAGAACATTTGTGAGTGAGACTGCATGTGTCAGCCATTATGTAGATGAGCAACGACAGACCATACACAGATGCATCGGGAACTTGTAATAAACAAACAGTAGTTAAACCTAATGAGGGTTATTGTCTTCCCCAGCCCACCCCAATAGGTCGGGGCAAGAAGAGAAGGCGAAGTTACGTAATGGAGCATGGAACACGCTCGTCTTGTCAGGCGTACAGTTTGTCACCACCTTACTCAGTCCTCTCAGCTGCTGTCTCTGCTACGTTCAATAGTCATTGACTAAGGTAGCGGGTGTGTATCAACTACAGAAGTCAACTCACTAACTGGCTTTTTCGCTTCTCTACCTTGCTGCCCTCCCTTGTAAATACAAGGGGCTAAACAGGACATCGCAAATGAAACAACGATACAGTAGAGATATTCACAATCTATAATTTTATATACCAACCCACAAAACCATTCAGCTAACTCTTCACATACCCGTAGCGGCCTCCCCCACACCACCCTCCACCCACACCCCAACCCCAGTGCCAAGCATGGACCGTGAACTACTGTGTATTTGTCAAAAAGTTGACATAAAAAGTGCTAGGTAATATCAAGCAAGGCTGCTAAAAAAGTCGTTATTTACAGACCTTTATAAGTGTAGACAGCTCCGTACAAATGTTACTGCAGGCCAATATTCTTGTCTTTGTCTTCTCACACTCTTTTACTTTTTCAGTCAAGGTTTCCTGGAGAAACAAACGTGTTAGGTAACATATTGTTATTAACGCCAAATATCAAAACGGGACTCAAGACACCATCACTTTTTCAAGGTGTTTAGCGAAAATCACACGGTTTTTGACAAGTAACTGCTGCACTTTCTTGCATTTGGCATTCCGATAATGACCGAAAGCTACTGATCGCTAACGAATGTATAAGACCTCTCCCCATTACCCGCGTGTATAATCAGCAAACCGACAAGGTAACACAAGGAAATCTCGCCAGTTGTGGTGGCCTTGAACTAAACATCGTGTGTTTCTACGATTAATGGACAAATATCTGAATTAATCGATCTTTGATTCCATTTATGGGACAGAATCACTTTTGAGGGCAATTGGAAAGTTACCTTTGCAGCTTTGGTTTCCAGCTTAATGTCCCTTAAGCAATGCTCTTCATGTTCATGAAGACTCTTATGATATATGAACTGCTGGTTTTCTTCCTTGACCTTCCTTGCCATTGATTTCAATCGGTTTTGGAGGGGAAGCTCAAAGACACCCCTCTTTCCCAGGTCAATTGGACAACGACAATCAGGACAGCGCGGACTCTGGGTCTCCCTGTGGGCTGCATCGACCAAGGACTGGATGCATTGCCTACAAAAGACATGTTGGCAGTCGGGCAGTGCCACGGGCTCTTTAAAAATGTCCCTGCATATTGAACAGTCCAGATCCTCTAAATCCATCGTCGCAAATTTTCGGCCGTTATTTTCGGTTTGACCTGTAATCATTAGAGAAAACAGTGCCTTGTAGAATAGAAATTGAGGTCGTTTTTATGCAGAATTCGGCGATCTGGATAAAGTCACAGACCATGTCATACCTAGTCGGAGACCAGAAGGGCGCCTAAGGCGAACAAGCAATTTCATCAGGAATCCTAAAGGTGCGATAGCCTTATATAACGATGATAGATCTTTTCTGCTTGGGGCAAACTGCTCCACGAGCACTTACATAATGTAGTTAAGTAACAGACAGCTGCATGGCCAACAGTAGTATCTGACGTGCCAGCCATACTAAAAAAATTCGTCTCTGCCAACATTAATCTGTAACTCACAAATTCTCACCATGTCAAGATTTTTCAAGATGTTACAATTTTAAGTCCAAAAAAGAACCAAAAAGTGGGCCAGCCGACATCACTGTGTAGAGAGTATACTGTCAAATGGTGTGCTGACACTACGTCCGTGTCTAGAGAGTATACTGTCAAATGGTGTGTCTACCTCACATCTGTGTGTAGAGAGTATACGGTCAAATGGTGTGTCTACCTCACATCTGTGTGTAGAGAATATACAGTCAAATGGTGTGTCTACCTCACATCTGTGTGTAGAGAATATACAGTCAAATGGTGTGTCTACCTCACATCTGTGTGTAGAGAGTATACGGTCAAATGGTGTGCCTACCTCACATCTGTGTGTAGAGAACATACAGTCAAATGGTGTGTCTACACTACGTCCGTGTATAGAGAGTATACTGTCTAATGGTGGGTCTGACGTCTGCAAATACAGAAAATATATGATCAAGTGGTGGGTCTACCTGGCGGCTCTGTGTACAGAGTATACAATGGAATGGTGGGTCAGCCTGACGTCTAGGTACAGAGAGTATACAATCAAACTGTGGGTTTACTTGACGTCTCTGCGTAGAAAGAATACAATCCAATACTGGGTCTACCTGACGTCTATGTCTAGAAAGAATACAATCTATTCACTTTGGATTTACTTTTACAAGCATGGGCCTGTAGGCCTACATATATATTCAAATGAAGAAGTTGTTGGTTTCTCCTTTTCTACTTATATTCTTTGCACTCAGAAAAGCTATGGTTTTTATATTCAGAGATCCTCACAGACATGTATTCCATTATTTGTTCACATTACACAAACTTTTCGTTCAGGGTGTGCGGAGAGAAAATGGTGTCCATCGAAAATAAAACTGTACACGATCAATTCCAAAAAGGGGGATAAGTCTAAGAAAACGCATCCGAAAGTTGTCTGCCCTAAAAATCGTAGCTAAAACGTGCAAACCACTCTGGCCAGATCGATCTTCGTCAGAGGCATGCTTTAATCTCAAAGCTATATCTTGTTAACATTTGAGCATGTACATCATGAGAGAATGAGAAACAGACTCTTTGCTTGGGAAGCGGTATGTCATTTAGACCTATGTGAGGTTGTTTCTGATAAAGAATTATACAAGTGGTCTGTCCTGTTGAACTGTGTGAGCTTGTAACTGATACAGAAATTTAAAAGCGGTATGTCATGTAGATCTATGTAATTTTCTAACTGAAAGATCTATGTATGATCTATGTTGTGTGTATGTAAAATTTTGTGAGCTTGTGCCTAACATATAAGTATACAAGTGGTATGTCACGTACATCTATTTGAGCTTGTAATTTACACGGAAATATACAACCCGTGTGTCATGTTTATCTATGTTTACTTGTTCCTGACAACGAAATATACAAATGGTGTGTCATATACAACTGTGTAATCTTGTAATTGATACAGAAATATACCAGCGATATATCGTGTAGATCTATGTAAGCTTGTTACTATGTAGAAAGATAAAAGTGGTATGTCATATAAATCTATGTTAGTTGATAGATAATGTAGAAATATACCAGCGAAATGTCATGAAGATCTATGTGAGCTTGTATCTAATACAGAAATATACAAGTGCCATGTCATGTAGATATATGTGACGTTACAGAAATAAAAAAGGTGGTATGGGATGTGATCTATATGAGCTTGTGCCTAATATGGAAATATACAAGTGGTACGTCATATAGAAATATGTGATTTTGTAATTAATACAACAATAAAAAAGCCAGCGGTATGTTATATAGATCTATGTAAGCTTTTACCTACTACGGACATATACAAGTGGTATGTCATGTAGAACTAGAATGTGGGTTTGTACCAAGTACAGAAATGTGCAAGCGTTGTGTAATGTAGATTTGTGTAAGTTTATACATAATACGTCACTAAACACGCGGTATGGCATAATACAGAAATATAAAAGTGGTATGTCATGCAGATTTATGTGAGATGGTAACTGACACAGAAATACACAAGTGGCATGTTATGCAGATTTAAGAAAGCGTGTACCTAACACAGAAATAAACAGGCACTATGTCATGTAGATCTAGGTAAGTTTAGGTCTAATTCAGAAATGTATAATTGGTATGTCATGTAGATATATATGAGCAGGTGCCTAATGCAGGCATATACAAGGGGTATGTCATGTAGATCTGTGCCAGCTTTTTCCTAATACAGTAATATACAAGTGGTATGTCATATAGATCTATGTGAGCTTGTTGCTAACACTGAAATATACAAGTCAGTAATATATAAGTAATATAGATCAATGTACTTTTGTAAATGATGCAGAAATATAAAGATAGCATGTCATATTAAAATTTGTGATTTTAAAAATAAAAGATAATCAAACTAGTGGTATGCCATGTAGATCTATGTGAGCTTGTACCTAAAACAGAATTATATTAATGGTATGTCATGTAGAACTATGAGGGCTTGTACCTAATACAGAAATGGCAAGCGGTGTGTAATGTATATCTGTGTAAGTTTACACACAATACATAACTAAAAAAGTGTGTGCCATAAGACAGAAATATACAAGCACTATGTGATGTAGATTTTTTGTATGCCATGTTGAGCTATGTAATTTTGTACCGTATACAGAAATATAAAAACGGTATTCCATGTAAGTCTGTGAAAGCTTTTACCCAATACAAAAATATACAAATGGTATGCCATATGGAAATTTGTTGATCTTGTAATTAATAAACCAGCGGTATGTAATTAATAAACTAGCGGTATGTCATATAGATCTGTGTAAACTTGTACCTAATACGGAAATATACATCTAAGAATACCATCTAAGGGTAGGTCTACCTCATCTCTAAAAAGATGGGTCTGTAGGCCTACCTGGTCTGATTTAAATGAAGAAGTTGTTTGAATTAAATGAGGAGGTTGGTGTCTTCTTTTCTATCTATCTCCCTTGCACTCACAAAAGCTATGTCTTTTGTTATGTGCAGAGATTCTCACAGACATGTATTCCATTATTTGTTCACATTACACAGACTTCTCGTTCAGGCTGTGCGATAACGGAGAGGAAATGGTGTCTATCGAAAATAAAACTGCATCCGATAAATTCCCCAAAGGGAGATAAGTGGAAGGACACGCATTCCAAAGTTATCTCCCCTTAAAATATGACTGGTAGCGATAACGTCCAAGTCATCCCTGACGATCTTCATCAGAGACATGCTTAAATCTCAAAGCTATATCTGGTTAACTCTTGAGCATGTACACCATGGGAGAATGAGAAACAGACTCTTTACTTGGGAAAATTTCTCTTTTCGTCGCTCGATTGTAATCCGCAATAAAATAATAAAAGTTGGGAAATTTGAATGACACACCACACAAGACACCCCACACAATCTGATTTAGGCCAAGTCACTGCTTCGTCTTAATGCCATGCCTGGGTCTCCATACAAGACACTAGACAGGACAGGCCAACCAGTCTTTTCTAGGGGAAGGTCACAACTGACCTACAATTTTTGCGGTTCGCTGCGATCCTTTAAAAGTGCTATAGTGCTAAATTATCGTGGCTGTAGTTTTAATAACCGGCAGCTGATCAGTGGAACTGAAATCATTGATTCTCAACTCAAACGGCCATCAATGTGGGTTTGACTGCAAGTAGCAGAGTGTCATGTAGACATATATAAGCTTGTACCTAACAGACAAAAAACAAATGGTATATCATACAGATGTTTATAAGTTTGAAACTGATACAGAAACATACAAGTGGTATGTCACAGAGATGTATTTGAGCTTGAACCTGATACACAAATATACAAGTGGTATGCCACAGAGATGTATTTGAGCGTGTACCTGATATAGAAATATACAAGTGGTATGTCACAGAGATGTATTTGAGCTTGTACCTGAAAAAGAAAAATACAAGTGGTATGTCACAGAGATTTATTTGAACTTGTACCCGATACAGAAATATACAAGTGGTATGTCACAAAGATGTATTTTAGTTTGAACCTGATACAGAAATATAAAAGTGCTATGTAACAGAAATGTATTTGATACAGAAATATACAAGTGGTTTGTCACAGAGATGTATTTGAGCTTCAACCGGAAATAGAAATATACAAGTGCTATTTCAGAGAGATGTATTTGAGCTTGTAACCGATACAGAAATATGAAAGTGGTATGTCACAGAGATGTATTTGAGCTTCAACCTGAAATAGAAATATACAAGTGCTATTTCAGAGAGATGTATTTGAGCTTGTAACCGATACAGAAATATGAAAGTGGTATGTCACAGAGATGTATTTGAGCTTCAACCGGAAATAGAAATATACAAGTGCTATTTCAGAGAGATGTATTTGAGCTTGTAACCGATACAGAAATATGAAAGTGGTATGTCACAGAGATGTATTTGATACAGAAATATACAAGTTGTATGTCACAGAGATGTAGATGAGCTTGTACCCGATGCAGAAATATACAAGTAGTACGTCACAAAGATGTATTTGATACAGAAATATACAAGTGGTATGTCACAGAGATGTATTTGATACAAAAATATAGAAGCGGTATGTCACATAGATGTATTTGATACAGAAATATACAAGTGATATGTCACAGAGATGTAGTTGAGCTTGTACCCGATGCAGAAATATACAAGTGGTATGTCACAAAGATGTATTTGAGCTTGCACCCGATACAGAAATATACAAGTGGTATGTCACAGAGATGTATTTGATACAGAAATATACAAGTGGTATGTCACACAGATGTATTTGATACAAACATATATAAGTGGTACGTCACAGATGTGTATTTGATAAAGAAATATACAAGTGGTATGTCACATAGATGTATTTGATACAGAAATATACAAGTGGTATGTCACAGAGATGTAGTTGAGCTTGTACCCGATGCAGAAATATACAAGCAATGTGTCCTGTAAATCTATGTCAGCTTGTACCTGATGCAAAAATATAAAGGTGGTATCCTATATAATTTAGATCTGTGTAAGCTTGTACCTTATACAGAAATGTACAAGTGGTATACCATGTAGATCTATGTGAGGTTGTATCTGTTACAGAAATATAAAAGTGGTATGTGATGTAGATCTATGTAAGCTTGTACCTGTTACAGGAATATACAAGTGGTATATCATATTATCTAAGTGCACTTCTATCTGACAGAGGAATATACAAACAGTGTGTCATGTAGATCTATGTGAGGGGCCTCCGCGGCCGCTGTGAGTTCAAGCCCAGCTCATGCTGGCTTCCTCTCCGGCCGTACGTGGTAAGGTCTGTCAGCAATTGGTTTTCCCCCGGGCAGAGCCCGGTTTCCACCCACCATAATGCTGGCTGCCGTCGTACAAGTGAAATATTCTTGAGTACGACGTAAAACACCAATCAAATAAATAAATAAGTAGATCTATGCGAGCGGTATACAAGCGGTATATCGTATGGATCTATGTAAATTGATATATAATACAGAAATATACAAGCGACATTCTGGGTAAATCTGTGTGAGCTTGTACTTGATACAAAAATATACAAGTGGTATGTTGAGTTCTATGTTAGCTTGTACCTATTTCAGAACTATACAAGCGGTATGCCATAATACAGAAACACACAAGGGGTATGTCATGTTCATTTTTGTAAGCTTGTGCCTAACGCAGAAATATACAAGTAGTATATTGTGTAGATCTATGTGAGCTTGTACCTGATACAGAAGTGTATGGAGAGTATGCAATTAAGTGGTGGCTCTACCTGCCGTCTATGTATGCAAAGAATAACCGCTAAAGGTGGGTCTACCTGATCTCTATAAAGATGGGTCTGTAGGCCTTCCAAGTATGGTTTCAAATGAAGAGGTTGGTGTCTTCTTTTCTACTTTTGTCCCTTGCACACAGGAATGCTCTAGTTTATGTTTTGTTCAGAGAATCTCACAGACATGTACTCCATTATTTTCTGCGATGGCGGCGAGAAAATGGTGTCAATCGAAAGTGAAACTGCATTCTATAAATTCCCCAAAGGGAGATAAGTGTAAGAAAACTCATCCCAAAGTTATCTCCCCTTAAAATTCGAATCGTGGCCATGACGTGCAAACCACACTTGCCAGATCGATCTTCCTCAGAGGCATGCTTTATTCTCAAAGCTATATCTTGTTAACATTTGAACATGTACACCATGAAAGCATGAGAAACAGACCCCTTGCGTGGGAAAATTTCTCTTTTCTTCGCACAACTGTAATCCGCAAATAAAATCATAAAAGTTGGGAGATTTGAATGTTTTGTTTAAGATGGGTTTAACGTCGGCGTGATCAACGTTTTCGGTCATTTCCCCTCTTTACACACTCTTCGTATCTCTTTGCCGGAATGTCATGCCTGTGTCATGCCATACCATGACACACCACACAAGACACACCACACAATCGTCTTAATGCCATGCCTGAGGCACCAGACAAAACACTAGACAAAATCGCCAAACAATTCCTTTTTCAAGGTAGTTTAAAACAGACATACGACTACCTACAATTTCTGTGGTTCGCTGCGATCCTTTAAAAGTGCTATAGTGCTAAATTATCGCGGCTGTCGTTTCAACAACCATTAGTTGGTCAATCGAACTGAAATCCCTGATTCTCAACTCAATCGGCCATCAATGTGGGTTTGACTGCAAGTAGCAGAGTGTCATGTAGACATACGTAACCTTATACCTAACAGACAAAAAACAATTGGTATATCATACAGATGTTTATAAGTTTGAAACTGATACAGAAACATACAAGTGGTATGTCACAGAGATGTATTTGAGCTTGAACCTGACACACAAATATACAAGTGGTATGTCACACAGATATATTTGAGCTTGAACCTGACACAAAGATATACAAGTGGTATGTCACAGAGACGCATTTCAGCTTGTATCTGATACAGAAATATACAAGTGGCATGTCACAGAGATGTATTTGAGCTTGAACCTGATACAGAAATATACAAGTAATAGGTCACAGAGATGTGTTTGAGCTTGTACCTGGCACAGAAATATCCAAGCAATATGTCATGTAAATCTGTGTGAGCTTGTATCTGATACAGAAATATACAAGTAATCTGTCATGTAGAGTTATGTGAGCTTTTACCTGATACAGAAATATACATGTGGCATGTCAGAGATGACACCCAGCGTCCAAAGACCACGTGACTGGGAGGCCAATAACCAACTCACCAGCCCCTATCAGCTAGATAACGATGACTGCAATGTGAAGGATATATACTATCTGATAACTCAGTTTCTTAGTATCTGATGACATTTTTCATATATCTACACAAGCAGAAATTAGTCCAGGATACAGGAGCGATCACTCTGCAATAACATTGAAATGTAAGTTCATAAATTGTGAACGTGGCAAAGGTGACTGGAAATTAAACTGTTCACTATTAAAAGACTCAGCATATATCGAAAACATTATTGACGAAACATTAGATGAATACAGTTCTATAATATACAACAGAGACAATTTTTAAAAATATTCCTAAAGACTGAACACAGCTTTGCATCAGTGATCGATTAATTTTAGAAGTATTGCTAATGAAAATAATAGGAGAAACAATTAAATATTCGCCAAGAAACGGAAAGAAGAAAGGATAAGAGAAACACAACTGGAAAAGCAAATTGAAGAAATAGATAGGGAAATTCAAACAAATTTTATCAATGTAACAGATTCGAAGCTAGATGAACTCAGTAACTTTAAAATAGAATATCAAAAGCTGAGCAAAAAAGAAATAGAAGGATTGCTTACTAGGTCAAAAGCAAGAAAGATCGAACAAGGAGAAAAACGGGCAAAATATTTTTTAGCTATGGAAAAAAGGAATTACACAAACAAACTTATATCAAAACTAACACTTGACGATGGGAAAGAAATATACCAAACGGCAGATATTCTGGAGGCACAGATAAATTATTATTCTAATCTGTATACAAAAACGGTAAGAGAGGAAAAAAACCTTATGGGACGTTTTCAGGATATAAAACTAGATAGACTCTTACATGGTGATGCAGTTAAATTAGAGGGGTTATTAACTTTGGAAGAGTTAACAAACTGTTTGAGAAACATGAAAAATGATAAAACTCCAGGAATGGACGGTTTCCCTGTAGAATTCTATAAGATGTTCTGGAAAGATGTAGGATATTTTGTTTTAGGGCAGGAACTGAAAGTTTTTAAAAGGGGAATTGTCACGATCTCAAAAGCAAGGGATTATGACATGTTTACCAAAACCAAATAAACCTAGAAATAATTTTAAAAACTGGAGACCCATCACCTTATTAAATGTAAATTACAAACTCTACAGCGCTTGCATTGCAAAACGGCTAAAAACAGTTCTTAATGACATTATAAATGAAGATCAGAAGGGTTTTATTTCCTTAAGATGCATTGCAGAGAATGTACGTCTAATTTACGACACAATGTTTGAAACAAAGGAGAGACAAATACCCGGGTTACTGCTGTCAACAGATTTTGAAAAGGCATTCGCCTCTATCTCTTGGGAATTCATAGAAGAAATACTGGAGACCTTTAATTTTGGACAAGATATAAGATCCTGGATAAAATTGTTTCAAACTGATATTTCTACGTGTATCCTCCAAAACGGCATTATATTCCCTCTGTTTAATATTAGTAGAGGATGTAGACAAGGAGATCCAATTTCTCCATATATTTTTCTGTTATGTGCTGACATTTTAGGTTCAGTGATACGAAAAAACCCAGATATAAAGGGAACAAATAAAAACGAAACAGAACATAAAATAAGCCAATATGCTTATGATACACAGTTAATCTTAGATGGGTCTGAAAAGTCTCTCTCAGAAGCACTATCGTGTTTAGATATATTTTACAAATATTCAGGATTTAAAATCAATATAGAAAAAACAAAGGCAGCACGGATAGGTTCTCTATCCGGATCCAATGTAAAACTATGTCAGCAAGTGAAATTAGATTGGGTGGAAAAACTTAACATATTGGGCATAAATTTCTCAACGGTGGAATTTAATAACGTATGGAAAATAAATTATTTGGCTAGAATAGAGGAATTGAAAACTTATCTTCAAAGATGGAAAATTAGAAACTTATTATTGTTAGGAAAAATAACAGTTATAAAATCTCTAGCCCTATCAAAACTAATTCATTTGCTCCTTTTCCTCCCAAACCCACCAGATAGTACTATGAAAGAAATAAATGTATTACTTTATAAATTCATTTGGAATGATGGTCAAGATAGGATACAAAGATCCATTATCATAAAGGACTACTCGAAAGGTGGATTACGGATGGTAAACTTAATACCATTTGTGCAATCGTTAAAAATATCTTGGATGAGAAAATATTAGCGAAATATAAATGGCAAAATGTACGTATATGTCAAAATGATACAAAAAGTTTATGCACACTAGAGGGTAAGTATATACCGCTAATACTAAAAAGAGTAAACAACCCTTTCTGGGTAGATACTCTAAGGGCATGGCAGGAAATAACAAACAAAAAATATCAGACAAATATTGAGTATATTCTTGATGAACATTTATGGTATAACCCAAGGTTTAAAGAACCAAATTTTTTTTATTAGCCACAAAATAATGTAAGGTATATAAGGGATTTTTAAAATCCAGAAGGAAATTTGCTGACATTTAAAGATTTCAAACAAAAATTTAAGGTGAAAGGTAAAAGTGGAAAACTGATATTAAAATAACTCCCAAAGTCATTATTAGGGGATGGAGCGAGAAACACAATTCTTCACCTTTAAATTTAGTGACAATTTTATCAAAAAGTACATCTTTGACACGAGACGAAATGACGTCAAATTCAACATAATTAACCTGCAGAAAACAGTAACTGACCATTATAAAATCGAAAAATATATAGCTGATATATCCGGGAAAGGCGACGATTTTCTACAGCGGTGGAAAAATTTTAATAGTTAAACCTTTGCATTTGGTATTTTAAATCTTCTTTAACCACAACACGTATAGGTTGTAAAAAATACCACATGTCGGTTGTATGATGACACATATAAGTTGCATTTTTAAACGTGTTTGCCTCTTGTACTGTTTAAGCTATTCATATGGTATTTTACAACGTAATTAAATACACCTCATATAAGTTGTAAGATATCACATGTTGGTTGTATAACAACACTTGTAAGTTGGATTATTAAACGTGGTTACTGATTGAACAGTTCAACTTTTCGCATTTCACTACTTAATTTTATATGCCGCATATAAGTTGTAAACTACCACATGTGAGTAGAATAATACCACATATAAGTTAGAGTGTTAGACGTGCTTGCCTCTTGTACTGTTCAAAACGAACAAGACAAAAAAAAAATATTAAAAAGCTTGAAGGGGCCAAATGGCAATATAGTATCAGATTGTAGAGCCATTTTAGGCGAAATGTACTCATATTATGGTTACTTGTACAAGTCTAACCCGATTGATGAAGAAGCCAAGAAATTTGTGTTAGGTTTCACAGCGGTAGCCTTAAATGAGGATGATGGGCTCCTGTGCGAGCAGCCTGTAACACTGGAAGAAATGAGGACATCTTTAGGTGCTATGACCTGTAATAAAATCCCGGGTAATTACGACCTAAGGGTGGAGTTTTATCGCCACTTTTGGGGACTGTTAGGTTCAGTTTTGGTTGGTGTATATGAGGATATCTCCAGCACAGGGGTAAAAAGAGTAATGAAAAGTGGAGTTATTTTACTTATTTATAAGCACAGAGGAGACAGGTCTCTCTTTTAAAAACTGGCACCCAATCAGCCTACTTAACGTGGATTACAAGATAATTCCTAGATGTATGATCAACAAGAACAATCGTTAATGAATGTCAAACATGTTGTGTTCCCGATAGGGATATAGCGACACAATATGTAGTCTACTTGATGCCTTACACTGTGTAGAGTATGATGACGTCGAAGTATATTTCATTAAGCTCGACCAAGAGAAAGCCTTCGACAGAGAAGCACATAGGTTTTTAAATAATGTTTTAACACGGTAAATGTACATGCAAAGATATCACCTGTGAGGTGTGGATGTACCTGTTGTGATCAGATATCACCTATATCACAGATATCACCTGTTAGATAGTACCTGTGAGGTGTACGTGCAGATATCGTGGTTATATTTTGCATGTGAAATGTGAATGTATATGCTGTGGTTAGATATCACCTGAAAGGTGAGAATGTATATACGTTGATTAGATAGTACCAGTGAGGTGTGAATGTATACGTTTTATTTATATATCACTTGTGAGGTTTGGATGTATATGCTGTGATAAGATATCACCTGTGAAGTGAGAATGTATATGTTGTGGTTATATATCACCTGTGAGATGTGGATGTATATGCTGTGATCAGATATCACCTGTGAAGTGAGAATGTATATGTTGTGGTTATATATCACCTGTGAGATGTGGATGTATATGCTGTGATCAGATATCACCTGTGAAGTGAGAACGTATATGTTGTGGTTATATATCACCTGTGAATGTTACAGACTGCATGTTTAATCTGAATGTGTTTATTGTGGTAGCCTGTAAGGTGTGTTTGCAGATGTAAATGTTGTGGTTACATATTATATTACCTTTGACATTATTGTCGACGAGTGGTTGATATGCTGTAATTATAGATTATCTGTGAGCCGTGAATATATAGGTCGTGATTTGCAGCAGTTTTCCTTTGTTTGCAATATAGGAATAACACATCACAGTTAAATTGGGCTTAAATTGTCAGAAAATTAGAAAAGCTAAAATTTAAAATTGATGTAAATATTAAAACAGTTACAGGCTATACTTGTGTGGTAGTTAAAATATACATTACAGGACAATACCTAACAATTCCTTACTATAGCAACATCCTCACAGGGCAGCCGTTTAGCGACCAATGTACCTCACAATATCCTCAGAGTAAAGCTTTGTCTTGCAAGTTTCAAAGTGCGACTGAGGTACCCGTATTTTTATTCCACCTAGAAATTATTTACGTACTACAAGGTCAAAATTCAGTTGGCTGTCGAGTGCAGAGTGTCGATTCCTGAACTGATTGTTACTTTATTAACAGCTGTATTGATGTATTATTTCTCACACATATCCTGTGTGAACTGCTGTTGACGTCTTAGAAATGGATCTTGCGATTATCGTCGTGAACATTCCCCACCCCCACCCACCCACCGCCACCTTTACGGTTTTTGCAATTGCTCTTAGGTTTACCATGAATTTTTAATCTATGGCGCAGATTGAAAGCGTCAATATGACCAGGTCTTCATGCTGATATTCATTTTTGTCTTTATAATGTAATGTAAAGGTCTACCATGAAATAGCAAGCATATACAAGCATAATTAATACCTGATGGCTTATCGTTCAAAGGGTAAAAATGATGAGTGAGGGCTACCACTGGTAGATCAATTTGTTTAGGAAATTAAATAATCCTTTATGGACTGTTTTGGGTATCGGTTTGACCTCCGTACCACAGCAAACTTCTCGACATTCGAAAAACGTGCAAAGATCTAAAATAAACCATATCATAGTAGCAATTACCACAGAGAGTAAACCAAAAACAGGTATAATAGTTAGCAAATGGTCACACGCAACCGGTCAAACCCAGCCTTTATAAAATTTACCTGGCTTAGCGTTACTATTACTGTTCAGGTAAATGCTTAAATAGTAGAAAATGACTTGCCCTCTACACTATGGTTAAAGCAAAATGCACTTAGAATAATGCAGTTGTAATAACTGTAATTTTTTACACGTCACTGATCTAGAAATTCTCCAATTGCTGTATTGTCAGATTTAATAAGCAATCATCTGAAAAACAGGTAAAGGAGATGTTGAATCTACGAGAAGAATCCTGCTTTATGCAGGAATACAAAACACAGCAGCAACGGTAAAACCATATCAGCGACGACACTACAAGTGTTGAAAATGATCACACGTAGCCGTCAACTCGTCCTCGTCAGTTTTTGTTTAACTGTTCATGCAAATGCTTGAAAGAATAAGAATTTGAACGGCTTACCGTTGAAGAATTATGCAAAAAATGCAGTGATGTTTATTGTAATTTATTTAACACCACTGGTTCAGAATAAATAAAAATCGCATGAAAATAATACAAAGTGACCTCTTTGGGTATGCCAGTTTTGAATAAACAAAAATTACAATAGATTCAACATTTTTTAACAGTTTTAAACATCAACGCCATGCTGATCAAACAATATCAGAAAATAATTCCAATATAGGTCACTATACTGAACGTTTTAACACGAAGTTAAATCACCCATACCAAAACAAAGTAAAACAAAAATCTCCGGTACAGGTACCGAGAGTTATCTCCCATGAACTATGGCCGAGTTTACAAAGACGTGGAATAAAAGCATGAACTGCTGACAGCATGCGTTGAAATACATTTTGAAATACATTTAATAATACAAAACTCGAAAAACTTCATCACTTGATACTTAAAAAGTATTGAAGTGGTCACTGCCGACTCATGGCATTTTTTATTACTCGTATTCTGTTAACTTATATCATTTGTGTATACCCTGTTGCATATTTACGTTTGCATTGTCTGAAAACCCCTATTCACATGCATGCATTTCTGGGGTTTTTCCTCCATAAAAAATATAAATACCACAAAGTACAGCCAGTTGCATATACAGCAAAATGTCAGCAAAGCCCTCCCAAGGGCACCATTGGTAGAGCGTTCGATCTCTTTCAACACTTGTATACACAGTGAAAATAAAAATTACCTCTGAATTTAAATGTTATTAGCCCACCACCATAGATGTCAGTTAAAAGCTATAGGCAACGGGATGGGATTGTGACAGGAGTCACTTCTGGCAAATTCTTTCTTTGTCGCGTTTTCAATTTGCATGCTAGATCAAATAGCATATGAGATACCCATATTTGCATCCCACAAAAATTATCCTCGGCCTACGGATTTGCATTTAAAAACGGATTTATCGAATGTCATCCAGATATCACTGAATGCTGTTCTCTTGTATTGTTATTAGCTTTATAATATTTTTATTAGCTCTTCTGTGCTCTTATGGGCAATGGTGTTCAGGATTGTGTTGGAAATGGGTCTTGCGACGTAAGACCCATTTATAGTGTATGAGCAGTATACGAGTATGGGGGTCTTAGATCCGCACTGTACAACATTTCATATAAAAGATTACTGTGTAGAAAGTAAAAACAAAGTTATTAGCAGGTCACATGTACTATACATATTACTAGTGAAATTAGGTCACTTGCCAGTTTGTCCCCGTCCGGGTTTTATCCCTAATGCTATTTTCTAGAATTTATCATGATTTTCGCTAAACTTTGTTGATTAAAATTGTACGTAATATACCTTGATAAGTTTCTTAACCTCGAGTATGTCCCGTCAGTGTGACACTTGTGGTGTACTTTTGATTATATCAGGTGTGATCCAAACATTGATAGGAATCCTAATAGGCAGAGTCCGTCGGCACAGTCCGTTGAACAGATTAAAACTATGTGTCAGAAGGTTAAATATCTTTATGTAAATCGTAGATCAAACGGTAGTGTTTGTAACGTCTCGATTTGATATCTGAAATGCTGAGGCTTGATAAACTGGTCAAGATATGGATTGTACATAAAAGAGTGTGAGATTTTGAGTAAATCAGACTATTTTATGAAGGTATACCACCTTTCGTTGTAGACAACAGCATCAGTCTCCAAACCGTGTCGTTTTCTCGTTCTTCCGAACGGCTGGCGTCCAACTAGAGTCTCGGAGTGAAACCGAGTCGTGCCTTGGGGAAGTTTTAGAAAGGTGTCTGATAAGAGAACCTCGAGTCGTCTCTCTCGTCGAGTACCAGGCCCGGATAGCTCAGCTGCTAGACCGTCCGCTTCACGTGACGGTAGATCTAGTCGTAGTAGAGGCTTTGTGGATCAACGCAACATATTTATATTTGGAACGATCAATTTTATCTTCTACAACGTATATTTTTTGCTCAGATAGCACTGGTTTTTTTCCGCTTCCCTGAATGTTGTAGTCTAATTGTTACAAACAAATCTGGAGGCAAATATTTTCGGGCGTCAGACGTGGTCATTGCGGCTAGAATGTCTGGCGTGGATCGTTTTACATACATGGAAAAGAACTTCATCTTTAAAACCTTCTGGAGACCAGGGATCAAACCCTGGTCGGGTCATACCAAAGACTTGGCGCTACATTACAACAAGGAAACAGAACTGGTTGGTCCGGTGTCAGTATGTGATTGCGTGGGGATGCATGTCTGGTGTGTTCGTCACAGAACTTCAGAGGCAGCAGCACTTTGGCGGCATGGGCTCGCCCTGACACAAGAAGACACAATATATGTACACACCTAATTACTCCTCGCCGTTGTATGATAGAAAAAAGTACGAAGTCAAGCCAACGGCATTCATTTGTTGATACATTTAAACCGAGTTTAATCTAGCAGTCCTTGTGCTGGTCCAAATTATTGGACCGTTTCTGAACGTCTGGGAACAGTCATGCTTCAGTTAAAATGTCCGGCATGGCCTGTTCTTAATCTAGCATACGAGCTCAATGTAAAAAGTGGTTCTTTCCATCATAAGTGGAAACTGTTGACACTATTTACATTACTCCATACTAATTTCGTCTACACTTGATTAATTCTTTTAAACGTTGTTTTCGGAATAAATATTCAGGGTTTCGAGTAGAGCTCTAAACAAGCCCCTGCACCTCATTATATTGCACACAGCATGTGTTTGAAAACGCCTTCATTTATCCAATACTTTGGCAACTCCGTACCCTGAAACGAATCTCGTGAACTCACCTCGCAACACGGCTGATTATGCTTCTATACCTTTTAATGTGAATCCCTTCTGTTGCAATATGAAGAAACCCAGAAACCATCATTTACAGAAAATGACAAATCCCTCCGAGACCGCAGTACAGATGGCTACTTGTGGCTGACGTCGAATGTTACGGCAGGCCTTACCTATTTCCGGCTTTCCGCTCGACAGTTGAAGTGCCTTGTCTCCCATTTTAGTGGGTAAGCTTGGCCAAGTTTACTTTACTCTTCAACTAAGGAGTTCCGGTCTATCGACCTTGCTCACCTGACAAAACAGATCCATCAGCAACAGTCCACCGGCCAGCGATGGACCGCAGCGATCCTGAGATCTACTAGGATGAAACCGTAATAACTCGCCGTGTTCTGTCCTGTAGGAAAGTTTCCTACACGAATACAGCTTCATCCTGCGTTGAATTGTTTGAATGAATGATTATGACACCACATCGGCAATATTTCAGCCATACTGTGATCAGAACAAGGTGAAAAACAAAACATATTCTGGTTTTCGATATGGTAATGAGGACATCAAAAACGAAACAAAAATGTTCGGACATGTGTAAAATCAGATAAGTAAAAGACCAAAACAGTTAAAACTCGAAAACCAGCATATTCTAAAAATAGTACATCAAGAAAACTATATACATTTAACTGTTCATTTATAAATATTTATTAGAAATAAAGTTTATATTTTGTGATATAGGCCAATGGCCCTCAAATTCTTTATGACCACATCGCCAGCGATGTCAAGCAAATCATACATGGAGTTGAGCATATAGAATCTTTGCCGAAAATGGGTCCACACAGTCAACCAGGATATGTTTAATGCCGTACTAAGCATCACATCCAAAACATTAATGGGCAGAGCCCCCATCAAGAATAAAACTGTGAGATAGATGAGAATGACCAATACAGTACCTCTTTTAAAACTACCTGATATCTGCGAGACATACCGTTAGTATACAAATTAAAGCCAATGACAGAGTGAACACTATGCAATTTATTATGGACCTGAAGGTCACATTCACCCTGCCAAAGGGGACGAATATATTTTTAGAATGTTCCATCGAAAATCACTATACGGGATTTTAAGTTTTGATATGAATTTGTATGAGCCGTTGCCTCACTGTCTACGACTGTGTTTCCGTGGATACCAATATGGCTCGGTACCCAACAGAATATAATATCTTTACCCATTTTAATTAGTTTTCTATGTTAAGCCAATATTTCAAGTATCAATGGATTATAAAATTTACTATGCTGTATTGCTAAAAGGCAGGGCAGCGGGTCACTACATATCATTGCACTCTGGGTGTGCCCATAAGAAACATGTGATTTGGCCAGGAGAATAGCTCTGGCCTCAGCAGAGAAGATTTAACGCATAGATGTAAGACGGAAATATGAGACTCGCTGTTCAAAGACAGCCGGAGACGCAACCCACTCCCCATCCTTTGACCCAACAGTATTTATAAATTTATAGTCTGCATAGTTAGCCTTAATTTCAGCAAAACCTTGCTGACTTATAAGAGGATTTGTATTGGATTTTTATGTATACGTAGATCAAATATTAGTTTAGGTTGTGAAAGAAGCCAGGGAAGAGACTACAGAAAAGACACCGGAACTACATCCTCTAGCTTGATGCTAGCTTCCACAGTATGGTCCGTATACAAAGATCAAACGGAGGGATCTTGTGATGACATTTATTAAATTTATCTACATATGATGGATTGAAAACACAGTGTTAGGCAGGGTTCGTTGGATGAGTTTTAAGCTTCGTAGAATATTGAAGTCTGAGTTTAATATGTCGGTGATATAAAGAAGGCTCATTGGCCTCCACGTAAGCACCAGTGCTGACTTTCAAACCTTGGTGATGAACAGGATCCAACATTTTAATATACGACTTACTAGCGGAACGTTAAATGACGCACACATAGTCCAATTTAGACCTAGTTTTACATTTACCTTCAAGCATTTTTATATGAGGTTTAAAAGATACCTTACTATCAAATATTATACCTAAAACTTTGTTTCTCCTACAGTCTTTAATCTGTTTACTACAAAAATTAAGCTAGGCATAAGATGTAATACCCGTTTATTACAAAAATTCATACCGACAGTTTTAGATGATGAAAATCTGAAACCGTTTTCAGTTGTCTATTTCTCAATCTTATAGAAACAAAGCCACAACTGACATTCGATGCTATTCATATTTTAGGACGATAGCATATTAGGAAATCATATACAAATAAAGGACCCTCTTTGCCAGATGATACGGTTTTAGTCAATCTATTTATTTTTATTCTGAACAAAGCAGGCGATAGAATGCTGCCATGGGGTACACCCAATGCCTGCTCAAGAGGGTCAGAAAGTGTGGACCCCACCCGCACCTTAAACTGACGATCAAAAAAAAAATTCTTATATAAATACCGGGAATCGGCCTTTAAGGCCCATATCCGCGAGGCCTTTTTACATACCATATTTTCATGTGGTGTGGTAGGCCTTCTTATGGTCGAAAAATATCGACACCACAAAAAAATGTTCCTTATTGATGAAGCCATCACGAACAAGGTTTCGAATCCAACAAAGCCACACCGTATATTAGAAAGTAACTTGTTGGTTTCAAGAAAGCAAACAAGTCTATCATTTGTCATCCATTCCACAGTCTTACAGACACAGCTGGTAAGAGCTATGAGACGGTAAATAGACGGATCGGTATAATCTTTACCTGGTTGGGGAACTGAAATAATACATGTCTCCCTCCACGAAGATGGAAAATTACCAGTTATCCAAATATCATAAAGTAAGCCCAAAAGAGTCTCAAGTGGCTCGGATGGTAAATGGTCAGAAACTTATAATATACATTACCATGTGCCTTTTTGAATGCAGAGTTTATCTGCAATCGATATTAAAAGTACGATTATAATCTTCTAATAATTTTAGAAGCAAACGCAATTGAATTTTCTCCTTCTGGCGTTTACTAGGTTGAACTTCTGAAGTATAAGAAGGTTTCTTTAAAATTGTCTCAGTTAATTTATTAGCTATAACGGATAAGTTAATACATTATCTCCAACTTACAAATGCTGGACTTTTGTTTTATTATTATTTTTTTTTTTTTTTTTTTTTTTTGCTTTTAAGTTTCTGAACCATGTTTCACACCTTACGAATGGGTGTTTTTGACGTAACCTGCGGATGGTCGTGGGTTTTTCCCGGGCTGGACCAGGGTTTTTTTTTTTTTTTTTGCCACCATAATGCTGGCCGCCGTCGTATAAGTGAAATGTTCTTGAGTACGGCGTAAAACATCAGTTAACAAAATTAAATAACTACCACACCTCGTGGATAAGTCCGAGAGAAGTGATGGATTCGTGATAGGTAAATAGGTATTAAACCTGTCATTGAAATAACATAGTTCCTCCTCAGATACGAACTCTTCAGTATCGTGCCCTTGTTATTTATGTTATTACTGCCCCTTAGGGGGTCATGGGAATTGAAATCTCTCATTATTATAAAAGGTTTTGACAATTGTTCTGTTAAATTACTTAACTGGAAAGCTGAAAAAGAAATATTCGGCGAAATATACACGGAAAACAATGTGATTGTTTCGGACAATGAAACACGAACGGCCACACCCTGAAGTTCTGTATCCAGGGCTACAGGGCTGTGTATAATACTATTTTTATGAAGATAAAGGAGCTGCCTGTAGCTAGCTCTTCCTCATTAGAATAAGTAAAATAATGTGTATGGTTTTTAAGAGTTATTTTATCTTTGTCAGATGTTTTCGGGTCAGTTTCCTGAAGACAAACGGTAATAGGATTTAACGATTTGACTAACTGTGTTATTTCAATAAATTTTACCTGAAGACCTTGACAATTTCATTGTATAGGAGACGTATAGGAGATTTATCTCTATGTTTGGGCCTTTTTGTTTGAAATGTATTAGGTTCAGCTGTTTTAAGTTCTGGTTCTATATTTTTAGATTTTACGGAAGATGTTGACATAGTCTGTGTAGAACAAGAGCTATATTTAGGCTGAGTTGCAGGTTTAACAAAAAATGTGCAAGGATATGGTTTTGGGCTGTTCGTTTCCACCTGGCCAAGTGAGTAGCGTTTGAGTGGCAACAGATGTTGTAACTCGCTTGACCACATTGACAAACGAAGTCTGTGATGATTAGCAGACTAATTTACGTGCTTCTTGGTGCGAGATATTATTTCTAATCATATAAATAACTATTTGTTTTTCCTTTAGGAATATTGGGCAGTGTTTAGAGGAGACCACGTGATCACTGCAATAAGAACATTGTGCCACCGCAGTCGAAACCCTCATGACCTTCCTTTCAGCATCGAAAACAACTGAATTTTTGTTTATATATTGGCCTTTGCCTTGACCAAAATTTTGGTACATGAAACACCTTGTCGGGTTGGGGGTGTACAGGTCAACACGAACCCTGTACGGATCAATATAAATGAATGACGGGAGTGATGTGCTGTTGAACGTTAATAAATAAGTGCTGAGGATAATGATATTAACAGATTTCTTACTGATGAAGCACATTGGTAATCAGACTTTAATTCAGCACAAGTTTTTTTTTTCAGAGGTATCAATAAGATCCCGATCCCTGTCACGTATGGGCCCCTTACAGCTATTCAGAGACTTATGCGGTGAAGCAAAAACAGCCATATCCAAAATGGAAGTCAATGATAAAAAATTTAATGCTCGCTGTATTCGGAAACATTCAATGAAGATATCGCAAGATCTTAATATTTTTTTAGATTTTTAATTTGTCCAGCAGAACCTTGTAATGTTTTTAATATCGAATGAATCTAGTTCGTTTTTGGCTGATGAAACAATGAAAGTCCGCATAACTGTCCGGTCCATTGTCCATTTCAAGAAGATCTTCATTTTAACGTTTTTTACCAGTGTGTATTGAAACATTAGAGAGGTTTTTAATGGAAACACATAATACAAAATTTTTAAGATTCATAGCGCCTTGTCCCTCACCCACCCTGGAGCGTCAACTTGGGCGAAGTCCTTTCCGCGAGTAACCAGCAGAAAGTGTGACGAGACGAGGATTCCATGCCACCCCCGATAAGGTGGATTTTTCGCTCATACTCGAGCAGATTAAGTCCATAAAATAGGGACAATCCACTCGATTGACCCTAAAACCACCGCCCAGATATGAAAATCTATCCAAAAATATTCTGACATATAAACAAGTACTTATAAATGACGTTAAGATATAGTAGAATTCTCTCGGACATCTGGACCCGACGTGACCAGCCGATTGATCGAAGCGGGCCCTCCCACTGCCCATCTGAAGAGAGGTCAAGGCCAAGTGACGTGTTAGGCATGATGATCTCGCAAGAACAACAAACCTTCAGTCAACAGGATCCCGTTTTCCCCAATACGGGTCTTGACCCACGGCCAACGGGTCCCTTCCCGGTAGCCTCTTACACAACCGACAAGATGTGAGCCTATTATATTCACAGGGCCCACGCGGGAGAGCTCTAGGTTAGTTGCCTTCTACGACAAGCTTGCATAGAGGGCTGAGGTTCTATTATTTTCACCCAAAGACCCCACGGGGGTAAGATGCACTGCTTTTCCTGAATCTAAACAGCCATTCGTCATACCAGTCCAATGCTTCTGAAATAGCATCCATCATGCATAAATGTTCTCACAGACTCATCGAGTTGCCTGCATTTCATTAATAATGTCCATGTAAATTTGGAAACCCATATTTCAACAGTTTATAGGCATTCCGATAATTACAAATAGTAACCCCCTTTTGGCTGACTTACATCTGTTCTCGTATGAATACGACTGACTATATTCAGAAACTAGAAATGAGTTTTCCGATCTTTCTCGTTTAGAAAACGATATTTTGATAATCGGCTACATGTAGCTTTGAAAGCAATCCATATACACCAAAGGCTCTAGAAGATGTATGTTAACCTTCGCTGGATTTAAATGAAACCACAGATTGTATAAATATAGGCTCAGATAAAATGTACAGATGTACAAAAGACCAAAACAGTTTCCTCTCTAAAAAGGGGTAGTTTTAGTTTTGAGATTATTTGGACAGCAATATATACCGAAGGGTCCTACAACTGTGATACACATTTTATAATCCACAACTTATATACAAACATGGTACATTATTAGAATACTGATTTCTCTCATTCGCCAAGAACATACTTTGCGCCTTTCAAACATCACTGAAAGCTGCTTGACTGCTTCTCTTTGCATGATTCATACATTCTAATTTATACTATAAAGTAACAGTGTTACATACATAATATACTGGGTGACCGTGTTATGGCAAAAAATGACAAACACGCGCATGCATATAGTCGAGGTCTTGTAAACAAATTTGCATCATATGCAAATTTAGACGCTTTATTTGTGATTGTTTTCATATCGTGAAACAGGGAAACATATTTGAGCACACTTGGGTACATTTAATTTGCAAATTTAAAAACCTTCTTTAATTCAAAATCTGCGTCCAAGTTAAGCGACGCAAGTTAAGCAACTAGCTCTTACAAGGTCAGTATATTTGTATCATTATGACTGGTTCATTATTTTGTCCATTGTAATTTGCTGTTTGTAAGGCAGCTGTACTGCTTCTGAAATTTATTTTAAAACCGCCAGAAATAACATCGTCCCAAATTTAATGTCAACAAACAATACAGTTCACCAGACCTCAGCCCAGAATCTCTTACAGTGTGCAGAGATGAAGTCTTTAAACCCTGTTTATTTGCTGCAGTGGAGGATTGCGTTTTAGCATTTTGAAACATTTCGCAACAGTCGCTGTTCAACTCACAAATATAATCATGGACCTAACCGAAGAGTAGCTGTTAATGGAAGGTATTAAATATAAGAGCTGACATTTAATGTTGAGTGGAGATTATTATATCATTCAAAGAAACTTTTAGATGGAAGCTTTAGCTCAGTAGACAATTCATATTGTCAATTCATGAGTACCGAATAACCTTTACCTTCACCACAGATGCAAATCACAAGGTAAAGTGTTACCGGAAACACGGAGTACCTCTTGTGAGTAGAAATTCTGATGGTCTCCCACAATATATTTATTTAATTGGTCGAAAGGACTAATCGCATGTAAATACTTCACACGATGTATGCATGTGTATGTTTAAAGAAATATAATTTATACACCATGTTGATGAAAGAGCTCAAAATATACCTTATAATAGAGTCTTATATCAGCGCGACCGATACACATTCGATTTGATTTTCATTAGATTGGTATCGGTACAGTCATCGAATTACAATACCGCAGTTCAATCCATTCACTGACCGAAGGAATGAATGACTGTGTTTAGCTTCACATTGGCCATATGTCAACCATCGTAGCGAAAACCCATTCATTATTGCCATTATCATGGCGAAACTATCATATAATGATAATTAAATATTTCATATGACAACAAATACCAGGCATTTGGATCCTTCTATCCGGGCGAAGAATGCCTGTTATTTCCTTTTACTACAAATTGTCAGTTTAACAAAGAAACCAAACTTATTATGTTTTAGTCGAAATGAAGCATTCTCGAATTCACCTTAGTCAACACAATTTAACAGTTTGACCACTGTCATGAGGATATCTTAATCAGCACACGGCGACTAAACTTACTGCAGTCCCACGGGCAAACAAACGTTTTTTTCTGTGAGGAAATAGCGAACTGTGACCAGATATAATTTGATATTATTTTTGCACATTTTTCAAACACGGAAATGACACAAAAGCAGGTGTGTTTCCGGGGATTCCGGTATAACTTCCTAGTAAAATCCCTTGGGAAATCAGAGATAATTTTACGAAAACTCTCCATTGTCAAAATGTTTGAGATGTGAGAATTTATTTTCCATGACATCACTTAACACGTGTGAACCGAAAATCCCATCGTCTCAATCTCATATCTCAAAATCTTTATTTAACGTCGGTTGGTTGCAACAAATTAACATAAGCCAAAGCCTACTTTTTACTGACACGACAAACAATGTATTAACCTAGTAGTACAAAAGAGAAAAAAAAATAGTACTGGAAAATATACTCAAAATATTAGATACTGTTTAGAATCCGTCCTCACATAAGCTACATGTACAGCCAAACCATTCATTTCATAGAGCTTTTAATTCTTTGCGTCCGTAGCCTTCATTTCTGGAGGTTAGTGGTTCCACAATTTTTTTTACGTTGGTAGCTTAGACAGATTTACCCGTATGCTCTTGTTCTGTATCGAGGTAAACTAACAATATGGTTATCTCGGAGGTTGTAGTGTGTCTCCTTTATCTTAATTATGTCATGGAGGCAACCAGGCTGTATATTTTAACAATTTTAAAACCTATAACGCAATACACCTTGCTCTTTATAGGTTATTGGTTAGAGCTCCTGACTTAGAGAGTAATATGATATAGTCTGTTTCATAATTTAAGAATACAAACCGGATTTTTCTTTCATTGGGTTTTTCAAGTTTGTGAAAAAACTTTTAGAGAAGAACGTCCAAATAGATGTACAATAACTAAAATGTGAAAAGATGAAAATAGACAATTTGCGTCGAAGATCGAGACGCATTTTAAATGCGTTTTAAAGCCCAGAAAAAAACAAAAATGAAAACGCTTGGATGACGGTTTTACCTTATTCTTGGAAAGTCACCGACTTTGTGTCCTCGCTCATATTCACATGAACAGTATGAATTGCAAAAATCATCCAGAATGCAATTTCGTCGCATTAAAACTGCCCATCTTATCGATGTGTAAATGTGTACCGGTATGAGTCACTGACAAATGCAGTTTTGCCAGCGCCAAACATTTACAACAATTGCTTATTATAGAGTTAAAGGAATAAGAGTATATTAACCTGAACAGAAGCGTGTCATCCAATGACCTCCCCCGGGCCCTGGGCAACATGGAAAGCACATAGGCGGTAATTCAAAGAAAAGTACACCAAAAAATGAATACACCACGGATAAGTAAAGCTAAAGAACATTTCTTAAAAGTTACAGCTAATGAACTTAAATGTATTGAAAGTGTGTGGATTCTACGGTGGATTTATGATCATATTAATAGTAGTGGGCATGTAGGATATGACGCACGTTTCATTTCTGGTGAATGTATTTATGTGAAGAAGATTTACTAGATTATTTATTATATTGGTCTTTTACGCCTTGCTCAATAATATTTTACTTATACGAGGGCGGTCAGTATTCTGGTGAGAGGAAACCGGGCATCCTTTATGTCAAGAATATTTCACTTATGCGAAGGCGTATAGCATTTGGGATGGAGGAAACCGGGCACCCTTTATGTCAAGAATATTTCACTTATGCGAAGGCGTATAGCATTTGGGATGGAGGAAACCAGAGTGCCTGGGGAATACAGAGACGAGCTTTTTCACTTTTGATATACACATATGCAGCGCAAACGGCCGCAAGGGCGTCGTCTGTTCTTGTTAAAAACAATGGCAAATCCACACGACTTCTTGTTTTATGGCCTTTTCCTTTGTTCTCAGTTTGTTCGTGAAGACGTGCTGTCATCTGTATCAGTCAAACGATGCTTACGTTATTTCCCTTTAGCTGGTACGGCTGTATTCGGGTGGTTTTAATTGCTCCTAGTTAAACAAGCGTTTGGTGTTCAAGGGTCAACACCGCCCCCCCCACTCCACAACCCCTCGCGCACATAATTTCATTTCATTTTTTTTTATCCTAACCCATTTACGGGCATAATTGTGTTTACAAATGCCACAACCGTTTAAAATCTGATACAAATGTGTTGTGACAACCCAGTAAGGCTGTATTATTAAAGGAAAAGACCTCTAGACATCACTAAATATTCCACTTAAAATAGATATACTTTCATAATTTTTAAAAAGATTTTTAAGAAAAGATTAAAAGGCGTTCATACATTTGAATTCTAAGATGGGCTGAATGAACCATATTATCAGAAATTAAGTTCTTGGACGTCACAGGAAGTTTTTTCCAACTCTAATAACGACACAGAATGTTTGAGTAACTCTTTTCACCCATGAGTAAATGATGAGTAAAGTGATAAAAGATTCTCCAAAATTCCTTTCTTTTGGTGAACATCAGGAAAAAAAAGGTGATGTGACATTCTTAGATACTGTCAGTATGGCTCATAAAGCCCACAGTAGTATAGAAATATTTGAATGTCTTAACGCTCTTGTGAAAATCTGAAGGAATAAATGAAAGCATTTTTATGCATAGTTTTCAGTTGTCTGCATGATGAACCTTACTTCATATTTTAGCTTTCTTTTACTTTAATAATTGTAATATTGGTATTAATACACCAGCATATTTCGAATTTCATCTGATACAAGATACCCATGTATATAGCGTCTGTTACGTGTCACTAATGATCGCCAATTTTGGTTGTTTGTGTCATTCATTTTAGATAACTGGGAAATAAGCGACAAGTTAAATCATCATTTAAACCCTAGGTCATCGCGACATCGTCATGAGACAGGTTATGTGGACAGAGATGTAGGTGTCTTACATAAGACCAATTAAAGTCGGGGGCAAATGTATCCCTGGCTCATTATTTTCTCGAAATGCCGCTAATAAGAGCTAGCTGTTGTCTGGATAGTAAACTATTTAAGGTAGACGCTGGCTGGCGTCGATGGTCTCTTTAGTGAGAGTCCAGTTACATATTGCAGTATATTTGCTGGCGGTCATGATGACCTGTTGTTACTAGACATTCACCATGGACATCATGCGTTCGAGTCCGACTACAATCCCGGGCTCCCCAACGGCCTTACATAAATTTGTGTAATGCCTTTCTCAGTCACCTTTTTATGTTGATGTTGTCTTTGCACTATATTCAAAGACAGCTCTGAGTTTAAGTCTAGCTCATAGTGTCATCCTCTTCGACCGTGCGTCAGAAGATCTTCGAGTCTCTCCAGTCCCACGTGAGAAGATCTTCTAACAACCTGTGGGGCGTTGTGCGTTTCCCCAGATTCCCTCTCACCTAGCTGCTGGCCGCCGTCGTATACGGGAAATATTAGAGGCTAAGCTATTTGTCAACAAGATACGAGTAGAACGAGCATGCTTGCAGCCACTAAATAAACAAAGTCAGTGCTGTGTTATCATGAAGATGCGGGTAATCTATATATAGAATGAGGCAAAACAGAACGTTGTTTACAGCAAAAAGTTTAGGGTTATAGGAAAACTGTGGTAATCACCGTCGAACAGTGCCGGCGAATGTAATAGCCTCATACCTTCTCGGTTGTGTGTGGGTGGGGAGGGGGAGGGGGCGGAGGTCTCCACGGTGAACAGAATAGGACCTCAGCCCTCTAGGCAAGTTTGTTGCAAAAGGCAAATAACCCAGACCTCTCCCGATTGGACCCGGTGAATTTAATAGGCTTACATCGTCTCGGTTGTGTGAGGCAACCGGGGAGTGACATGTTGGCCGTGGGTTGCGACCCGTAATCTCTGAGGACGGGATTCTGGTGGCTGATGGCGTGTTGGTCTTGCGAGATCCTCACGCCCAACACTCCACTCTTGTCCTTACATGAAGAGAGACGAGAGGTCGGATGGGACCGGTCCGATCAATGGACTTGGTCACGCCTTGCCTCTTCGTGGTCCCAAAATTTCTCCATAGCAACACCAGTTAGATAAAAATGTTATTTCTCAAATTTCGATTGCGGGAGTGCGTGTGAAGCGTTGGCTGATGGGCCAATCAAGTAGTTTGTGTCTGATGTGCTACCTTCCTCACTGGACGAGATAATGTATTAACATCTCCACCTGATATAACAAAATAAGCTGGCTAAGACAATTTCTAACAAATCCTCTTCTGAGAATTACTCTTCGAAATTTCAACATGTTTAAAACCGGAAGGAGAAAATTAAATTGCCCTTTCCTTCTAAAAATTAAGAAGATTATAACCCTCCTCTTAATATCGAAGAACTTAAAATTGCATTTCAAAAAAAAAATTGCATTTCACACGATACTGCATGTGGACCAGATAAGTCTATTACAAATTTCTGAACCATTTACTATATGAGCCACTTGCAACTTTCTTGGACTTGGTCTTAATAATATTTGGATAACAGGTGATTTTCCATCGTTCTGTAGGGAGTCGTGTATCATCCAGGTGCCCAAACCGGGTAGAGGTAATACTGACCCATCGAACTACCGTCCCATAGCTCTTACCAGCTGTGTCTATAAGACTATGGAACGTTTGATAAATAATAAACTGGTTTTGTTCTTGGTAACTGTTACGACCCAAACTGTCTGTATTATAAAGAGATGGCTTGTTCGAAATACACGACAGTTTAGCCGCACAAAAAAGTAACCCAAAGCCAGCAGATTTTATTTTACAACAATTTATTAGGTTTAACGAGAACAGATAACAAGACTTTTACAAATACTAAAGTACTTAAGTTTAACAAGAAAAGATAGCAGTATCTATACAAATACTAAAGTACTTACATGTACAACGGTGTCAAGTTCAAACGAACGCATACATTGCACAATGCTGAAAACCATACAGGCATAAATGCACAGAGGCAATATTCATAAGAGGGAAAATCCACAGTATAACTGAGTGTATTCCACAATGCTGAAAACCATACAGGCATAAATGCACAGAGGCAATATTCATAAGAGGGAAAATCCACAGTATAACTGAGTGTATGACGAAATATACACAAAATTCCACAGACAGGGTTCGTGTACTTATAAGCACTGTGTATACAAGAGCACAAATTAAATATACAAGTTCAGACTGAACAAGTGCTCAGTGGAGATAGGATATAACAAAGCCAGAGGCTATAAAGACAACAAAATTCAGCACAAAAGGCCTACTAAAGTAACACACAGCGAAAGCATCCAAAACTCTCAACAATTCTCCTTTCTCCTCCTTTGACCTGCTTTCATAGGTCTTATATAGACTGGTAGAATTGTCTAGAATACGAAAATTCTTGAACACTTTTTGTAAACAAACAGGCCCCGAACTGGGAGTATTCTGTAACATTCTAAGGCAGAGGCAGACAGCAGGCCCTGAACTCAGCATATGTAAACAGTGGCAAGCTAAATTTAGAAGCCCACGGCAGTCGTTCACATAACAGTAACAAATGATTTAGTAACTAATATATAATGTGGTTTTCGTCAAGGTAGATCTACTATGGATTACCTTGTTCGTTTTCAAATGTTTATTCGTGATGATTTTATTAATAATGTACATGTGGTGTCGATATTTTTTTACCTTGAAAAGGCCTACGACGCCACATGGAAATATGGTATTTTAAAATTGATTTATTTATTTCATTGGTGTTTTAAGCCGTACTCAAGAATATTTCACTTATACGACGGCGGCCAGCATTTGGTGGAAGGAAATCGTGAAGAGCCCATTGAAAACCCACGACGATTCGCAGGTCGCTGCAAGACCTTCCCACTTACAGCTTGAAAGGAAGCCAGCATGAGCTGGACTTGGACTCACAGCGACTGCATGGTATTTTAAAAGACCTCTTGGACATGGGTCTGAAAAGCCGTTTACCGATACTTATATCTGAATTCTTATCTGATCGTCAGTTTAAGGTACAGGTGCGGTTCTCACTTTCTGACTTATACGAGCAGGAAATGGGTGTTCCTCAGGGCAGTATATTATGGCCAACCTTGTTTAGCAAAAAAATAAAGAGCTTTGCTGAAACATGAACAACTGGTACAGAGGTTTCTTAATATGTGGATGATTTTCCTAATATGCTACAGCGCTAAAAATATGAATAAGATCGAGCGTCAGCTGCAGCTTTGTCTCTATAAGATCGAGAAATGGTCAACTGAAATGGTTTTGGCGGTTTTTCAACATGTAGAACTGTCGGTATGCATATTTTTTGTAATAAACGAAAACTTCATCTAGACCCACAGCTAAAATTTGTGGTAAACAGATTAAGATTGTTGGTGAAACTAAATGTTGGGGTATGATATTTTATAGAAAATTGTCTTTTATATCCCATATAAAATGAGTAATGCTACTAGTACAAAGGCTGTCGATATAATTAAGGCTGTGTCTAGCACTGATTGGGGTGGTGACTGGTCTATTTTATTAAAGTCATATCGTCCATTTATTTATTTATTTATTTGATTAGTGTTTTACGCCGTACTCAAGAATATTTCACTTATACGACGGCGGCCAGCATTATGGTGGGTGGAAACCGGGCAGAGCCCGGGGGGAAACCCGCAACCATCCGCAGGTTGCTGACAGACCTCGGCCTTCAACATACTACAAAGCTTAAAGCTCATCCAACTAACCCTGCCTACGACTGTGTTTTCAACCCATCATATGAAGATATATTTAGTATACGGGACCTTATTGCGTAAGGGAACATCCAACAAGAGGAGATAGCTCGGGTGTCATTTCTGAATTCTCCTCCCTGGCTTCTTCCACAACCTAAACTAATGTTTGATTTGCGAAAAGATAAAAAAGCACGTAGAAATCCTCTCATAATTCAGCAAAGTTTTGCTGAAATTAAGGCTAACTATACGGACTATAGACCAATACATACTGATGGATGGGGACCGCGGGTGTCTTAGAACAGCGAGTCTCTACTTTTCGTCTTCCATCCTCTTCTTCAATCTTCTCTGCCGAGGCCAGGGCTATATCCCTGGCCTTATCATATGTTTCTTCTGGGAATGCCCTGAAGGCGATGATAGGTACTGACTCGCTCTCCTGCCTTTCACCAATACAGCATGATAAATAGAAAAACTCTTACATAAAAACCAATTAAATGAGGTTAAGATATTATTTTCTGCTGGCTACCGAGTTATATTGGTATCCATGGAAACACACTCGTAGACAGGGAAGCTAAACCTGCCCTATATCGAATATAAAAATACCTTATAGAGACTATAGGTAAAATATTCCTAGATGTATTGGCCGCCTTTGGCAGGGTGAATGGGATTTATAGGTGCGCAATAAACTGCACGTTATTCGCCTTGTCTTTGACTATAATGCTTATACACATGGTGGGTCTCGTAGAGAGCCAGTAAATTTAACGAGGTGTATTGGGCATTCTCGTCTAACTCAAAATTTTATTCTTGCTGGGTGCACTGCCCCACAGGCCTATGGACGTGATCATCAATACGGCGTCAAGCAACGGCAAAAATTTAATATAATATTATATATATTATATTATAAATTGTACAATATATATATATATATATATATATATATATATATATATATATATATATATATACACACACATATATATATATATATATATATATATATATATATATATATATATATATATATATATATATAATCTGGATAAACATTTTTTTTAATCTCGTGGTTTTCGAATTTTAAATCTTTTGATTTTTCTTATCTGCTTTTAAACTTGTCCGAACTTTTTTCATGTTCGCTATCATATCGAAAACGAATGACCGTCTCATGTTTTCAACTTGTTCTCGCCAAGATATGGCTGAAACATTCCCAAGGTGACGTTAAGTCATAATCATTTCATTCATTCATTTTTTTTCAAAGCAAAATTCAGTACTTACGATACACTAACTATTCATGATCAGATCGTTTTCATTTTTATTTGACATCCAAACAGATAAAAACTACTTGTATTGGCTACGACTAAGCGCCAATAAGCTCGTAAAAACGAGCAGAAGGTGCGGCTTGAGATTGCCAAGAGTGACGTCATACACAGTTAACGATGGTCGTTAGTTGGTCGTTCAAGGGTACAGTCCAGCTGCATTCCAGTCGATTATCCTACGCCCGTCTTGGTTCCACGGTCGGCGTACGGTGGGTCCACCATGACCGGATCATGTTCCATTGTCCGTGTATAATGGCCGAACAATCCGTTCAGGATTCGCATGTCGTGGCGCTACCATGCTATCATCGTGACCGGATGATCCAAACATCATTTCACAACATTCCGCGGCGCATGATTTTATGACATAACACAACTGCTACATGCTCTCAAGGCGAGTCAGTGTGGAAACTATTATTTACTGCAGTGTATGCGTGCAAAATACTTCCCAGTAATAGACTACAAACACCGATGATACAGACTCGAATTTTGCAGCAAATTGTCGAGCAGTAAAAAATGCTTATCGACAATACACGAAGACATGACGGATTTGCCGTAAATAAGTTCGTAACAAACATAGCATGACCACTGACAAATTTTGATCAGGATGGCAGGATCATTCGCACATGATGGCACGATGGGCCCACAATGGGCGTCAGTATGGCCAGTATAGGAGTAGATCAGGTTCCGCGCGCGATGGCCTGCTTATGGTCCGGCCATGATGGGCGTAGGATATTCGCCTGTTGTGTATCTGTAGTGTTTTACGCCGTACCCAAGAATATTTCACTCATACAACGGCGGCCAGCATTATGGTAGGAGGAAACCTGGCAGAAAGTATAGAAAGTCATTCTAAAATACCTGAGAAAAAAAATACCTTTTTTCATACTTCGGCTTAAACAATGGTGCATGAAAATTGGTGATGCTAGTATTTAGGCCTTTGTGTGTCATTCTAGACCACTGACGTATATAAATTGCAGTTAATATTACCGCATTTTAATCTGAACTCTACATAAGCCATGGTGCTTAGGAATATGTAATTTACTGCTGTTAAAACATTTATATGAGCAGTTAGAGTAAAACCATGAGGTAAGTTGACAAGAGGCCGGATTTCATAAAAAAAACGAACACATCTTACTTAAAACGTTGTGGTTTTGGCCAGACGACATCTTTTGCAAATACATCTAATAAGAGATGTTTTCAATAAGAATAAATTTTCGTCTTTTAATGCGTTACAACTACATAAATTTCGTTTATATCCACGATCAGTTTGTCCCTAAGCAAAATATCTGTTAGCTTTTTATTGTTTATATACCGTCCGCGCAGTCTTAACTCTGGATGGGTCATACTTTTGTACACGTAAAGGCCTGCCTCAAGTTTGAATTTATGTAAAAACTTTTTCATTATGGGGCGTTGAGTCTGTAAAAAAGGTACTCTAACTGAGTGATGTTTATGTGATCCTGTTTGCATTAGATCTGGCTGTTTTACTTTGAATAAATACACATATGACATCGCTCGGTAAAACACATTGCCATTTAACATAAGTACGCGACAAACATGTCGAAGTTTATACCATATTGACCATGAGAGTTCACATTAATTGAAACGGAGGGCGATCTATGTAGAACCTTCGCCGAGCACCACAGTTTACACATTCGACCAGAACAGGTTTCTTGCCACATTGGGTAACACACTCGGGCACTAGGCACCACTGAAATGGGAGGGAAGGAATGTTTCTGAAGAGAATGCCGTATTCTATTCACCAGCCCACGCCAGAGAGCTCAAAGCTTGGCTTATTTTGCGCCAGACTTGTGTCAGATGCTGAGTTCCCATTCTCTTCACTTTTGAGGCCACCCGGGACAGGTTTAAACAGAAATTCTAATAGAGACATGAAACTTCCATTTAAATGAAATCTCAAAGCAGTCGTTTGGGCAGGCATGTCAGAATATGTTCATGGAAATTAACTTTTATAAATGATAGATAGCAACTTGATATATACTGCGGATTGAGGTCTTAGATATATCTTTCCGAACGATAAGCATCGAGCTGCGAGACAAAATCAGTTTGAGGCAAAACAGCACTGATGACGGTGAGGAACTCTAGAATTCAGCCTCGTTTTTGACAGGTTTATCAGTGTCGGACTTGACGATTATATTCAACGGGAAGCATATTTGAAAGACAACGCATGTGCAGTGCACCAAGTGCTAAGTCGGTAATTTTGCTTACTTTCTTAGTTCTGTGGGGGGTTGTGTTTATCTTCGTTTGGGGAAATATCCTTGCGATTTTTTATCCGAAACGTCCGTTTTGATTGATGGCTCGTATACGAATATCTGTTTCGACGCATAGATGTAGTTCAGACTAGAGAATATTATAAATTCCAGACAATGGGTGTTACAATGAATTCCGACGATTATTAATCTGAGAAGGGATAACTGTACTCTCTTTGAAGTAGAATGTTTAAAGGCAGCAGGCTTGCCATATGCTTAAAGATTGTAAAGCATTTCAGGCTATGCATGTATTTCAAAATCTCTCGCAGTAGTGGGTAATAAATTTCATTTTAAGGTAATCTTAAAGCATCGGGCGCCCGTGGGTGTCGTAACCGCATTTCACCAGTTACGTGTGACTAGTTGTGAGCTGTCCTACTGTCGTCGCTGCTTTTGTTTTACTCTTGAT
This sequence comes from Liolophura sinensis, assembly GCF_032854445.1. Taxonomy (NCBI): domain Eukaryota; kingdom Metazoa; phylum Mollusca; class Polyplacophora; order Chitonida; family Chitonidae; genus Liolophura; species Liolophura sinensis. The sequence continues at coordinate 6,771,636 of NC_088305.1, read as the reverse complement.
ACAATAAAGCTTTTATAGCGACATAAGATTAAAAACAATTTTTTGCATTTGCTGAGGAATTATATACGCCACTTAAATATATTTGGCGGCTTAATTTTAACGGTACTGAAAAACGATTTACATCTCACATCGACTGATTTAGTTGGAACCAAAGGGTCAACTTAATAAATGAAGCTAATACAAAATGTACTTGGTCTAATGATACAATAAAGTGGATATTTAGTTGAATGAAAAATAGTTATAGGCAATCAAGCAGGGGAAGGGGCTAGGGTGACGTTAACTTCACTATTTGCCGTGACTGTCTACAACTGACTTTAATATGGCAAACACTAATAAACACTTTTATTTGATTTATGCATTTATTTATTTATTTGATTGGTGTTTTACGCCGTATTCAGGAATATTTCGCTTATACGACACCGGTCAGCATTATGGTCGGAGGAAACTGGGCAAAGACCAAGGGAAACCCACGACAATCCGAAGATTGCTGCGAGACCCTCCCACGTACGGCCGTCGAGAAAGCCAAAGTGAGCTGGACTTGAACTCTCAGCGACCGCATTGTTGGGAGGCTGCTGGATCATGCTAAGGTTGGCGTGTTAATCCTCTCGATCCCTGATGCCCCACACATTTATTATAACCAGCGTCATTGGGATCATTGTTGTGGCCTCTTGGGACAGACTTCTGGAAATGGCGACGCGTATTCTTCTAATACAGCAGCAAAATCAGAAACAGAATTTTCTACTACTGTACTTTAATTCAGGCTATGAACTGGAAGTATTCCATTGTAGATTTAGTGTGACAGTGTGATAACTGGCAAATGGTCACACGTAATGGGTGAAATAGGGTCTCTTGGCAGTTTACGTCAGGGTTTTATTCTAAATGTTATAGATTGCAGGCTTCAGTCTGAATTCCCCCGTGTGGTCTACGGAGTGAAAAAAAAGACTACGGCCCTCTAGGCAAATTTGTCGTATGACACAAGTCTACAACAGTGCTTTTCAGCTGTCCTATGCAGATAAATATAATAATAGTCAAGTGAATCCTTCGTTCGGTCTACGGGTTCGGGAGCATATTGTAGAAGCTAGCACCGAACTAGAGGAGATACCGTACCTTCTTCATAATTACAGACGCATTCCCCGGAGCTATAGAAAATGATGCCTTGCGAGGGCTGTTGTGAAATCCCTATGGGGAGTGGGGGATAACCCGTAGTCGACCAGAGCTTCCGTCACACTTGTGTGAGCCTCACCCGCTCGAGAAGACCGGGAGAGACACTCTGCAGGGTGTTGGAAAATTTACCTCTTTGCCATATTGCTGCTTTCCAATGCCCTTTAAAACTCTGCACACGTAAACTGTAAAACTCCCGAGAAACTGATGTTTTCGAAAACGTCTGCGATATATGCATTGATTAGCTGTGTTCAGTTCAACGCCGGCTAATAGAATCTCTCGTTCGGTATACCTGAAATGTCAAAACATGTGGTCCTCAAAATGTGAAGGCTAACTATTTGCCACCGGTACTAACATCGTTGTGTAAACCGGCGAGCAGTGAAAGACTACGAGCGTACATTAGAAATAAATCTGAAGAAACGTCAGTAGCGACACGATTGTATACAAACTGTTCTTAAAGAAAATTAAAGTTTCGTACATTCTGACATTTTTACATAACTACCTACTTATTTTACGATATTACCGAGCCCATAATATCGAATTAGACATGTTGTGTGACATAATTTATGCATCTAGGCTAACGTCAGAAACCGACACACGTGTTTCCAGCCATACCAGGCTGGGGTAGTTGTGAAAGTTTTAGTCGGAGTGCACTCGGTGCTGAATACTACATTGTGTAATGGGTGTTTGTCCAAATTCGATGAAACCTTGGTATGGAATCTAATTAGAATACAACTGTTAATAGTTTATGTCCATTTATGGGACTCTTGACGTGGCTAGGGCCGTCTGTCTGAGGTTGGATACTCCAGCTGATCAAGGCTTGCTTCCCGTGAATTAAAAACCTTTGTTGCCATATTAAAATTAAAACCGATTCAAATTTTTTTCTCAGTAGGTAATTGATTGTTCACCATTATAGGTACCTGCAGGCCTGCCGATGATTTGGGAAAGCTGCTTAAAGACTACAGCCGGATACATGTAAGCAGTGAAGTTTAATAATATTTTAATCATTTTTGGGCGCTTGATTTCTGGGAATAATTACTGTAGCGGTTCTGTATGCAGTCTTGATTTATGTAATCCACATACACGTTGCGTATTTTGCCTCACTCGTGTTCAGCTGAAGAGTTTGGTCAAGATACTTGACCAGTTTAATTGAAGTCCGAATGAACTGAATGAGCTTTCAAAGGGATGAGTGCTCAGGTACCTGGTAATGTATCTGCTGGTTGTATGTGATGAAGACGTACAGCACAGAGAGGAAAACCAGAGTAGTGATGACAGTGTGATAGCTGGCATACACCATGTCATATCGTGCACCCTTCGTAACTTTGGAGTATACTTTTAGTGATTAGTAGATAAATACACATCAGAATTTGGCAATTCTTCTGTTTACTTTAGACATTTATTAGGACACAGGAACATACATGAATGGTCGTGCCATGCATGTTCCAGATAAACAGGTACCAGATGAACTCTACATGGTTAATATTCCCGTGAGGAAACTGGGAATTCAGGCCATTCAACTTTTCAGTTGGACCTAACCACTGAAATTTTACTTTTCTGAGCAAACATTGTTCATATATTTTCTACGAAATTACCGATGCCTTTCACAGCAATACGTATTCAGAGTTCGATATACTCTAAAGGTCATCTGGTAAAGGGCGGCGTTGAAGGAATTTGATCAAAGTGCAAAGCCCGGTCCGGCTAATTGAATGACATATACAGGTTCTGCTAACTTTTCTTGATATATCCTTGGTAATATATTACAAATTATCCTTTTATAATTCTACTAAATGTGTACATCACCCCTCCCAACCACCACACTCCCAAATCCCCCTTCTCACTGCAATTCAGCTGTCAGATGTATGTCCTGTCCCCGACAAGTAGTCAGTAATAAATGGAAAGTCTGCTTTTAAGTTGGACACGAGTGCTACTGTAGCAGGTGTTTTATCCACAATCATGAAGCAGAGCACCACAGATCCTGAACGCAAACCATAGTGACATACAAGAGAATTACTGTAAATGCCCTTTTATTAGCGGCTACAAACTTTCGCGGATTTCACGAGGAAACACATTCGCGGGAATCAATTTTCGCGGATCTTAACAGAATTTTTGGACAACTGATAAAGGAAAATCAATCTTCATTACAGAAACGCCAAAAGTAATAAAACAACTAAAGCATTCAAGTATCAATGTTATCATTTAAACTTGTTTGCAATGCTATACAATACAGTAACTTGATCAGAAAAAGGAAATTAACCCTCCTAACCTTTTAATCTTTTGAAGACTGTTAATCTTTATAAGACGAATCCCTTACCTGCTGTGTATGCAAATATTCGTGTCACTCATTCCGGGAGACGACGAAGGATTAAATGTGATATAAATAAATCCCACTATTTAATCCTCATGTATCAGCAGTGTCAGTGAAACCTTGAGTGAACTGTGACAGATTTGAGTAAATTTCTCAGAAATCTTCATTATGAAAAGGAAGTTCGAAGCGCGGAAACCCCTAAGCGATGTATAGGGCGCGCCGGAAAGGTGACCTGAGTGGAAGGCAAGTACAGTCGATCAAAAAATAGCCTCTCTCATCGCATGTATATCGTATCACGTACACACGCCCACTACAAATTATCGATTTGTATGTCTCTTAGTGTGGCAAATAAATCAACAACAGCAACGTCGCAATGTGGCGATACTTAGACGAAGCTAAGCCTCCTTAAAAGAGAGTAAGATTAACTGACGATCAATTCAGCTGGATTTGTGAAAGCCGGAATACATACTAATTAGGTATTTCTAATTAACGTGTTTGAAAAAAATATTAGAACTGTAGTATTTCTTAAGGAATTTATAACTGTAATGCATGATACATTAATAAATTACTTACATGGGTTTTGTGTTCGATGGCACTTATTTTCGCGGAAATGTGTTTGTACGGATATACTCCTCTGTTTCAGAAAGGACTGAATTTTTTTAAATAGTTCCTCCAGAGTATAGGTCGTTATGGAAAACGTTGTTGCGGCAGTGGTAATATTATTAATTAAGCTCCTCCAGAAGAATTTGATAGTAATAATTCTTGCAGGCAAATATAATATTATTAGGGGATTTGTCCGCAGGAACGATCACGTATTTTCTTCGAAGGTCATCAAGTATCTTTCACACAGCAGGATCCTTCAGAACTTACTTGGCTGTCGCATGAGCATTAGTATTGATATGGTGGATTGCATACACAACCTTTTCCTTAACAAGTGGCTAGGACTGAAGGTTCTACCTTCACTCCTTTGGACCATTTATTTGTAACATTTTCAAGCGCTGAACGGACTATGTTCTTAGCTCTCATATTTAACTTTCTTAGTTCTATACTTTGGACCTCTCACCAGTAGATAATCATTGTTTACAATATCAATGAAGACAAGCGTTCGGTAGATTCAAGACACTCTCGCGCGATATAATGCCTAATGCGGTGGGGACAGAACCCACCCCCCAACTACAAGTCTCCACCTGGCAGGCCTGGTTAATGACAGCAGGAACGACAACAGTCCTTTTCAGGGCCACCGCTTTTTTTCCGAAAAGAGAACTCTCAGTCTGAGCACTTTAGGTTTATGGGGTTTATGTTTGTCATCATGACAGGGTTATGTCTGTGGGAATGGCCCCCCTCTATCGTTCCATGGTGGGGTGTTGAATGCTCCCCTGTAAATAATGCCACACAAACTTGGGTTTTAAATATCGGATAGCGTAGTTTGTCAAATGGCATGGTGAGTATTTTGGGTAGGAAATGACAAAGAGATATTTTCACCAGGTTGATGTTCCGGTGTCAATATCTTTGTCTTCTTTTTAACAAGCGTGTATACTGAAAAATGACATCGTTGTTGCCTTGTGTAAGCTATATGGGGAGGATGTCTCTATAGGCCAGGGTAGGCCTATACTGGCGCGCCGATATCATTCACTTCCTGCTCCTCCCCACGATATGACTGACATATTGTCGACATCGTCAAGCCATAAATCTCTCCTATGAGGAAATTAACCTGCTGTGATTGGATGTCTGAACACCCCATACATAGAAAGTGAAGATTTGATTAGAAGCTGCGAAAGGGTCACACTGGCTGAATTATCAATATAGTATAAATAACATCCGAAAGTTGTAATCCTTTCCTGAACATGCAGAATTTATCATGGAAATGTGTAGCCAAGGCTATATTTAAGTGCATGTGTTTCGCAATGCTGCTTGTCGGATTGAGTTTGGATGTTACGTTTATTAACGATTATCCCGTAAGCCTTAATGAATCTCCAGATATCCGTTTTTTGACAAAATACCGGGCGTGTCGACCATAGGGATGCCTGTCATCGTTAATGAAACGCGAACACAATTCACTCCTTGAGGCACCGTCTAAGAGGATGTCGTGGCGGTTCTGTCTTCTTTTGTAAATGCTAATGGTGTTATGGATTCTAAATGATTTCTCGGAAGTCTTTTAGAGAGATCTTGTGTTACGTCGGGGATATCATGAAGAACCGGGTTGCCAATGCTTTTGTGATACACCTACCCTCTGGTAAGTTGCGCCTTCGGTGTAAGGTACTGATTTATTAATCTGACAGAACGCTGTTTTGTCCTCTCCTAAATGTCTATTAATTGTTTGCCTCGCAGACTTATATTCGTCGCCCAGTGAATGACAACGGTGTAGTGCGAACGATATTTTGTCTCCTGTTCTCTGGAAGTAACGAAAATGGTTTTACAGCAAAACCTATCTGAATCAAAATGTGGAAGGTGCTACACTCGCCCGAGCAGTTGACATATACTATGTCTTTACTAGATGGTCAAAATCGCCCGGATATTCTGGGCATTCTGTCTTCGGTAGCGTGAAGATTTTCTCTGGGTCTGACAGTGGTTATAGGCATTGTAGTCAACAATAAACAGTCGTCATCCATCTACCTGAAAAATACTGTAATAAATGGTGTGTGAGGATGTGGGCATTCACGTGAAAAAAATCAATTATGGTAGTACATGCATGCCGAACTCATAACTGATCAACAGGCTATATTAATTGGCCATCCTTGGTCCTGAAAATTAACTAACCTGGGAGAAAAAAAGTGGCGGTGTCTTGGGATTAATTTATAAACATCTTATTTTGTGCTGAGTCACAGGTATACATCTACTGAAGAAAACATACTTTTAAATTTCGGCAAATTTTGCAGCTGTCAAAAAGACTGCGTTAGTTCTAATTACTATACGCTTATCAGCGCGATCGCGTGACATAAAAGGCAGACATGCCACGGACTCTCCTGCAGCATTCAATACAAAAATTTGTCATTTGTTCGTTTATACATTTGTTTATTTCTACAGTTGTGTGTAAATTATGCGTCACGTTCAAGAACATCCCACTAGTATGACAGCACTCATGTTTCCAGTTTCAAGCCGTAACAGCTTATTGTCAATCTTTCCTCACTAGCTTATTTTAATACTTCAAAATGCAAAAGCAGTTGAAAATTTTTTTTTTCTGACAATGCATGGAAGTAAATTTTGGCTGCTGTGAAGCTGTATCAGGAACCTGAAAAGTTTGAAACTAATCCATCATCTCTGTGTCTGAAGGCTAAGCCAATCAAAACAAACTATAAAAGAAGCAAGGAATCATGTAGCGTGCTACAGGCAAGAAATATTTTCAAAGAAAGAAATCGCACGCAAAGATTTCTGCTTCGTTTACTAGGAGAGGAGTTCAAAGGGGGACTTGGTACACTATAGTCTTATTTCTGTTAGAGGGTCGCCCATATTCAGCTGTCTGTAAAAATCAGTCATATTCGGTACCAAAATTGCCTTTATGTTCTAATTCGCCAGCTCAAACGAACACAAAACATTTGTCATTACAACGTAAGTTTTACTACCTTTAGAAGTAACTAGGGATCGCCAAGCTTCCCTCCTGGCCTGCATACATGTGTAAGACATGTAAGGGATAACATACCCATTGCTGATGGTATTTAATACAAAAGATCACTAGCTCCGACATATTGCCAACAGTGAAAGGTTTTTTGTTAACCTGCTTTACACTTTTTGTTGTAGCGTTTAGCTCTTTGAAACAGTCAGAAAAACACAAAGGACTACCAGATAAATGTTTTGAGAAGGGAATGATACTTATTGACATCTCTGAAAATTTTTCGAACAGCGCGATTCTTGGCATGCACCGCTCGTCCTCCGAATCGCTGGCTAATTCGTCGGATCCTCCCAGGGAGTCATCTGCTACGGGATGATCGTGTAAGTTGAAAATCACAGTCCCTAGAACGCTGTATTCCGTCGGAAACAGACGCTACCTGTTCAGCTATATCCGTGTTGAAATTAAGTTGTATGCTATTTCCGGTACACTGAAAAACAAGACTATCGATTTGTTTGCCTTTTCGATGACATACAACGCTGTTCCCCACGGAGCATAGACAATTTTAGATTGACGCAAAAGCAGAACTGATTGAAAATATCAGACTCTACTGAAGCTTCGTTAAAGTCCATGCAAGAAAACATGACCATGCACAACAAGAGTCTAACCACTGATTGTCAATAAACATATATCGGCACTATTGGTCGAGCGTCCGCTTCAGGAGCGGTAGATGCAGGGTCAATCCTGGGTGGAGTCACACCTAAGACTTTAAAAGAGGAAATTGTAACTTCCTCGCTTTGTGTTCAGCATGAATTGTATAGTACAATGAGTGGTTGACCCGTATCAGCATAATGGCTTACTTGCCTTCGGTAAGGCGTCTCAGTGAAGCAAAAAACGAGCGGTGGAAATCCATCCTGCAACAAGGAGGCACATTACACGCACTCTAAGGATTCTTTCGTCGTCATTTGACAGAAAAATTGTTAAGTACGACGTTAAACCCCAAGCACTCACTCACTCACTCACTCACTCACTCACTCACTCACTCACTCAATGACCATGCTCTCCACTGTGCCGTTATATTTCATATTCTTACACTTTGAACATTCAAATAGCTACTTCGTATGAATATTAGTAACCGCTACAGCACCGGTGACCACTGTTATCAATAAAACAAATCAATTTATCTGGCCACATAGTCTGAATGTCAGTTAGCGCTCCCGTACCAATAATAAATATATTCAGTCAGTGTCGTGGGACAACCCAACCTCTATACACTGATAGGTTGGACGTATATATCATTACAAAAAAATTGCAGTTAGGACACTTTTTCTAATTCATAATGTTAAGTCAGTATGCTCTGTTTTGACGGCAAGAATCAATTACCTCGGGTGACGTCATAATTGTTAAAAAAACAGTGGCATGCTGGAAATTGGGCGGAGTTAAATATGCTGTGAAGGAGGGTAACGCCACTCACCTGAACTGTTGTTGACTTCACTGTAAACCCTGTTTCTGACACTGCTATGATCAAAACTGTTTAGACATTTTCGTACAATATGACCTTAAAAAGGGAATTCCATCTTATCTCTTGTAGTATATGATCTCACGACAGCATTGTTTTAGAGATGGGTATTAGGAAATCAAAGCCTTCCAGTTATTCGCAGAGACAGCAGTTTAGCCTTTACTATTGAATGGAGTTTGTTCTAACCGCTTGTTGGAGAAGCCATTGTAAAATACACAACTCTCCACCCTAATTGTCAAGCATGCAAATTGCTTCCAATAATTATGATGTCGCCCGAGTTCTTGATGTGGATACCAAGCTTATGGATTATAACATAATGAATTAGAGGGTCTTCTAACTGAATATCTTAGTATTAATATGGAAGCCCAACGCATTAATGTCTAGATCTTATGTGATGCTGAATAAAGGCAGTTTTGGTAGCGAGTATGACCGATTCTACAGACATATGGCTCTCTAAAGAAATATACTATAGTATAAACTTCAACTTCATAAAAGTTCGCGGGCATATTGATGAATTGATCCAAGCGTGGAATACATTTGATCATAAACCAGCTGATTCTTCCACCTGAAAGGACTAACACGAAATGCTGATGTTATTGAGAATCCAGTTCTCAAAGGGGGTGCTTTTTTTCACAAGGAAACTTACACTAATGAAATCGTCTAAAGCTGTAAAATATTGTCAAGAACAGATTTGTAACAATATCAAAGCTAGAACAAAAGCATTTTAAGACCACTTAATTGAAATATTTGGGTTTTATGATACGTCTCGGAAATGCGATGCTGTGATCCAGCGAAAATTATAAAGTACGTAGCTCGATGTGTGTCCTCATCAGCTGTAAATTTGTCTTTGTGCTTTGTCACTTTATGGTTTTATTGTCTTTTCAACAGATCAAAAAAATCAGCGGTGCTGTATCAGCAGGTCAACGCCATCCACAGAAGAATTCCTGTTAACTGTTTTATTGCTTATCCAATAAAACCATCTCTAATCCTACTGCACATAATTGCCATGGATACATTTCTTCACACGAAAGGGAAACCGTCGATTACGTTTAATTTCTGTAAAAGCTTTTCTTCTCTGGAACATTAAGTACGTACAACTTTGACGAAGCTGTCCAAGGTTGGTCAAATGTTCATGCATGGTGCAACTCTGTATACATGCTATGTTCACCCCGTTAATTACACTAGTATAAGATTAGAGAATATTCTATAGGGGAAAAAAACATATATGGCGTTACCCAGGCAACACATTGCCTTTTAACCTATGTACGCAGCAAACATGCCTTACATCAGTTTTACTTAACAAAATATGAAAGCTGTTACTCTATAGTTTATAATGTAAAGAAGTGTTTCAATCGGAAAACATTCTTTACTGTCATTAATTTGAAACGGATACTTGTTTACACATCAGATAGAAGCATGGTTTTTTTGGAAGTTTGCCATTCGCGACTTACGAGGCTGAGATATCCTAGAACCTTTGCATTGTTGTTAGGTTGTCTTCAAACATGTTATTTGGAATCATTTCAATGAAAGTTCTCTCAAACAAAAACAGGGCCAATTTGAAAAATGACAGACTTATTTACCCCATTTTCACATGTGTGCTTGTACTCAAGTTTTAGATAATACTCATGCACCAACGGACGCCTAGCAGTAAATATAGAAAAACCTACAAAGTTCCCCACCCACCTCCTACGTAAAGAAAATGCTAAAAAAGGTGAAAACCAAAACTCCGAAAAACGTTTGTTTTAAAAATCCCCAACTGTATTCTAAACGAACCTATGTGATATCTGCAGTAAAAATCATTCATTATCTGAAGCTACTGAAATAGTCTATCCTACGCGACGTTCGTTGAAGACCATTTGATCTCATCAAGTGGGGAAGTTGGTCAGTTCCTTCTAACTGGTCGGTGGGTTACGACGGGAACTCCGGCATCCTAATCAAGTGAAGTAAATCAATAAATCAAATAGCCTATTGTTAAATTGTAAAGCATTTTGACGCTGTATGGGGAGTCTAAGCCAGCTAACTCTACGTAGGAAGGCCTTCAGGCAACCCGCGGTTGGTCGTGGGTTTCCTCTGCCCGGTGTCCTCCCACACGGAAAAATATTCTTGAGTACGGCGTAAAACACCAATCAAAAAAATAATAAATAGGCACGCAAAGATATGGCTGAAATACAAAGGTATATGTGTAGGCGTAAACACAAAGCTCCACACAGTCTTGCTTTCACTTTTTAAACACATGATTGGCTAAGCATGTAATGAGAAAAAATGTTTGGGTTGAAAGTGGAGGCATTAAACATGTGGAGGGCACAAAATAGTTTTGTCTTGGGATTCTTAACATGTTTAGCCCCCAAAATACATGGTAAACTAAACATGTGTGATACCTGTGCCACGCATAAGCCGCTTCCACTTGTTTGAACACGTCATCACCGAAACATGTAGACAAATGAGGCGCTTAACTTTGTTCTGCTGTGGAATTAATTGTTTTCATTCACACAAGTATTTTAGGAAGGTCTGTAAAAGTATGCAACGTTTAACCATTCAATATAAAGCATTTAACAGATCTCTCCCAAGACCTACAACCATTCTACCTGAATAGTATACCACTATTATACTCCAACCAATGCTCACATCCTAATACAAATGTTCCATGACCAATAAAAGATGATTACGTGTTTACACAAATCGTGCTCAGCAATTAAAAGGCACGAACCAGATACCTCGTAAATTTTGCTAAACGGGTTCAGCATTTTGATACCTTGTGTGACATGTCAAATCATTTCAGGAGTCTCCGATGTTTGCAAATCCCCCACGCCACATTTAGAATGTATTGCTGATGTGGTGTTAAGGGTTTTCACGTGTTACCATTAGCCACCCGATCAGGAGTGTAATAGTTTAATTGAGATTGAATTTACGTGTTCGTGGTCAATTATTCATATTTTACACAGGCTTTGTGTGAATAAAGCCAAAGCAGTTTACCTTTCTCTACTCAATACACAACCTTCCTCTGAGAAAAAACACGTACCCAATGTTAGGAGATCTGTTCTATCCATTACACATATTCAATATTCACTTTGTAAAATTGTCAGACATGTCAGCCAAGGTTAGTATATGTGTCAGCCTTCAATTCATGCAATATTTGAGTCTTATTTCACAAAATGTCATCACAAAAGTAAAACAACCATATACATTCCCCCGAGCAAGCAAAACCGCTGGGTCAGCCACGGATACATGTAAATCTCGGTCTATTACTTACATGTGATAACGAATACCAATTACAGTAAGGAAAACAAATAGTTGTTTCATTAAATATCGTCTTGACTATTATTAGACAGTGGGAATTGGCTGGAAATTCATGTGACTGGCATCTAGTGTTCGGTTCTAGGACTTGCCTGTCAGAGCACATATCCTCCACTCCACATCGTTACAGCTGACACGTCAGCCCCCGCATCCATCTTCTTCTTGCTAGTATAACAGTACACCTCGCCTAACACGGTTAATACTGAAGCTAAACACGTTGAGCATTTAAAGTGCTCATCGCTGTTTTAAAGAGGAGTATTAATGGCGACCGGAAATACCTTTTAAAATACGTTTATGCAAGACAATGTATTTTGCAATATGAAATAATTAAATAAACAAGGAAGTGTTTAACTATTTATTTATTTAATTTAATTTTAATTTATTTATATCATTGGTGTTTAACGCCGTACTCAAGAATATTTCACTTATACGACGGCGGTCAGCATTAGGGTGGGTGGAAACCGGGCAGAGCCCGCGGGAAGCCCACGACCATCCGCAGGTTGCTGAGAGACTTCCCGCGTACGCCCGGAGAGGAATACCAGCAGGAGCTGGACTTGAACTCACAACGACAGCATTGGTGAGAGACTCCTGGGTTATTACGCTGCGCTAGCGCGCTAACCAACTGAGTAAAAAAAGGGGTTATCGACCGAACCTGAGGTATTGTCCAGATTCTCTGAAAAAGAAACTTGACGTCAAAGTGCAGCTTTGATGTTTATTTCGGTTTATTCGGGTTTCTTTCTAACAAGGTGGGTCTACGACAAACAATATATGGGTTTGACTAAGAATACGTGTATGAACAGTCAGAGCATGACTTTAATAGGATGCTGTGAGCACTTCAGTGCTATCCAAAAACTTGCCTCAGTGTATCCGGAAGAGCAATTGGCAAATTGACACGCCACAAAATTGACATATGACCGGTTAAGTATGACCAATACAAATTTGCCTCAGTAAAGATTGTACCTTATGTGCTTTCGGGTACACACATTGGAAGAAAAAACCACAGTTCTAAGCTGCCGTCATTAACGCAGGCTGAGCGACAAGTATAATACCAGTTATTAGAGATAAGCTGACATTTAAGAGGATGATAAAGCAGCTTTCTATCTTTATTGTCATCTTCACAAATCTGCAGCTGAGAATAACGTGGTAACTTAAGAGAAGAGGGCCTTTGTGTGCAGAGCAACGATATTCCTGAATCAATAATAGCCGAGTGCTTTATGATAGCCCAAACTTGTCACAAGCCCTTTTCAAAAGAAAATCCAACGCTTTTTATCAAAAACACCAACCTTATAGTATTTACAAGAGGAAATATAATTCAGGTAGGAGAAGAAAAGGATTCGTTATTGAAACAAGGACGTAAGTTATGTGACCGCGCCTTAAATCCATCTGAAAGGCACACTCAACGTCAACATACCACTATTTTGTTAACAAAACAAATATTTCTTCCGGATACTGGGAGAGTAATAATGACTTTTTATCGAATCTTCACGGATAATCGTTCATAAAGAAAGCATCCAACCTCGACATGATAGACAGTATTGCCCGAAAAAAATAGCCCTAAATAATGCGATTTTTGACCTGGGACATCCATGTTGGTTGAGAGATGGTATAGGAATATTTGTTTCGAATTTGCTTCTTTGTAATTATAACAAACCTTCAGCATGCAACATTCATTAACTACATGTATGCACTTGTTATGTACTCAGTCTTGCTCGTCAGAAAACTTCTCTATGACTCGCATGGGTCTCTCTCGCGTAGTGCGTTCTGTAAGTAGCGGAGGTTGTCATTCATGCAACGTAACTTACAATTCAGCCCAGCTGTCTTCCACAGACATGTGGGTCAGTTTTCCAGTAGCTGGCCACATGGCGGTTTACTCCACTCATAAAACTCACCGCCATCGTATAAGTGAAAACCTATTAAATATTGCCTTAAACTAAAATCAGTTAAGAATGTATATAAATAACAGTTCAACGCAATGTTAGGAGAAGTCCACAGACCTTTGGCAAGTAAATTACATATTATATGTAATTATTATTATTATTATTATTATTATTATTATTATATATCGAAACCATTTCGCGGGGCCTCCGTGTCTCAGTCCATTAGCGCGCTAGCGCAGGGTAATGACCCAGGAGCCTCTCACTAATGCGGTCGCTGTGAGTTCAAGTCCAACTCATGCTGGCTTCCTCTCCGGCCGTAAGTGGGAAGGTCTGCCAGCAACCTGCGGATGGTCGTGGGTTTCCCCCGGATGTGCCCGGTTTCCACCCACCATAATGCTGGCCGCCGTAGTATAAGTGAAATATTCTTGAGTACGGCGTAAAACACCAATCAAAAAAACAAAAAAACAAAAAAAAAGAAACCATTTCGCTAAGAGTAGCTCGTTCATAAGCTCTGTGGTCTATTCTTTATTCCAACCTTTGTGATTACGTTTAGTTCGCAAACTGATTACGCAGCACTCATTCCTTGCAAAGAGAAGAATGTTCATGTCAACCCAGTCGCGATTGGGCAAGAAAAGGTAAACCATTGTTTTCAAGGTTCCAAGGAAACAATGGAAGATGGTTAATCTTATTTTGTTTTGTTGTATGTTAAATGTTACGACAACAGGAAACAGGAAACTGGGAGTTAACTTCACTCGCATTTAAAATTCGTGCTTGAGAAGGACGTTTGATGACATAAATATCCTTGTTTTTTTCAGTTTTGCTTTCACCAGTTTGAATATACATTCAGGAAGAAATGTACTTCATATCGCGTTAGCCGACTAAGTCGTATACAACAAAATGATTACCTTAGTATTCTGGAGTGATGCAATAGTACATCCAGCACACGTTTTTTCTACCTGTAAATGATGTTTCATGTTGAATACTTGAATGGATTTCCGTTCAAAAAAAAAAAACAGCTGGGCGATCAGACTGGTCGAATCAGACTGATCGAATACGACGTGCAATTTCATGCCACAGTAGCATGCGACAAACCTCATCGTCTAAACGTGTTTTATCAAATAGACTTGTTCTATTTTCGTTCCACTTGTCGAATGCGATGAGTCGCTACGCCAAATCGCATCATGTGATATGTGTTAGTGGAACTGTCATAACCCCACACACATGGCAATCCAGCGAGATCCACACGATTAGATGAGTTACAGTGTATTGTAAACCGTGAGTCATATACATCGATATGACTCACGGGATGATTGCTGATATCAAAGACTACAGTATGGGGTGTAAAATAAAAGCCTTGTCAATAGTATGGCAGTTGGCAAATGGTCACAGTTAAACGGTGAAATCCTTTCTAATGTCAATTAACCTCGATTAGGGCTTCATTCTAATTATTCATGTACATGCTCGAATGATAGTAACTTATATCCCCCCTCTTTGCTCTTTGAGCAATTGTAGACCCGTGACGTCCAATAAATTGCAAATAACATCCCTGCATTTCTAAAATCTAATTCTGCTTTACCCATGGGGCTAGAGGGCATGCAATTTGTGAGTACCTAG
The DNA here is from genome assembly GCF_032854445.1 of Liolophura sinensis. NCBI lineage: Eukaryota > Metazoa > Mollusca > Polyplacophora > Chitonida > Chitonidae > Liolophura > Liolophura sinensis. The sequence goes on along the minus strand of NC_088305.1, from coordinate 6,756,322 downwards.
CCATTTAGATGAATAGTTTATAATTCATGAATTAGAATAAACCGTTACTAAGATCAACTGACAAGAGGCTGCTTACGTCTGTGACCAATTGCCATCTATCTCATTGTCCTCAATGCTCTGGTTTTTTTCTCTTTTCTGTAATTGTATTATAATGTTTGGGCACCTGAATCCTTTAAGCCATAGATAATAGTAAACAGTAGAATACACAGAAACACTCTTCCAGATTAAATTCCTTTCAATCTTGTGGTGTATAATCAAAGACATGCTATCATATTCTTACAATATGATTACACGCGTACAGCCAAGACACAAAACGTTGGGATAAAACAGTATGAAAGGTGTGGCTGCATCCGCGGCAAAAAAAAAATTAAACCTTTGATCAGCTGATAATGTGGAGAACATCGGATAAAGATTTAGAGATAAATATTCTTGCACTTTGCACCAGTCATAGGCTTATTGCACCAGCAATAGACTTACTGCACCAACAATAGATTTATTGCACCATCAATAGACTTACTGCACCAACAATAGACTTATTGCACCAGCAATAAACTTACTGCACCAGCAATAGACTTACTGCACCAGCAATAAACTTACCGCACCAGCAATGGTCTTACTGCACCAGCAATAGACTTATTGCTGACAAGTAGAACAATCTTCCATTGGGACAACTTATTCTGTAATGGAACATCTTCCAGGCAGTGTCTCACGGCTTCCGGTTTGCTGACGTCTAATTTTTTATCTGCTTCTTGTTTATGTGACATAAGAGGTTACTCAACAGGAATTACTCTCCAAAATCACGGGTTAATGAACGTGACATTTGGCAGTGGCAAATTGGTAGAAATTATATGATGGTAGTTACAACCCTGAGGCTTAATATTACCCGTATACTTTTTGAGTTCTTCTAGACCAGTGACTTGTAATAAGTTGTAATGAACATCGCTGCATTTTTTGGCTTAATTCTGCTAAAACCTAGGTGCCAGGGGGCGTGTAATTGACTACTATCTAGGCATTTACATTGAACAGTTGTTTAGCCGTTCACGAAAACGGATCACAGCTACAGTGAATCCTGTTTTCTTGCTTTGAATACTTTCTGGGCTCTTTGGTAATTTTGTGGTAAACGTCATTTTGGGGAATTGGCCTGGCGATTATTGACCCGGAACGTCCTTATTGGTTGACGGCTGGTATACGAATGTCTGTTTCGACGCACTGATACATTAACTCCAGACAACAATGCCTCCTTAAGTTCCACTTTATACACGATGTCTCGTTGTTGACTAAGTAGAATTTCTCGGGGGCCTCCATGATGAAAATGGTTAGCGTGCCAGCGTGGCGTAATGAGTCAGAAGCCGCTCACTAATGCGGTCGCCTCATGTTGGCTTCCTCTTCGGCCGTACGTGAGTAGGTGTGCCAGCGGATGGTTGTGGGTTACCCCCGGGCTCTACAAACAATTGTGGGTTCTTAAGGATTGACGTGTTAAATAAAACCTCCCTATTACACAATCATTGGCATCTGCAAGAATATTCCTCTGGTAATCCACAATCAGTATTTATGTCGAAAACATTAGTAGTTTGATTCGTATAGAGAAGATGGTTCCAACATTACATATCTTACCACCATTAAACCATACCACTTTATCAGAAAACATGGAAAATGCATATACATTATCTTGGTTTTCTGGCGATACCGGTAACCCCATACAGTTGATCCGCATAGGGGCTCTAGTTTCAAAGGTCTTCTCTCGCACATTCAGTTTTCTTTGATGTAGAGCAATTTTATTTTAACTGGCGCAAATTTGTGGGTCATAGTGGGTACATATCATGGTAATCCCATTTCCTTCTACGTTAATTTTGCCCCATTATTTGATCATCAAAAATAAGAAATGCTTTACTAGAAATATCTCGGCCCGAAATAAGGCAAAACTGAGTTCAGAAAAATGCGCACTCTGTCCAGAAATAGGTGTTGTATTGGCGTGCATCGACCAGTGTTATGCTCATCCCGGTTGCCAGGCCTGGCTACCACAAACAAATGCGAAACAAGGACCAGAAACCAGGATGTGTTTTGTGTATAGCCCAATTTCTTTCATTCTACTATCTCACGTGGACTGCTCTCAGCATGTTCACGGAGCAAAACAACTTGGAGAATATTATTTTACTTCTTTTACTTGGAGAATATTTCTTTTAACATGTCGCCTATATCCAAAATCACTCATGCTCACTACCAATAATGTTTTTCGTCCATGCCACTTAATACAAGGTCTACATCTTGGCATGTTGCACATCACATTGTGAGGAAAATGTTCTTAGAATACTTTTTCTCTTATACAATGAGCTCAAGGAGCTCTTGACAGGTTCCCTGAGTTAAGATTTTATTCTAACTGTTCGTGTAAAGCAAATTCCACGCCTCCTGTCGTCAATTATAACACTGACGAAATAAAACTGTGTACCATCCTTTCATACACCATCAAAGAAACAAATCACAATTTCCAGTCGTTATTATTAGCTCGCCGTTGCGAAGTAAGGCGAGGTATTGTGAGTGTGTGTGGAAAGTGGTGTTGGTGTTAGTGGTGGTGTCGTCGGTGTCCCAGTGAGCTTTTTCTGTTTTGGTCAGTTGAGTAAGGTTTTGTTATTTATTTGATTGGTGTTATCAAGAAACATTCAAGAATATTTCTCTTAGACGACGACGGCCAGAATTATGGTGGGAGGAAACACATGACCATCCGCTGGAAGACCTTCCTACATACGGCCGGAGAAAAAGCCAGCATGGGTAAGATTTGAGCTGTTGGGTTTCCCACAACCCTCGTTCTTTATATGGCTATTGGCTGAGTTTGAAAATCAGCTAGGTATTAGTGCTGTGCCTTTATATTTATATTTTCAGGCTTTAGCTTATAAGATACATCCAAACACTGACTTACCTATTGAAAATGGGCATCTCTTAGTTATATATTATTAACTGGGGGCTGAATTTTATATCGTACATGCAATTTGTTTTTTAATTTACATGACAGCAGCCGGGTCTTATGTGTGTAGCGAACACGGCACAGAGTTCCAGAAAAGAGAAAACAACGAGACTTTCACCATGTGTCTGACACACCTTCTTATTATAACTAACATTACAGAGAACTCCATTTGAGCACACCACACCATACTTAAGTACCGACCCCGATAGCACAGTTTGTAGAGCGTCCGCTTCGGGAGCGGTAGATCCAGGACCAACCCTGGGTGGAGTCATACCTAAGAACTTAAAAGAGGAAGATGTAACTTTCTCTCTTGGCGTTCAATATGGAGGGGATAGTGCAACGACTTGTTGACCCGTATCAGTATAATGGCTCGGGTGGGGCCATTTACTTGACTTCGGTAAGGCGTCTTAGTGAAGCAGCACTAGATAAAAGAGCGGTGGAAATCGGGTGGAAATCCGTCCTGCAACAAGGAGGCACATTACATACACTCCAAGGATTCCTTCGTCGTCATACGACTTAAAAAATGTTAAGCACGACATTAAATCCCAAGCACTGACTCACTCACTCATTCACTCTTAAGTTGAATATGCCCGTAATGAATGATGGAGTCTTCAGTGCTGGACTGAAACACCTTTTTTTATTTTAGTCTTCGAATGGCAGTGATCTGTTAGTCTACAAACCGAAAGCAAAACGTAATAAGTGAAGTCCATCGGTTATGTCTTGATTCCAGATCGACAGCAGAACTTTTGTCTCCCTGATGAATTGACGCATCAGTCTAAGTTTAGGAGAGGCGCGTTGGTTGATATAAGTCATGTTCGCAAACAAAGCAATGTATGTCGAACTCATAAAAATGAAATCATCTTGATAACAGTATGCTTAACAATGAACAAGCAAATATCATTCTGGGATATCTAGACCGAATTATTTGTCGAGAAATGGCTTTGTGACTTAAGCTCCATATTTTCCACGGCTGATGTGTTGGTGACAGACCTGCGGTAGTAGGAGGCTGAGCATAAACGCGGGGAACTCACCGCCGAGCTGTCCCGGCGATTGCACCTAACCATACGATAATATCCGTTCTTAATTTCGCGCATGCGCACAGCATAAATGATTGGGTCGCACACAGAATTGGCCAACCAAAGCGAATACAGGTAATAGTCCACGTGCATGACGAGTTTGTACTGCGCCATAACTCCCATGTGATCTATTTGTGACTTGACCAAAATATACGCCTCGAAGATACAGTGAGGCAACCAGCAGACGAGAAAAGACCCCAGTATGAGCAGAGTTGTCACCAGGCCTTTTATATTTCTCCGCATATGTCTCTGGTGACGGCCTGCCATTTTCTGGTACTGATATATCGTGTGAAACACCTGGCTGTAGAACACGGCCATGATGATGAAACAGACGTGAACCAGAGGAAATAAAAGGTATTCCGTCTCGTATTTCGTACAGTAGCCCACCTCGCAGAAATTCACAAGCTCCATACCCTCGCAATACAGATAAAACTGACCGGGAAACAGGAAATCGGAAAAGCCGCAAAAAGCTGCAAGTATCCAAACGGCACCGATGCCACAGGAAACCCTCTTGCCCGTCATCAACTGAATATACCGGAGAGGTTTGTTGATAGCCAGGAAGTGATCTAAGGATAACAGAACCAGATTGAAAAGAGATATAGTGTGAGATGCCATTACCAGCGCCTTCAATACCGTATACAAACAGAGCTTTTGTCCGTAATCTTTCCCCGGCCCCAGAAAAAAAGGGAAGAGCGCGTTATTTATAACCGTAGTGAGGATGGTGGTGCTGACGAATAAATCCGAGACGAGCAAACTGATGATGAGACGCTGATTGGCTGAGAGAGGGCCGGAAATGTGACACATCGCCGTCAAAGAGGCCATGTTAGCCAGAATTCCCATCACAGCCAGAATCATGTTGAGCGTACGCCCGATGTTAAAAGGGGCATCGTGGGCGGCCAGCGAACTATTGTAAAAGTCGAGGAGACTGAGATTGGTTAATTCACTGAGAGGTAAATCCGACCCGGTCCGATTGGAACTACAGTCATCTCTAGGTACGTAGAAGTGACCCATGCCTCCGGCCTGGCGCACTGGGATAAATCCCAGAACTGGCTTCAGCAACTCAGGACATCTTCTGTAAATCAAGGAACCTGGAAAGACATAAAAGAAAAATACGTTTAGTATGCATTTAGTCGGTGTGCTTGAGCCATTTTCGTTAGGTGACAGTTTGCTTGGTGTTTTGTGATGGCTCGCACTTAGGTCCTTCATTATGTTAAAAACTCAAGTTAAAAACACAGGACGTCCACAATTTGACTGACCGACACACACAAATAGACTGAAGTAGTTATGTGTCATCCAGTTTACGTGAAAGTTTAAATTCTTAATATGAATGAATGATTTTGGCTTAGTGCCATGTGGGCAACACTTTAGGCAAATCGTGGGAGAAATTATTTTATGATACATGTAACAATGTCTTGATAGTGAACGGAAAACGACTGTACACAGAACATTATAAGTCAGAAGGCACACGAACGTATAATGCCTCATTCGTTTACATCGGCTGTGACATGGGTGTATCACAGATATTAAACACTCCAGCATAGCAAATTAATGCAGAATAAATACAGTATCATGCCTGGCAAATTAGTCACAGGTAACGGGTGAAATACAGCCTTTTGTGAAATTACCTCGGATAAGTTTCATTTTGAATGATCATGTGAATATGTAATAAGTAGCAAATTTACACCTTCTAGCACGATGCAGAATTACGCAAAAAAAATGCAGTGATGTAAAAAGTTTATTAAAGACTAAAATGATGTATTACTGAATTCCATTAACCTGCACCAGGTTAGGGGCTTTTATAGAGAAGCACAAAACACCTAAGGAAAGACACTATGTATTGGCTATCACAGATATACCCAGTCTAATGAAAGCCTTTGTTTGACGCCACTACTATCGCCAGTACAGATCTCAGCGTTGTTATCGACCTTTTCGGTAGTACGCTCGAATCATTACAACACGACGCACCTTCAAGTCAACTTTTGCCACTTTTCCTATCAGGGCTGGATAAGAGTCCTAGCATGATAGCAGCGCTAATAGCGTTCTAAACATCAGTCTAGTGAACGATTCGGCCGATAAATGGTTCCTAGGCATTCAGGAACTATCAAATGTATTAACCAGTACATGACCGTGTCATTCAGTGCATACTACCTCAGGTTTGACTCCTTAAATTTTTCTCATACGTGCCATGAACATCTGTGGATCTTTTCCATAAAAGGTCGGCTTAAACGGACGGTATAATAGAAAACAGGCTCATCAGTCTATTAAGAGGCAGTAGATTGTATATATATATATATATATATATATACATGAACACGTTACTGATTAAATACAGATATGATGTTAGATAAGTCGCCCGAGATCAAGAGCTGTTTTGGAATAATTATGACGTGACCCGAGGCTATGAAGTCTTAGTTTCGACCACAAACTTTTAAAGTTTCAACGCTATGAATGAAAAAAAGTACATTAGATGCATTTTCCTTGCAAAAATGCAGGTGTACAACATATCAATGTGTAGAGCTCATGGTTTTACGTGTCACCGGTGAAAGGCAATCACTGCTCTGAATTGATGGATCTTACTGTCACGAAAGCCTCAAAAGGAGAGAAGATTGGGATTAATTTTGATTATTGCGTAACGCTGATATCTGCAATATTGCATCCGTGTCTTGACAACATAGAAAAAGTAAAGTTAATAGCTTTACACATCGTTCTTTAGAATTGTAAGCCATGGCTTAAACTACAACTTGAAATGGTGGTATTTTCGAAACTCTCTCGATCCTTTGTCTGATGTCCGTCTTAGTAAATGCAGAGAATTTGGGACAAGAGGGTTTTATAACACATCTCGACATTCCTAGTTAAAGCGATATTTCACAGTTAGATTTATCCGTTTTTAAATTTAATTATGCATGTCTTATCCCCTGGTGAGTTTATTGGAGTTTTACGACATAATTACACTGACTTAGATCAATTCCTTGCGCAGTGGTGTACGGCGACAGGGAAATTATCCCAACGGCTAAGCTCTGATTTTTAGGGGAATTCAGATGCGATTGCGTGTTTACCAGAGACTTGGGAGGAGGTTAATAGAAGAAGCGACTGTTAGTAATTATCCTGCCCAGTTGTGAGGTATACTGCCTGTATCTTTGTTGTGGAGCCTATTGTTAAGGTTTAGTGTTAGTAGGTTCACTTTATTTATTTGAGTGGTGTTTTACGCCGTACTCAAGAATATTTCACTTATACTGCGGCGGCCAGCATTACGGTGGGAGGAAACAGGGCAGAGCTCTGGGGGTAAAATTACAACCATCCGCCGGTTGTTGGTAGACCTTCCCGCGTATGAGCGATGTGGGAGCCAGCATTAGTTGGACTCACAGCGACCGCATTGATGAGAGGCTCCTGTGTCACTGCGCCACACTGGCGAACATTTCACCGGTGAATTTGTGAAATGTTGATCTACTCAATGTATCACTAGGGGATGGCAAAATTATATGCACTATACTGATCAGTTGTGCGTGTTGAGCGTTCCAGTTGTTTAATGTTTGCGATTTGCATAGCACAATGATTAATGTCATCTTTAAATATATTTATTTATTGGCGTATTTCACTTACTTTACACGGACGATAGTTTAACTGCAAATACATTTTATTACGAGAATAGACAATATAGACAACTGTAAGCAAACCGTCTGATCGATTGGTGTCAGGCTGCCTTCTCGGGTTTGTGTATTGCAGACTAACACCATAGCATATTTTTTTACCTAATCCTGCTAAAGTCATGATGATATAGTGTTATTTAAGCCTTACGTAACAGTTAGAATAAATCCCGATAAAACTAGATATGCTATCCAAAGTTGTAAATGATCAGAATGAAATATGCTGAACAAAACAAAAAATTCACATGTAGAGAAATTAATTATATAATATCGGCAAGTACCGTAATTGCTAAGTCTAAGCTGATTCATCCGATCATGGCAATTATGACGAACCATGCAGGGTACATGCTCTTTTGTAAAAACGCCTCACTGTGTTTGTGCGACGTCACGTGACCACAATTTCATATGGCCAAGGACTAAGACGTGTGCAAAATTTGCTGGTGAAAAAAACATGCTGGGAATCCTTGAATGATGAACAATTCTCATGACACGCCTTACAGATGTTGAACGTAGACGTGCAGTTGGCATGCTCCAGTCTGGCAAGTCTACTGTGGCTGTTGCATGTACCATTAGATGCAGTAGAACGATTCACAACCGGAGAACACGCCTACATTAAGCAGGTAAGACATCAGATCTCCCCAGGTCAGGGCAACCACGTGTGAAGAGACATACCGTGCACAATCAAGTTCGGAAAAGTGATTTGTGAAATCGTTTTACGACCGCAACGTCAAGTAGTAACACACTGTCCAGACCACACGAAACCGCTTGCGCGCTGCCCATGTTCGCCCCCGGGGTCATCATGTTGATCCGATACTGACATAGATACGCCGTAATTAACGTCTACGCCGGGCACAATTTCACCTGCAATGGAACCAGAGACAATGCAATGGGGTATTGAACAAATCAAATTTTACGCTGTGATTTGCTGACGCAAGAGTGCGAACGTGGCGTCGGAGCGGTGAGCGTCACGACCAGTGTTGCGTACAAGAACTATGCGTAATTGTTTGGGGAGCTTTCTGCAGGAACGTTTGCTCACGTCTTCTCGTAATAGGCCTGCTCTGAATTAACTCCCTTGTTATACCACAGTGACTATTACGTAACGCAAGATTTTGAGGCGTGAAACTACGAGGTGGGACTTTGCCCATTTAAATATGCCTTATGTAGGTTATGTCGCTACAGTCACAAATATTTTGTAGACAATAGAATTTTAAAAAAAAAACATGATATTAGTCATTGAGAGTCGCAGGAATGGAGGAACGTGTCAAATGAAGTCGATGTTTTTTCAGCCTAAAGGTAGAATATACATGTATAACATTTGACAGATTTCCCGAAAGCTGTCTGTTGTATTTATTTTAATTAGGGTCAGGATTTTTGAATTACCTCCGAATGGATAAAAAAAATGGATAAGGTTTATCCTGGACTTCCAAACCGGCTTACAAAATCCAAAACTGTCTTAAATCTAGATCTTCTACCAGATTATGCCTCTTTAACTTCGACACTAGCCATTAGCTATTTTCTGATGTTCCAATTCACCAAAGCTTACTCCTACAAACGCACCTCTTAAATGGGAAAGTCTCCTCAAGAGAGGTAATGCGGTGTTGCCCTATTCGTGAAAACTTCAGTGAAGCGGGAATGAATCATGACCAGGTCATTTGCCCGGAGCTGGTGCCATTCATTGCTCTTCAATGATACACCCCACACAGAATTGACACGAAATTCCCTGCAAAATGCGGATATTGACGTCATGGAGTATCGAGAACACTCCATAGGATGCTTCTCGAAGTCTCCGTGCCTTAAGACTTCAGCCCCAGAATGTTCAAGAGCTGGCGCAGGTTGCGTAATGTCATATTCACGGGTGTTAGGCAGTCGCTGCCTTGCCGTTTTGAGAATGCAAGCGGAAAGGGTATGTAACAAACTTCAATACAGACGGCTAATCCGTGAAAAAATCAAAACAAGTGACCCCATCAAGCTACTGTTGACTGTGCAGGGTTCGACAAGCGCACTTTGATGCCTAATCCAGTTTAGTATACGCTCATTACGTCCACAGACCAGATTTATCCACCAGCCACACGCTTTGTTCTATATTGGTATGTTTGGAAAGCAAAATAACTCATGGGAAGTTCCTTTTTTGTTCAGTATATGTGCTTGTGCAGGCATATTCTAACCACAAGAATCTGGTTTACGGAAGAGACAGCCACAAACATGTCAAGTGTTCATTGGTACACTGAATGACAGAGATCTGTATAAGTACAGTTGTGCGTGATCTTGAAATGATTGTGTATTGTTTCTGGTGACGAGAACGCTCAATTCCGCTAAAAAAAACCCGATGCTTTATCGGCCATGAAGTTTTGGGCCATGTGTGTGAAACTGAAAAATAAAAAAAAAAAGTTTAAATATTCAGTAAAGTGTGTTAAACATTTAAGAATTATTTATTTATTTATTTGATTGGTGTTTTAAGGTGCACTCATTTCACTTAGACGATGGCGGCCAGTATTATGGTGGGCGGATGCCTGGCAGAATCCGAGAAAAAACCACGACCAACCGTAGGTTGCTGGAGGACCTTCTTACGTACAATCAGAGGTGAAGCCAGCCTTGGTTGGACTTAACCCACAGCGGTCACATTGGTGAGAGGCTTCAAGGCCATTGCACTGCACGAGCAAGCTAAACGGTTAGCCACAGAGGTCTCTCTACAAGCTAAAGGGTGGAAATACTGTTTAGGTGTCTAATTGCCCCTCTTTTGGGGCATCTGTTGAACAGTATTGTCGAGGGTTGCAAGTCAACATTGGCCCGTTGCATTGGCTATACATTGAAACGTATCTCGGTTACATGTTTCTCATCTGTTCCTCGTCATGTCTTAAAAACCATGAAGTAAGGCCTGAAGGATAGTAATAACAATTACATCAAAGCCAAAAGGGAATAAAATCAATTACCAAATGCAATCCTTTCCAGTAGTTCATGAAGGTAATACCTGCCAAAGTTCATAACAAAGTTGACTAAGGCGATACGCCATTGCGCCATGTGTGAAACATATATATCGAGGCGTGAATACGTTACAAAAGTTTTCCAGGTGAAAATTCCAACCTTCAAATTCGAAACGAAGGAGACGGACGCTTTCTGTAAGCATCTAACACGAACTATTTATTACAAATACAAAATCGATTAGAGCATTAGAGTAGTAAGAATCCATTTTCATTGTGGATAGTTTAGGATGATTAGCACAAGAGTCCGTTTATGAGAACGCACGGAAACCCAGCGGGTGTTGTGAAACCATCTCAAGAGATCTAACTTCGTAGATCCAGGAAAAAAGGTATGACAAAATTTGAGGCATTAAGGACCCGCCCCCTCCCCCCTCCTTGTTTTCCCTTAGAAACATCGACTTTTGCTCAATCTTGCGTGCGGCGGAATTCTCATTCGGGCAGAAATTTCCATCACTTCATTTATCACACGGTGGATCAATTGCCAAGCTAATTAACGAAATGACACACTTAAACCATCACAGCAAGGGTTAAAAAAGATCTTTAAGTGAAGTCACAAAATGAGACATCCTTTAAACAAAACATCAATCTGAAACAAATCACATCAAACATCGAGACAGTTGCATGCAAACCCTGCAGAAAACTGCTAATACAATAAAAGATTCCATATGCCTCTGCCTACTAACGATACGGAATGAAACTGCTATAAAGACAACAAAAATTTGCTATTAACCTGCGCACTAACCTCACAGAAAGAAACTGCCAAGATAATACCGATTCGCTATTAATCTGCGTACTCACCTTAAAGCATACAACTGCTCAGGCAATAAAGAATAGCTATGTACCTCCGGACTAACATCACAGAATTAAACTGCCAAAACAATTAATATTCGTTTTGTACCTTCATACTAACACCACGGAATGAAACTGCCAAAACAATAAAGATTCGTTTTGTACCTTCATACTAACAATACAAAATTAAACTACCAAGACAATAGTAATTCGCTGTGTACCTGCACAATAACATCACAGAATTAAACTGCCAAAACAATTAAGATTCGCTATGTACCTTCATACTAACATCACGGAATGAAACTGCCAAGACAATAAAGAATCGCTATGCACCTCCGCACTAACATCACAGAATTAAACTGCCAAAACAATTAAGATTCGTTTTGTACCTTCATACTAACATCACAGAATTAAACTGCGAAAACAATTAAGATTCGCTATATACCGTCATACTAACATCACAGAATTAAACTGCCAAGATAATACCGATTCGCTATGTACCTTCATACTAACATCACAGAATTAAACTGCCAAGACAATAGTAATTTGCTGTGTACCTTTATACTAACATCACGCAAAGAAACTGCCAAGATCATACCGATTCGCTATTAATCTGCGTACTCACCTTAAAGCATACAACTGCTAAGGCAATAAATAATCGCTATGCACCTCCGCACTAACATCACAAAATTAAACTGCCAAAACAATTAAGATTCGTTTTGTACCTTCATACTAACATCACAGAATTAAACTGCCAAAACAATTAAGATTCGCTGTGTACCTTTATACTAATCTCACGGAATGAAACGGCCAAGACAATAATGATTCGCTGTGTATATGTGCACTAGCATCACAGAATTAAACTGCGAAAACAATTAAGATTCGATATGTACCTGGTTAAGTTTAAGGTTCGAAAAATGACATCCGTCTTAAATTCTCGTGTATGGTGTTAAACAACAATGGTGTCTAATAATTAAATAAATAAGCATTATGGTGGGAGGAAACCGGAGAGAACCTGGGGGAAACCCACGACCATCCGCAGATTGCTAAAGGACCTTCCCACGTACGGCCGGAGAGGAAGCCAGCATGAGGCGGACTTGAACTCACGGCGTCTCATTGTTGAAGGGCTCATTACGCTGCGCTAGCGCGGTAAATGAATAGAATAAATTAAAACGGTTAGCCAGGTTATGTTGTCAGGATCCACGATATTGCCGTGTTAGCATTTCTTGTATCCTTATGAACGCCTATATATATATATATATATATATATATATATATATATATATATATATATGTATATATATATATATATATATATACGTTGTTCATAAAAAAGAAAAAAAAGTAGGAACGAGTAGGAATAAACTGGATTTGGACCTGAGACTTTTCGGGGTTATGTGCAATGGACCTACTAAGGAGAGTCAAAAGAAAGAGTACATCTTTTTCAGATGCAGGCTCTGTACTGATACTTTTTGATTGAAAAAGAACCTGGTACGGTAAGGCGGAGAATCGACCCCAGAAAGGTAGGATAAGAAAGTGAAAATTTCAAAATCCCATCACAGTTCTGTAAAGCTCCAAATCAGAAGTATAAAACTTGGTCGAATTACCCATAAAAGTAATATGGCCATAAAAGAGATGGTTGCTTAGTAATAGCCCGCCAAAATGCACTCTCCATTAAAAACACTAATTTTTCGTTCAATCGAGGTACTGTGTCTTTTATTTAAAATATAAAAATCAACGTTAACCAGAAAAATCTCTTTACTGAATCTTTCATGTGCTGTCAAAGTTTTGTTCTTGTTAACGTATGGCTTCATATGTATAAAATAAACTTTATAATGTGATCAGATTCGTCATGTTTTGGCAAGTTTAAACTTCGTTTTTCGACCATATTTTGTCAGGCATCCGTCATGGTACAGTGAAGTAACGAATTCGTTAGTAAAGGAGTTCGTATCTTTCCTCTTCCCTTTATGTTTGGCGAGGTACTTGTTGTGTGAGATAAGATACAGGCTGTCATATATTAAATAAGTGCTATTATGAATTATTTTATCATTTATTTAATTGGTGTTTTACGCCAGAGAGATGCCAGACATGCTGGACTTCCAGCAACCTGCAGACGGTCGTGGATTTCCCCCGGGCGCTGTCCGGCTTTCTCCCACCATCCTGCTGGCTGCCGTCTTCTAACTGAATATTCTAGAGTACGGCGTAAAACACCAATCAAATAAATAAAATAATCAAACCATATGACCGCTTTGGTGGTCTAATAGTTAGAGTGTTCACTTTGAAATCGAGAGGCCCGGGATCAAACCCGGGTTGGGTTATACCAGAGACTTTAAATATGGTACTAACACTTGTAGTTGCTGACTCGCTTGGCGCTCAGCAGTGATGGAGCAGGGAAACAGGACTGCAGCTCTCTGGCAGCAAAGACTCGCTCCGCTGCAAGAAAACAGAATAAATGTGCACATTCCTAACGATTCCTCGTCGACATACGACTGAAAAAGTGGCTAAGTACAACACAAAGCCCAAACCATACACACAGAAAAAACGATATGTCATGTGTTCAATATTGGTACGGCTGAGTTTGATTTCTCTAGCTTTATCAGCTTAGGAGATATTGGTGCTTGGAATTATCGAACAAAAGATGTAATAATCCTAACAATTGCGATAATGGATTTCTAAATATAGGTGTAAACGTTCACAGCATTGGCATGGGCTCAAGCAAGTATTTCAAATGTGTTCGTAACATCCAATTATTCCAGATAAGACGTTAAAAATGGAGAAAAAAAAAACACTCGGAAATGCCTCACTGCACTTGTTTTGCAGGGTAAGTTTACCATTTCCCTTGATAAGATTGCATAAATTCATTCAAATTATTATAATTGTTAAAATATTAAGAAATATTCATTTTTCACTGTACATATGTTTCACACCTTTGCATTATTATGTCTTTAATTCTTTTGCTCTTGGTAAAACATATTCAAAATACAGCAGCATTTTTTAATTTCAGAAAGGTAAAAGTATTACTCAAAGTTTATTAACTCTATTTTTAATATTTTTTCTCATCAATTTATGTTTAACTGATGCATAATAAGTGAAATTGATGCATTCTCATGTTTGTCATTCTGAAAGTGGACTTTGCAAATCCAGAAAACAAGATGCAAATGAGAATTCTAAATTGTGTATACTAAGATCTAGTTCCACTCCTGCCAGATAAGGTGAACAATATTCCACTTCAAACCCTGATGACCGGCCCCGATGGCTTAGTTGCTAGAGCGTCCACTTCGGTAGAGGTAGATCCAAGGTCAATCTTGGGTCGAATCACACCTAAGACCTTAAAAGAGGAAGTCGTGGCTTCCTCGCTTGGTGCTCAGCATTAAAGGGATAGTGCAACGACTGGTTGACCCGTATCAGTATAATCGCTAGGGTGGGGCGACTTACATGCCTTCGGTGAAGTCTCAGTGAAGCAGCACTAGATAAAAGAGCGGCGGAAATCCGTCCTGCAACAAGGAGGCACACTACATGCACTCTAAGGACTCCTTCGTCGCTTTATGACGTTAAAGCCCGATAACACACCGACTCACTCAAACCCTGATGCAATTAGGTCAAATCTGTGGAGATTCTGACAGCACTTCCCCTTCTTTAATATAGTATATAATACACTAAACTAAATCTCGAGGGAGGCCGCTGTAGGCAAAGTCTCAGTTTCAGTTGTGAAAAACATGGCCCTTGCCAGAACAGGAATGTATATATAAGGTCTTCCATCTTGCGGATTGTCGTGGGCTTAGGCTCTGCCTGGTTTCCTCCCACCATAATGCTGGTCGCCGCCGTATAAGTGAAATATTCTTGAGTACGGCGTAAAACATGGATCAGATAAAAAACTAAATAAATCACTGAACTAAACACTGTAAGTGACGTTAACGGAGCAGATCAGGCAAGCTAGCTCTTGAGACAATATCATTTCTGTGTAAAATAAGATGGTTATAACTGAAGGCTCTATCATTCAAATATTTGCTAAAACATTGTTCATCAGGGCTCAAATCTATTCATAAACTAATTAAAGGCCACATCACGGGCTGCAATTTAGTGATGATCCTATCGTTCTGAGTTAATGTGTCTTTTGGAAATTTCAGCAGTTTTCAGTGTTTTGTTTTTCGTTAAATCACCCGGTAAAAACCTATTGCCATATTTTTATTCATTCAAGGACGTTGAATCAGATAGTTCACACTTGCATTATTGTAGGATAAAATTATGGACAAAATAAAACAAAGTCAGAATGAGTCAATTGGTTTTCCTAAAAATGACTAAAGAGTCCAAAACGTTCTAAAATATATGGGCATCATATTGCAACCTTGTCGACTAATTGCGTTTTTGAGAAGATTTTTTAGGGTTTCCATGAAATTCGATCCCGCCGCCAACCTACTTGACCTGTAAAATTCGCAAATTAACAAAAGTTATGCCATGTTAATGTTAAGTTCACTTTTTTTGTTCAGCAGCTTTAGAGATGTAGGAGCTTGCAATTAGAGAACGAGATACTCCTGACAGTTTCAGTTGGTCTCCTGCTAGGACGGCGTAAACTCCTGATCGTGTGATGTTTCAGTGATGTCCCAGATGAGCTATGTTATGGATTTGGAAGGTAGTAGTCTGGTGTCTTTGCTTAGGGACCAAACAGGTATGGGAATCCAGTTAACTGGATTTTCTTATATTATTTATTTCATTTATTTATTTGATTGCTGTTTCATGCCGTACTTAAGAATGCTTCACTTATACGTCGAAGGTCAGCTTTATGGTGAGAGGAATCCCGGCAGGGCCCGGGGTAATCCTACGAATATTCGCAGGTTGATGCCAGAAAAAGAACCGGCTGGAAAAGATGCCAGCATGAGCTGGACTTGATCTCAGAGCGACCGCCTAAATGAGAGTCGTTAAAATCCGGTCATATGAAAACAGAAAATACAGTAGATTGACATTTTGTTCTTATTTTTCCACAATTGTTTCCTACAAACTAATCAATTCTTTAACAAAACCGTGCACTTCCCTGATGACCATATCATACAGACAAGAAAATATTGATCTACAGCGTTTTGATTTCAGGACAGCCTTCCGTGTAGAGAAGACGATCGGTCTAAGTAGAAGTAAGTCTGAGTATACATTTGCGCAGACCAGAAAATGCACCTATTTATACTTTGATTGGTTTATTTTACTTATACGAACGCTGCCCGGGGAAACCCATGACAGAAGGCTAGAGAGAACTAGTCCTGTAACCGTCGTGCTTTGGGAATGTTCATTCTGCTATACAGTTATTATGAAAGCGCAACGCTAAAGACGGAGACTTAGCACAAAGACAAGAAGACACAGAATTATTCATCAGTGGTCGCAAACATGCTTTTGCATATACCTCCTTAACATCATTAATAATTAAACCATGAATCATGACGCCCATGCTAATTAGTAAACACTATCAGAGAACAGTTGCGTACGATATCATGTCGGGTACTCCATCTCACGTAAGACATCAGTATAAGCATCACGACTTGGGACGAGCCTGACACAATCAATAAGTGTCGAGAGCGATGCTCACACCCAAGAAAATTACTGAAGAGAGCGGCTCACTGTGCAAACAGTACTTCATGCACATCAGGCGAATCTATCCCCAGTATTGACAGCCTGGCGGAGAACCGTTTTAGGTAAAGCTTAAACTAAGAAGTTTTTCCACCAACTTACAAAAATGGGATTAGAGCGGTTACCTTATCCGTGGCTCATAAACATTCGTGCTCAAGGATAAGCTGGCTTCATTTTTAGTTTTCCACGGATTTGTTTATTTTTTTGGTGAGAGGGTGTGAGAAGTAACCAGAATGGCTGTCAGTAGCACGTTTCTATAGGCAAAGAAAAATATTTCACTTACTGGAGATAGTACATTCTACTCCAGTTAAGGCATAAGACTATCCATTACTTACTTAGTGGTATACAGCGGCAATATCGAAATCTAACTGATTATGTTAATAGCAAGATGTATTAAAATTATAAATCAATCTATCGATCTGGTAAGGGAGAAATGGTTGTGGTAGGTCAAATCAACATCTTCAAAAGCAACAATATCAAACTACTAAGTAACAACATAAATATTACGAACTTATGTTTTGTTATATGAGTCGATTTCTTTTCCAGCTGGTCGACAAATCTTTCTGGGATTGCTCGAATATACAGTTGACTTATACATGGCTGTATGCTTAAAGTCTTTGATGATAATCTATCCCTACATATACCAGGATTCTACTGTGGTATTATGCATACCTGAGGCCTGGCCCCAAGATCACGAAGCGATCTTAGGCTCAAGTAAAAATTTCAAATAACCTTAAAATTGTTACCTATTATGTAACAATGTCATTTTTAGATAACATAAATTCTGGACCAGCTATTGTAAAACAAATTGCAGCTAAAATAACGGAAAAGAAACTACCAAGTTTCATGTTAGAAATTTTGACTTAAGTCTAAGGTCGCTTTGTGATCATCGGGCCAGGTCCCGTTGCATTGCTTTAATGTTATTGTCTCTTAAATATGAGGAAAACCCAGTTGTTCTGTGTTACGTCATTCTACACCAGTAACGTCTAATAAATTGCTTTTGACATCACTGCGTTTTTTTTATCTTATACTGCTGAACCCATGGAGTTAGGAGTCGTTTGTACTGTTTAAGCATTTACACGAACACTTAGAACAAAACCTTACTGAGGTATATTTACACAATGCCGTACTTCACCAATTACTTGTGATCATCTGCCAATTATCACGCTGTTGCCACTGTGCTGGTTTTACTCTTTTTGTAAATCGTTTATTAAATTTGTGTCCTGATGTGTATATTCGTAAACTGACCTGTTCCGAAAGACGTGTAGTCTTTGTCAGTTTGGTCAAGAGTTCAAATCTAGCTTGCGATACTTCTATAGCTATTTTGTCCAGAGGTTATCAGTTACATGGCGAGATAGAGCGGTTTCCCACGCGTCATGCTCGGTTTCCTCCACCCAGAGACCTGATCACCGCCATAATATATATATGTAAGACATTCTTGAGGATGGCGTAAAAGTCAAACACACTAATTACCATTATTTAATTACCACACACCACTGTTCTGCGCTCACTGACACAATCACCACTGGAGAAAACTATTGACCATTATGTATTAATTGAAACTGACAGGCCATCGATTCTCTTCATGTTCAACAAACGTTCTCTTCAAGATGAGTCTGCTATTACATATGTAGATATAACGTTTGACAGATATTCGGTTGTTTCTGAGGTTGGACCGAGATATCCCACACACGTTATATTTAAAATGTTTCAAAACAGCAAAATGCACAAACAGAGAGACCTCTAAAGCTGTAAAAAAAAAGATTATTTCAGTGGATTTTACTGAATTAAATGCAACCAAATCTGAGGAATGTATCGTGTTCTTCACAGTTTATGTTGAAAAGTGAATGTCGCCTATGATGTCAAAAGTTGTTCTGGTCCAGGTCTGAATAAAACGCTTGTGAACATATCTCATGTAATGAGTGCGTTGCACAAGAAACCAGAAATGACAAAATCAAGAAATAATTTCCTTGCTATGGATTTCTAGGGGAAGTTGTACAGACAAGGTGAACGAGGGTTATGCCTTTGACCTATCCACCTCACTGACAATAAAACTACCGCTAGGCATCCTTAGCAGCCAGATTATTTCTGTCCTATAACCCTCCCCAATACGTTCATCGTGGGTAATAAGTACGTCAATAATAAAAAAACACTTGAGTCATATCAAGTAGCATTGGGAAATCCCAGCATAGTTATTCCAAATACCATGTGGCGAACAACGTCACACACACTGGGCGAAAACTGCTAAACAAGAGGGGTAACAGCCTCTATGGATGACTGATTTCAGATGGAACGAGTATCAATTTGATCCGAAATGCGAATATGGGAAATTAAACATGTAAAGTTTTGCTCGCTTTTTTTTGTGAAATATCAAAATAGTGATGGGTTTGGGCGTGCATGTTTTATGGGTGGCAAATGCTGAAACGTCATTGACTACAGGCAGTATCATCCATATTAAATATTCCACTTAAAAAATATATTACATTCTTTTAAATGCAGTATTTAATGGTCATTCTACTGATTTTGACTTCTTTTCATGTTTTCCTTTCTTTCAAGTATCATTTTCCGTGTTTAGGTGCTGTAATCTATTTATCTTGATGATACGATATATCTACTATACATATGGAATTTTTTCTACTACGATGTAAAGCCATTGTTACCCATTCATTCAAGATTATAAATTTTGGATTTTGAGTGGAACTATTTTATAGGTGGATGTCATCCAGGGTTTACAGGAGGGTATTATCTAGCAGGTTTCTTCTATATAAATCCACAGCCTATGGTGATATCCGATCATAGTTGTCAGCACCTCCGGGACCAGCAAGCTTAACCTAAATGCTCTATTTTGCATATAAAGTTTATTTATTACATGTTATAACCCCTAGAAGTCTCTTTCCTCTGCAGTATTAATGTTCTTGGACGACTTTTTATACCTTTAGCGGCAAAAGTTGCCATCTTTTATTCGATCACTAGCGTCAACTGTATCATATTAGGTTTGCAGTTAAAACAGGGACAGTTTCTAAATATTTGTAAGGCACAAAATATGACCGTAACTTTGGTGTTGATCGTGAAAGTTGGGATCAGATGGAAAGGCGGTGAGATGTCATCATTCTCCTTAACATTTCTGTGATATTACAATATTTTTACGACCAATTGCCAGGGATTATTATTGAAAGCTTTTACCGGTCTTGTAGGAGGCCTTCGTGGCCCAGTGGTGAGTGTGCCAGCGGGGTGCAATGATCCAATAACCTCTCACTAATGCGCTTGCTGTGAGTTCAAGTCCTGTTATTAGCCTTCGCATGGTCGCGGGTTTCCCCCAACACGGTTATCCCCCACTACAATGCTGGCCATCGTGACATACATGAAATATTCTTGAGTTCGGCGCAAAAGACAAATCAAATAAATTACAGGTTTCGAGACAATTACCTCACAAAAGTTAGCCATGAATGATCCGTTGCTATGTTATTATCACGTTTGTCGTATTGAATAATTCTGTATGTAGTCCGCGTCCACATTTATACTGTACACTGAGTCCTGTATCTGGTTATGGTTTTGGATGCAATAGAAGATTGTCATAGGGACCAAGATGGCAGTGTGTTTGTTTTAGTATAGAGCTTGGTTCAATCCAGTTTATTATCGATCATCCATAAACATCTGAATGTCACATTGGCGACGAGGAGTAAACCTAAACCTTCCCTTTGTTCCTGCACAGTTATTTATGACGGCGTAAGCAGATTTCAGTGACATTCGTGACATGAAGGCATTCGATCCCACAGACGAATCTGGTGTGGTGAGCGTTCGTTGGAAAGCGTGGATCGAGGATTTCGAGGCTTTTGCAGACAGTAAAGGTTTGTTTGTTTCTCCAGATTGTGATGGCAACAAAGTCCAGCGAAGAGCATTGCTGTTGTATACTGCTGGAGCGCGAGTTAGGACTTTTAGAACTTTGCCAAACTCTGGTACAGCAAAAGAATATGACAAAGCTGCAGATGCCCTTAAGGCACGTTATGTCAGGAAAACAAACAGTCCATTCCAAAGACATGTGTTCGGGAAGACTGTGCAGGGTGATGAAACCATTTCTCAATACCTAACTCGCCTTAGACAAATTTCTGATGGCTGTGAGTATGCAAACTTGGACAGTCAGATACGTGACCAGGTCGTAGAATGGATTAGGTCTGACAAATTACGTCGTTAATTTCTAGAAAAAGGAGACCCTCTGACATTACATGAAACACTGAACATTGCGTCAGCGTTCGAGGCTGTGGAAACACGATTTCAAGCCATTAAATAAGACGGGCAACCAGAACAGAGCGTTAACAAGATTACACACAAACCGCAACAACAACGGTTGTAAACCTGACAACCGTAAAATGGTGAATGTTACCGCTGTGGTTCTCAAGATCATTTCGGTCGAGATCCGTCGTTCCCCGCGCGAGGCGTAACATGTGGAAAATGCGGAGGCCGTGACCACTACGCAAAAAAAAAATGTCGTAGCAGAAAAGAAAAGAAGAGAGACTCTAAGTATAGAAAACCTGCGAAGGTAAATCATATAGAAGAAGATAATTGTCACAGTGATAGTGACAGCGTTGCATATGCGTTCAGAAAGGGTAAAAACAGAAGCAAAAATAAACTATGTGAAATACCAGTCAAACTGGGAGGTGTCAATATGCGTATCATAGTAGACTCCAGGAGTGACAGTAATATTATAGACAGGCGGATGTAAGAACAATTAATGCAGAACAGAATAAAATGTGAAAATGTGAAGAAACTCGTACGTTTCCGAAAAATCATTAATAAGTGTTGGTTGCTTTGAAGCCGACATAGAGGCAGGAACAAACAAAACCAGAGCCGAATTTGTGGCTATAGATTGAACGGGTGAGCCACTATTAAGCAGTAACATAGCACAGGGACTTGGCGTGCAGAAAATAGGAATCGACGTAAACTCTGTGCGATCTGAAAGCCGTCAGTCCGACATTCTTAAGGAATTCAAACCTGAATTGAGAAACTGAGGGACCGTCAAATCAAGTTAAGCGTAAATCGCCATGTGAAACCGGTGGCACAGTTAGTTAGACGGACACCATTCGGTATACGTGAAAAGGTTGAGAGGAAAATCCAGGAACTGATTGACAATGACATAATGGAACCGGTAGAGGAACCAACACCGTGGGCTAGCCCTCTGGTAGTAGTCCCGAAATCTGAAGGAGACATACGGCTGTGTCTCGACATGCGTCGCGTGAACGAAGCGATCATTTAAGATCACCATCCCATTCCCACTGTGGATGAAATTCTGTGGGACATGTGCGAAAGTAGGGTATTCTCTAAGCTTGATCTTAAATGCGGTTACCATCAACTAGAACTGTACCCCAACTATAGAAACGTGACAACGTTTGTGACCCACTTTGGCCTTTGGATACAAGCGTCTATTATTTGGAATAAGCACGTCATCTGAAATATAACAACATGAGATTCACGAAATTCTCCAAGGTGTAGCCGGTCAGGCCAACATGTCTGACGACATCATCGTTCACGGGCATGACCACGAGGAGCATGACAAACGCTTGAGACAGGTGTTTCAGCAACTTGAGTCAGCTGGCAAATACGAAATCGGTGTATCAGAGATGACATTCCTGGGACACAAACTAACTGACACGGGAATCAACGCGGCTAAGGACAAAGTGGA
Organism: Liolophura sinensis; assembly: GCF_032854445.1. Lineage (NCBI taxonomy): Eukaryota > Metazoa > Mollusca > Polyplacophora > Chitonida > Chitonidae > Liolophura > Liolophura sinensis. Next base: position 6,733,586 of record NC_088305.1, on the reverse strand, counting down.
AGCTGTGCAGAATGCGTGCGCGCCAATAAACGCCAGTGAAGTCAGGTGTTTTCTTGGCTTGGTTAACTACTGCTCCCGCTTCATCCCAAATCACGCCACACTGGCCGAACCCTTGCGACGTCTCACCAAGAAAAACCAACCATTCGTCTTTGGTCCAGAGCAGAAGAAAGCGTTCGTAGATGTAAAATAGGTCTTGGCTAGAAATCAGACGTTAGGCTAGCATTACGCGAAGGCGAAAACCAAAATTATCGTGGATGTGAATCCGGTTGGTTTAGGTTGGGTGCAGATACAACAGCAGGAAGACGGACCTAGAATAAACAGCTATGCCAGTCGAAGTCTTACTGATTTAGACCGGCGCCTCCCAGACTGAAAAGAAGGCGCTAGCCCACGTATGGGCATGTGAAAAATTTCATACGTACGTGTTTGGCCTGGACTTTGACCTCGTGACAGACCATAAACCATTGGAGGTAATCTATTCCCCGCGATCGAAACCGTCGGCGAGAAAAGAGCGTTGGGTTTTGAGACTGCAACCTTATGTATTCAAGGTGATCAACACACCTGGAAAACAGAACAGTGTCGATCCCCTATCCAGATTAATCGACAAAAGCGCTCATCAAAAGTCCCATGCACAGGACGTAACTGAGGGACACGTGCTTTTCTTGGCAATGAACGCAACGCCAAAAGCCATATTAACGCGCGAGGTATAGAGGGGATCTGCAGTTGATTCAGAAATGACTGCATTAAGAGAAAAATGTGTCTATCAAACGAGGCGTAGACTGATTGGAACTAGACACCACATGCGAAGGCTCTCTAGAATTAATTTCGGAAAGGTGGTGTGGAGATGAGATGTCAACAAGATGAACAATCCCTAAATAGTGCTGTATACCAGCAATCATCCATAATAGATGTTCCACAAGACCAATTTTCAAACCATCAGAAAGTATATAAAGCTTTTATAAAACCTCTCATCTTTACTGGCAATATAAGATTTTATTTTTCTATGCCTTTCGACATTGTATGACAATAAATATTAATATTAACATCATGTTCATCGTCATTGGCTCATTATCCATTCTGTTGTCACTGAATATAGCGGTAAGGTTCTATCACACTATTTTTCAATATGACTGAAAAGCCGAAACTCGTTCATCCGAATAAAGAGAACATCTACCGGTGAAAGATAATATTGGTTTAATATGCCTAAATCATGAAAAACTTATCCACATAAACTAAAAGTTGACGCTATGAGTCGTGTGCTCAACGGAAGCTTCACGTCCCAAACCTTAGTGCCTAGAGGTGTAGTCCAACCTCAGGAAAAATATCCGCTTTTCACAAAGAACTCATGCAACATAGTTTTCATTATTACAATTCTGTGGATATAAGACAACGTAAAAAAAACTATATGACATAAAATAATTCTTAGCCACATTTTTCAGAGCTGTTCGCATGAAGACAAAAAATCTGGATAGAACAATATACATAGCACAATCAATAACGAGACGGTATTCTTTGCTAGAAGATCTGACTGTCGCTAAGTCTGTCTGTCGGTCGATCGGTCAGTTGGTCGGCCACACCCTCTCTTGAAATACTCTGGTTTCCTGTATTTTATGACAAACAATTCACTTGACGAAGGCCTAGATTTTTTTCTGGGAAGTCAGAGCTTTTACAAATATTTCCTTGCTCACAAGATTAATCTAAAGCAGCAAAAACTTGAGATACCGATAAAAAGAAAAGCAGTACACGTGTATATTCACTATGCTTTCTTGGAGTTACTTACTCAATTCAACAGTGTAGAAAAGGATATATACGAGTCTTTTAAGCGCATTCACTTGTATACCACAATGACATTCAACTAGTCAGCGGCAAAGAACTGTCAAGTTTGGCGCCAAGTGTCTACTATGTGCAGAATATATTCGCTTCCAACGTGTGCACAGCGTAAACAGTGGGTTCACTGAAGCCAAGCCAGCTACACTATATTTACAAATGGCAAATCTGCAGCCAGTACTGTCTTGTGAGTCCGTAAACGATGGCGCATGCACCAAAGAATATTTATCTTACATGGTAAGTCAATATCATTGTACGCTGATACGTAGTGCAGACTGTTACATTGCTTGCTTTCCCTCATTTATGGAGTCTAGTGTGTTTTGTGAGGGCAACTTTCATTCGCTAGGACACGAGGTACGGGTCACATCCCATGTTGGACAGCGGTTTTATAAATTCTCCCGCTCTCACAGCTTGTAGACCTTTGTGACAGTCAGCTGTCGGCGTTCGTTGAAGACCATTTGTATTCCATTAATATATTTGTACGTCACACGTTAAGCAGCAATAAAAAAATTAATAAATAAATTCTAATGTATGCACTGACAAAATAACAGTAATGCACTTTCGAAGAATTGTGTCAGTAGCCAAATTTTAAGGTGGCAAAACTCCACCTTAACACATATGCCAGATATAGTCCATATTGCCCACCTTGTTAACTTCTAAACGCGACTAAGGTTCAAACTGGAGAGAAAGAGAGCTTAAACGATTACCGACTTCCAAATCCGATTCACGTCCAAACTTGAGAGAAAGAGATTGATTGATTGGCGACTTCCAAAACTTTGACAGATAAACCTTAAAAGATTGGCGACTTCCAAAACGTTGACAGATAAACCTTAAAAGATTGGCGTCTTCCAAACCTGATAAATGTCTAAACTGTAATAATATGCATGTATGTCTCTTTTAGTGACGACTGTAATCTCGACAATAAGACTTAGAATCGACGACTCTAATTATCCTCGTCAATTAGGCGTGCGAACAGGGCTGTAACTATCCCTGTGAGTTTGGCTTGTGAACCACGACTGTAACTTATCCTCGTTAATCAGGTGTGTGAACCACGGCTGTATCTACCCTCGTCAATTAGACTTACAAAGCAGGGCTGTAACTATCCTCGTCAGTTAGGCTTGCACACCAGGCGGCTGTAACTATCATCGTCAATTAGCCGTGCGAAGCACGGTTGTAATTAGTGTCGTCAGTTAGGCGTGCGAAGCACGACTGTAAGTGTCATTCGTATGCCAGCCGTCAACCAAGATGGACGTTCGAGTTCAATAATCTCAATGACACTTCCCAAAACCACCAAAGAACTAAGAAAGTATATAACGTATTAAATTGGGAATAAGTTGTCGATAATTAAATATATAGTTCTTATTATTGCAACTGTTCATATATCCAACGTGGCGAGGTAATTCCACACAATCAATACATACGGCCCTTAGCCACGGGGTCAAGCAGAATTAGACAGTTGTGAAATAGAAAGCCAGGGGCTCTGGGCGCTCTGTCAAGATAATTATACTCATAGCAAAACTTGAAGTGAATTTGTCTGGGTTAATAAAACTGACACACTAGTTTATTCCAGTTAAATACTCTTTGACCTTGAATGAAATCATCACATAACACAGATGATCTGTAACATGATACAAGACGCGATATTTATCATTACATCAGGCCATCACATTGACAGGTCATACTCTAATGATTGTATGAAGAAACACCACGGTATCCTGCGTAATATTACACGGTCATTACATCAAGCCATCACACTGACAGGTCATCCAGCAACGAATAAATGAAGAAACACCACGGTATCACGCTTAATGTTACGCCGTCATTACGTCAGGCTATCACACTACCAGGTCATACGGTAATGATTCTATGAAGAAGCACAACGGTATCACACTTAATTTAACAATACATTAGGCTATTGCACTGATAGGTCATGCAATATTGATTGTATCAAGAAACACCACATCAGGCTTGTTACACGGTCATTCCACCAGGCTATCACACAGAATCATTCAGTGACGAGTGTGTGGTGATGCAACACGCTAGCATACTTAATGTTAGCCCTTCATTACATCAGTCAATCACACTGTCACGTCATACTGTAATGATTGGTATGACGAAACACCACATAAGGCTTAATGTGACACCGTCATTACATCATGGTATTACTCTGACAGGTCAATTAGTAATGATTGAATGAAGACACACAACGGTATCGTGCTTAATGTCACACGGTCATTGCATCAGGCTACCACACTGCCATGTTATGCAGTAATACTTCTATGCAGATACACTAGGATATCACGCTTGATTTTACAGTCCATCAGACTAATACACAGGGTCATTCAGTAACAATTGTATGGAGATATACCACGGTAACACACTTAATGTTCCGCCGTCATTCTGTCAGGCTATCACACTGACAAGTTATGCAGTAATGATTGTATGAAGAAACACCACATCGTCAGTACAACAGGCTATTACACTGCCAGGTCAGATTGCAATGATTGCATGAATAAACACAACATGGGGCGTAATGTTACACCGTCAGTACAACATGCCATCACACTGCCAGGTCAAACTGTAATGACTCTATGAAAAAACACCACATGAAGCTTCGTGTTATACTGTCAGTACATCAGGCAATCTGACTGCTAGGTCATAGTGTGATGATTGTGTGAAGAAACACCACATGAGGCTCAATGTTACACCGTCCGTACATCAGGCTATCACACAGCTAAGAGATACTGTAATCACTGTATGAAGAAACACCACATGAGTCTCAATGTCACACCGTCAGTACATCAGGCCATCACACTGCCAGGTCAGACTGTAATGATCGTGTGAAGAAACACAACATGATGCTCAATGTTACACAGTCAGTACATCAGGCCATCACACTGCCAGGTCAGACTGTAACGATTGTATGAAGAAACACCGCATGATGCTCAAGGTTACACAGTCAGTACATCAGACCATTACACTGCCAGGTCAGACTGTAATGATTGTAGGAAGAAACACCGCATGATGCTCAATGTTACACAGTCAGTACATCAGGCCATCACACTGCCAGGTCAGACTGTAATGATTGTATGAAGAAACACCGCATGATGCTCAATGTTACACCGTCAGTATATCAGGCCACCACACTGCCAGGTCAGACTGTAATAATTGTATGAAGAAACACCACATCAGGTTCAATGTTATACTGTCAGTTCTTCAGGCTATTACACTGCCAGGTCAGATTGTATGAAGAAACACCACATGAGGCTCAATGTTATACCGTCAGTACACCAGGCTATCACGCGGACAGGTCATGCCGTAATGATTGTATGAAGAAACGCCACATGAGGCTCAATGTTACGCCGTCATTACATCAGGCTATCACACAGAGTCGATTGTGTGGATATACACCAAGGTATCACTCAAAGCCAGTCCATATAATAGCCACTGTATGGATCTAGTAGTCAAAACAGACCAACGTAAGGGAATATAGTATGTGTAATATACCTGTATTACGTTGCCTATTGTGGACCCCTCTTGGGAAGTCCTTCTCCCAATGTAGTTAATAAACCGTCTGGATTATAAAGATATACATGGCTTGTCCGAGTGGTCAGAGTATGACATGTGAACTTTGTGACAGACTGGGAATTGGTAAGCTATTGTCACGGAATCCATGTAAGTCGCTAGGCGGGAAGTGGAAGCTTCAGACACTTCAGGGAATAACTACAGTGCAGTTGAGATATTTAAGACTGTAATCAGTACTAAGCAAAACATGGCAAGTCCTGTACAACGGAATTATTTATTATATATCTTAAGCTAATTTTTGACAATCTATGAATGTTTGATGCATATTTACGAATTATTCCTGACCTTATATCAAATCATATTGTAAGCACATTAGACGTCATGGTTATTCCTGACAGTAGATGAGTGTTGACATTGTTTAATGAGGATTTTTGTTGTTTTTAAGCGTACAAATCAATGATAAACTCTGTTTATAGTCTGCGCAGGTGTTAAATGATATTGTAGCGTCTATTATAAGTTAACGGAGGTAAAAAAAGACGATCTCACATTGCCTTTTAACGGCCTACCGATAAAAATATCCTATAGTGTTTTTAACAGCACACAGAGACAATGTCTTTTCGCTATCACACAATGCCTGCAGCCTTGAGAGCCTGTCATTTTGTATTCAGGGGATATATAGCAATCGTGTTCATTCTCACATTCCTATTTTCACCCAGAAGTATGAGTTATTTAAGAATGGCGGATTACATTGGTGGAAATCAACAGGGCTGTCTAATTAATGAGAATAATAAAAAAAGCTTTAAGCTTTTCTATAGCGAGATAGGGCAATACGGTATTGAAATCCAGTTGTGAAAAACCTTCCATGATGCCTTCCGCGAAAATTCAGAGGGAAGACAAAAACGTGTCGTCTTCCACAAAATGTGTTGTTCCCATTCATTAGCACAGACATTGTTTGTATGGGAAAACGTAGACAAAGAATGATATCGAAGGTAATGTTTATGTAATCCCAAAATAAGGTTGAAGGTTTAAATTGTGTAAATTTTAGTGGATGTCTCGCTAAAATGACCTGTCAGCAGATAACAATACATCGTCTGTTTGGTAACCTAATGACAAACCCAACTCAAAACCTAACGCAACGAAGCCCTCAGACGTTTTGGAGTAAGAATCGATCCGTTTAGAGTCTGACACACATGTGTTTGTCCGGAAAATGAACACTTAGCTTAACGCCACCACCCACAAGGGACCAAGACTACCCCAAACACGCAGCACACAGAGAGATGTTGATTCGGGAGACTGTGTAACCGAGATATCTGATTGTTACAGTGTCATCATCTCGAGTCCACAGGAAGTGGCACGTACACCAACTGGCGGCACGCAAGCGCTGAAAGCATGACCACTATAAGTGTTATGGTTCAAGGCTTTCTTGAACATTAACAGTATAGTGGATCGACCAGAAGCAGTCAACGTATGTTCCCATAAATTAGTTTGTAGCAAGCACCAACAATGATAGCAGAAACAATAAACTTTTATTAGACAAAATACGAAATTACTAATACTAAGAAAACCCCAAGAAAACGCCTTTGAAATGTTGACGAAATTGTTCGCAAAGAAGAGTTTAATAAACACGAAAAAATTATCTCAAGACAATTCCCTCACGGTTTGATTTCCTAACAGAGTAAAGTTCACAGTGTGTTATACAACATAAGAAATGCAGTCACCTGAAATCTATTACGTAATTTGTTGTGTTCGGTGTTTATGCTTGACCTTGTCGAAATCGCTCGTTATTTTTCTGCTAAAGTAGAAGACGTGAATGGTGCAATGAAATTTTGCAGTTATTATCTTAATGCAACTAATAAGACAAGCGTCAACGCGAACCTAATGGCAATGCACTACATCTGTACAGCCCATAGCCCAATGTTTATCGGCGAATTAGCCAGAGGTAGCATTTCTAATAAAGTGCATATCAATAAACCAATCTGACCCCTAGCAAATAAGTTCTAAGTCTTACACCGTGGCGTTGCCATGTAGCCATGGACATTTATCACAGAGTATTTGTTCACCAAAAAGCCCCGGGGCGATCAGAATCCTTTCGATAGCACAAAAAGATTTGATAAATCGACGCTAAATGCAAGCATCCAATTGCGAAACACAGAAGTTAGCCTCTGGTAAAAAAGAAAAGCCTAATGATAAAGTAGACCAGTTGCCTGTTAATTAAGAAGCCCACAGCTAGTGCTTTACTCGCTCAATTTCTGGCAAAGACACCCGACACAACGCGTTTACACAGGACATGACTAATAGCAAAAAGCACCCACTGGTATTCACTTCCCTACGAAAAGGATCGCAAGTTCTTCAGTCATGCAAACAAATCAACGCAGCCGAAACTAAGATTAATTAGATAACAAAAAATTTATTCAAGTAGTTGAAAGCGAAATAATTGAAGTCGATAGAAAACGTAACTGATAGGGTATGGCTATTTGACGCTTTTTATTACATTTTATACTGATGGCTAGATTTAAACAGAAGCTATGACCATGTCCCTGGTAACGGTGGTTTTAGAAGTATTTTGATAGTTGTTCTTTTGAGATTTACGACAAAAACATTATAAGCACACGGTTCAAGGTATAAAGTAAGTTTAATTGAAATCTGGATATAGGACAACCTTGTTGGATTAAGTCATTCAGCAACTCGGTTAAAGGCGTAGAAAGCTATAGTTTGGGGGTGGGGGGAATTAAGACAAAAACATTTCAAGCACACTGTTCAAGGTATACAACGAGTTCAGTTAAACCAGGATATAGGGCAAGCCAAGACTATACCTGAACGTCAAACGGCCCAAAACCCGTTTTGTTTGCGGTCAAGAATGATTGAAGCAGTGGGGATTAACGTCAAATTGGCAGTATTTCAAACATATCACTGAAGTAACAAGTTACAGGAAACAAACATTCGTTTCCACATAAGAATGAATGATTGGGGTTTATCGCCAGATTTTAAATATTGCAGCAATATCGTGGCCAGGACGTGTTAAAACCAGGAAACAATGAGCTTCGATGTCGTAAGTTAAAATGAAAAAGACAGACGCTTATAAAATCAGTCTAGAAAAGAAAACCAGATCAAACAGGACAATAAACCTGCAGAATAAGTGTAAGTTGTTTTAAATGCTTAGGTACATCTTTCATTGTATATGACCGTCAGACTTTCATGCTTAAAGCTAGAAACTTTTGTTTGTTTTTCAGGGTGTAAGTCTTTCTTGATTCCATGTTTTCCCGCCAGACTGGCCGTGCCAATCGATTGCGATATTCTTCCTGGTTGTGAATGATTGAGATTTAGCGCAATATTGGCCTATTTCAGCCATGTCGTGTCGACTATCGTGTATGGAGTTTTACAATCACCCCAACGGAAACTTCAGTGAAAGAGATCACCACGGAAAATCCAGTATCATGTCGAAGAAATAGTCACATCCCACCCAGTCATTATATTGACACCGGGCCAACCAATCCTGATTTCTTGCTCTAACCTCTCAGTGCTGAGCGCAAAGCAAAGCAGCAACAAGTACAATTTTAAAATGTTCTCTATGACCCCGTAGCCTTTAGGCGGTCGGTTGTAGAAGCGGTCGGCTGAAGAAGCGGTAGTCTCTAGAAGCGGTCGGTCACAGAAGCGGTGGGTTATAGAAGCGGCCCGTTGTAGAAGCGGCTCTTTGTAGAATCGGCTCGTTGTAGATGCAGTCCGTTGTAGAAGTAGTCCTTTGCAGAAGTGGTCCGTTGTAGAAGTAGTCCTTTGCAGAAGTGGTCCGTTGTAGAAGTAGTCCTTTGCAGAAGTGGTCCGTTGTAGAAGTAGTCCTTTGCAGAAGTGGTCCATTGTAGAAGCGGTCTGTTGCAGAATGTCATATATAAATGGTGGTCGTGCTTGTGTGTGAGAGTAACCTTGTAGAGTTTTGTGGATCTATGTGTCGAAACGCACGTTCGTATACCAGCCGTCAACCAAAACACACGTTCCAGGTCAATAATAACAATGACAATTCCCCCAAACCACTTTCGACACAAGCCACCAAGAAGTGAGAAAGTGTATATACATGTAGTATGTAATTAAGACGAGTTCATACAAAGAGAAGCAGTCAACAGTTTTCAATGATGTTGGAAAGACGCAAGGAATATTGTAGACGAGTGAATGACATCAATATTCACAGCGTGTTCCCTGCCAGTTGTCCGAATTGTGCATAGACTTCTTTGTTATCACGGAGTGCTGGTACGAATCCCTCTGGTAACAATGCCTTTTCCTGTCATGACCAGAAGTTCATGCGCATGGGTTTGCAAGTACACATCACTGTTTAATCAGCATATTTTTGCCTCACATGTCTCCCTATTTAAACATCTAAATGTTAAGGGTAGAACATAAAACTCGCCAAAATGAACGAATGATCACAGAGTCGTGATGTTGAATATTTGCATTCAATCCCAGGTATCAGTAATCGAAAATATTTGTATTTCGATTAAAAATTCACGCAGAAAATAGGAGACACAATGACCCAATCAGTCATTGTATATGGACACCTGACATGACGGCCCAACCAACCGTTGATTACCGACATCAGGCAGGACTATACAACTAATCATTGGTTACAGACGCCTAACATGACAGCCCAACAAGTCATTATATACGGACACCTGACTTAACGGTCTAACCAGTCATTGTATGCGGACACCTGATATGATGGCTCATCCAGTCATTGTATTATTGACACCAGACATGACAGCCAACAAATCATCACTCACCAAGACCGTATATGACGCCACGGAGACAGCCTTAAGTTAGTTAAGGTTAGTTCTCTTAGAATACACGTTAGATCAAGTACCAAGATTGATGGTTTTATTTATCTATTGACTCGATTGGCGGTACTCAAGAATGTTTCAATTATACGACGGTGACCAGCGCTATGGTGGGAGGAAATCGGACAGAGCCCGTGGGAAATCCACGAACATCAGCAGTTTGCTGCAAGACCTTCCCATGCGCGACCGGGATAGATGCCAGCGTGAACGACACATGAACTCCCAGCGAAGGCATTGTTAAGGAACGCCTGGGTCATTGGGCTTCGCTGGGGTGCTAACCACCTCGGCCACGGGGACCCTTGACTGATGGTTTTACCGTTTTCAGTGTAATCTGATCCATAACTGATTTACAGATTAATCACAAACGCAAGCCACGCAGAGATAACATGCAACACAGGACGCTTACCTGCTAATCACCGGTTACTCTCTTAGAATGCAAAATGAGCCCCAAATGACGGTGTCAAATTTTTGCCTGAGCAAAGTACAAAACTTCTGAACGTCTATTGGAGTAAAATTTTCCCCATCGAATCACTCGGGCAATATTTCTGAATGAAGATTCTGAAAGTGAGAAGAGATAAATATTTATTGAAGCAGTCACGGTAAATATACTTTATGTTTGGTATGGGAATAGCCGAGTCATTGATCCGTTGTGTTATGTCGATGTATAAACTGTTGTTTTCAGCATGTCATTTGGCACAGGGCCTGCTGGTGGTGATGGTTGGGGGTGGGGGGAGGGGGGGGGCAGAAAGATACCTATACGTTCCTTTGAGAAATGCAGTAAACAGGTTTAATGCATAACATTTCTTACAAACTGTTAACCTTTTGCGAATGGCTTTGCTCCTAGGTGGCACGCTATTACACATGGATTTCAACTAAACCACATTACCTCGAAGGCAGAGAAGCCTTACGGCATGAAGTTTAAACTTTGAAACATTGCAACTAAACGCTGGAGGGTAATGCGCCTCTGGTGAATTGAATGATACTTCAATGTCCCTGTGAAGTCTGTAGTTGTATTCGCTGTCCCATTGATAAAAGAGATCCAGCAAAACCTTATGTGTTTTTTTCACTAACCTCAGGCAGCAGGATATAAATCTTGACGCCTTGATTGATTATCTAGCCCAGAAATATACCAACGCTTTTATAAAGTTATAAACTTGAGATCTGCTTTTCACCCCGTACAAGTTATCACTGCGTACCATTTTGTCGTTAACGGTATTGTGAAAAGCCAGTTGGATTATTCACATGTGATGTGTAGCCCATGCACCAAATAAAACTCTTAGCCAATATAAGCCAATATAGATCTTAGAAAGAACCGAATATATGAACGACAATCTTGTACGTTCCGGAGACCTTAACTATAGTTGTTGAGCTGTAGCACTCCTCCTGCCTTGGCTACAACATGTAATTCAGTATTTCAAATTCATTTATTTATTTATTCATAAAGGTGGAGGAGACCTGGAAGAACCCAGCGGACACCAGGTATGTAAATTAAAATGATTAATATTCAAATTAAAGAAAGTATTGAAAATATTTAGTATACATTTTAAAATTCCAAAGACGCATGTCAGAGTCACAATGAACAGCTCTGCAAAATATCTTCAATTTAGTTTCTATGTTCAGATATACAGTGGTCATAAACATGCTGACAACTGCATGTGTATTAATTAAATTGTTGCATAACGCCATAGTCAATGCCTACCATGCTCGGTGTTCAGCGCGTTAGCGTTGCACCAAAGTACAAAGAACCAGTACAGAACTAAGAAAGTATATAAAGTCAAAATAGTCAGTATTCAAATCGCGTACCATGCTAGTATGTTTATACAGGGTGTCCCAGAAGTCGCGCACCATCCAGGTTGAGGTTGAATGCTTGAGCTACAGAGCGGTGTGTTGCCCCATCTGTTCCAAACATATAAATCAATTCAACTCTCTCTTGTACTGTTAGTTTATTAGCCATAATTAACTCTGAAAGAGAGAAAAAAAAATTAAAATCAGTAACACAAAATGCTCTGAGCGAAAAGACACATCACTATATACGACAGCTTAGAATCTGTATCCTGCTGTAGAAGTGAGGGTTCCGAGGCCGAGTTGTTAGATTGCTAGCTCAGCACAGTCTCAGGTACCTGTGCGGTTGCTGTGAGTTCGAGGCCGGCGGGGGCATGCCGGCTTCCTCTCCGGTTGCACGTGGGAACCAGTTACCTGCGGATTGATTGTCGTGGGTTTCAAAAATTTTTTTTCTCGCACCATAATATTTGACACCGTCGAATTAGAGAAATATTTTTGACTACAGCGTAAAACACACTACGCCTAACTCAATAATATTTCACTTATACGACGGAGGCCAGCATTATGGTGGGTGGTAACCGGGAGAATCTATGCATCGAAACATATAAATTCACCAGTTGCTGACAGACCTTCCCACTTACGACTGGAGAGGAAGCTAGCATGAGCTGAACTCAGAACCGCCGCATTGATGGGAGGCTGCTTGGCGCTGGCACACAGATCACTATAGGGGCCCACAGTTTGTTTAATATCGCTGGCGTTGTCTGTGGAGACAGCCACATTTCAACAGGCAGGCAATTTTGTTGTGCATATAGTGACGTCGCCAGCTTATATTCCAACCAAATCACCAAGGAGAAGGGAAATCACGAGTGTGGGATCGAATTGAAGTCTGTATTATTAAGTCTCGTTGGGAATTACGCTTTGTATCAATCTGGTCTTCTTGTTAGCACTAAACAAACTGACCAGCTCTGCTAGAGCACGCAAGGCTAGTTAACTGAAGACAAATTTTTCGCCGTGGTGCTAAACAGAAAATAACAGTTTTCCGGTCTCGTGAACTATTCCCCGAGCGTCCCATGGGCATTCTATAAAGGTTTGACATTTAGATCAATACGTTTGATCGGCAACAGATACCTATACTCACCAGACTGTATTAATTACCCCCCAAACTCGAGTTTTCCTCATACCATCACACGGGAGAGAAACAAAGCTACTCTGAGGTGTACAACGCACAAGGAAGTCCGCTAACCTTCGTCAGCATTAGACAGACACATCGATATATAAATGTCATGTTTTACAATCAAGTGATATAATATCTAGATATGAACATGATCAAATTCCTCTTATACAGTTTATTTAGGGAAGCATTGTTGACTCATGACGTAGCCGATTAGTCCTCTTGCCCAGTAAGTTCGCAAGTTCGAATCCAGTTTTCTCTGGTTTCCCCTTAACTTTAAAAGATATTTCCAGAGTTATCAGCTACAACAGCTTCACGAATAAAAGCTATGGTCATACTGGTCTAAACAAGGTTTCCAATAATTGCGAATTATTGAGATTTGAACTCATTTATTCGATTATATTTTGCTAGGAGACGAGATAGTGGGTAGATAGCTGTCCGCTGCCAGGTTGTTTTTGTTTATTGAGAATTACAGCAAACACATCTTTAAACACCGGTAATATGAGTCTCCAAGGGTTTAGTTTTCCTCCTTAGATTTGATTATTTAGCACGTTATCAAATAAACTATCCCCTGGAAAGCTATTTCCCATTATCTTGAGTTCTCGACGACTAAAGTCCAACATGATCTTCGACACGATTCTATTGTAACATTTCGACGTTACAGTGTTGGTTAATTCTAGATCACTGACGTCTAATAAGTTGCAATTAATGTTACTGCATTTTGTTTTGCATCTAATTCTGCTAGGAGACGTGTAATTTTCTACGATTTAAGCAATTGCTTGAACAGTCCAAGTACAAGCCTAACTGAGGTAAATTGGGGCCCTATTTCACCGTTTACGTGTGACCATGGACATTGTCGTTGATGCTCTTGTTTTACCGTTTATGTAAAAATGTTTTATATTTAAACGTGTATGTTCAGAAATATGTTTACATTAGCGTCGTTCACAGAAGGCCAAATCTGTACCTGTACCTTACCTTACCCTCCCTGTGTGATTCCTGTAATTGATGATGCTATCTTTGGCTATCGAATCTACTGTCTTTGTTGACCTGTGCTGAGGACAACGTATTTATACCCAGAACGGTATAATGTGTCTAACGATCAAGAACAATACAAACGTTATTTTTTCTTTCTTTTTCTTATTTGGAACTGTGTTCATAATTTCCTATCGCAGGACCAAATTAAAAACAAATCTGTTATTTATGAAAGCAGGCGTAGACTTACATGTGTCTTCTCTGGATATCGTACAATGCTTTCTAAAATTAATTAACTACTCATAATGCACCTTACCCTCGCGATAGAGAAAAGTATAGGTCTGTTTTATTATTGTCTTCCGACGTTTTCAAGAACATGAAAAATGACGCTCGTAAAGTTTGAACTTTTAAAACAGATAAGATGTTATATTCGATAATGAGGCGCCATTGCTGTTTAAGGTAATTCCTATCCCGCTCACTTTCGGAAGCAAATTTCCGGTACGTCTTTCAGAGACAAAGTGAAGCAATTTAGACGTCGAGATTCGGCTGGTAGATAATCCGACTCTCCCATTAACAAAGCCCCTGCTACGCCTTGCAAGAGATCCAGCGCTTGATAAACGCCAACGTGGCACAAGATAAATCTTGTATTTGATTAACTGCGTAGGGCAAAAATGCTATTGTAAAGTTACATTCGGCTGGTAATTAGGTATGTGACGATATAAGCATAGTTAAACATCACTTTTCAGCACGTTGGTTTTTCCTGTCCTTCTCTTTAACGTTTGAATAATCAATAATTCATTTTGATTGATTACCAGACATTTTGCAGACGTATCTATTTTAAGAAATTAATGTCATTGGTATTTCCGCGATTAGAGAGTGTCCCACACGAGCGGCGGTCTGCCTCGTGATGGAAACATCCAATTACCTGTCTGGTCATACGTAAAACTTTAAAATAGCTTCTCGGTATATATACATGTATATCCCTGACTCGATTCTTAGCACAGGGCAATATTCCAAGTTGTGGTTGACCCAATCAAGATGTGTTCACGAGAACCACATTTCATCTTTGTCGTACTTGAGTTTAGTGTTTTCTTGAACTGGGTTATTTGCACAGCAGGGTCTAGCAACAACCTGCGGGTCGTGGGTTTCTCCCTGGCAGAGAACCCGGTTTCCTCCCACCATAATGCTGGCCGCCGTCATATAAGTGAAATATTCTTGAGTACAGCGTAAAACAAATAGATAAATAAATTTGTACAGCGGTTTGGCATTATCTCCAGATATTTGATCTGATTAACTTATTTGATTGGTGTTTTACTTAACAGTGACCAGGATTACGGTGGGAAAAAGAACCGAACAGACCCCGGGGAAAACCCACGACCATACACAGGTTGCTGATAGGCCTTTCCGCATAAGACCGGAGAGGGTCAATGATATTGCAGCCATATTGTGACAGTATTGTGGTCTGTCTGGTGCCAGAAGACGTCGTCCCTATGATGGAAACAAAGTGGTAGACTTCATAGAAGCAGGTAAACATAACCTGAAGTACGAAAACGACAAATTCTCATCACGTCGTTTGCTAAATGTCATACAACCCACATCTCTATCACCTTATTTGAGGCCGAGAAATCCAACATTTCGATATACTCTACTGTGACAAATTCAACAAATCACGAGATACATGATTCAATGTTTCCTTTTATTTAAACCATTTTCAACACTTATTTATACACTCATTTATACTTGAAAATGGTTTAAAACAGAAATATGTAATGTTGTAACGCTGAGTATCATGATTTAATATTTTTATTTTATTTTTCAAAAATTTTCGATCTTTCTTGAAAATGGTTTCTTTAAGACCGAATTGTTTAATTTTCATCATGTATCACTTTGCGTCATTGGTTGGTGTTGCTACAGTATTCCACTGTGTGAAGCATAAAAGTGGAAGTGAAAATAGCCTACCTAACACACCTCATTTATGACTTCCATACGTTAATTGTTCATGAATGTTAATACGCCTTTCTTCTATGTCAACATTGTTGCAATTAAATGTCTTCTTGTTTCCGGTACATCGTCTTATGCACATGACTTTCAAGACTCATATCTGGCGGACCGTGTTTCGGGTATATTGCCCTATACACCTGACTTACATATTTGGCGGACTGTGTTTCCGATATATTGCCCTATACACCTGACTTACATGACTCACATTTGGCGGACCATGTTTCCAGTACATTGCGTAATGCACGACTTACATGACCCATATTTGGCGGACCATGTTTATAGAACACTTCAAAGTACACTTGACTTACATGACCCATATCTGGCGGACCGTGTTTCCAGTACATTGTGTAATACACGACTTACATAACCCATATTTGTCGGACCGTGTTTCCAGTACATTGTGTAATACACGACTTACATAGCCCATATTTGTCGGACATTGTTTCCAGTACATTGCGTAATACACATGACCTATATTTGGCGGACAGTGTTTCCAGTAAATTGCATAATACACGACTTACATGACCCACGTTAGGCGGACCGTGTCTCCAGTACATTGCACTGGACATAACCCATAATTGGCGGACCGTGTTTCCAGTACATTGTCCAGTACATTGCGTAATACACATGACTTACACGACCCATATTTGGCTTATTTTCAGCAGTGGAAATGAGAGTACTTTGCATGACAGAACCATACTGTACTCGGAGATAATTTGGCTTCCCTTACAAGGCGTCAGATGTACAACGGAGGGATTAGATCTGTGCTCGTTGTGTGCGCGGGAGGTTTGTCGCCTGTGCAATCGCACTATGGCCACTCCCTGTATTGATTTGTCGCAGACTAGTTCGGAAAGTCGTTCTGAAGATATTGTCCATGTGACTATTTCTAGCACATCGTTCAGTGTAAAGCCTTTGTACAATTCTTTACATGATTTACACGGTGTACGAAATTCGTGAATGTGGGTGTTTAAGAATATATAATCATGTATGTACAACCTACGTAATAAAACTCACTCGTGACCCAAATGTTAGTAATGCTTATAAATATTAGTGAGCTTGTCTGCTGGCGGAAGTTCTTTGACCAGAGATGAATTAGGTCGAAAGTTCGAGTCTAGTTTCATAGTTGTCAACTCCAGCTTTTCTGATAAATTACTCACTTTTTCATTGGTCGTTTCTACTCTATCGCTGTCTAGTTCGTCATTAATATACATGTCTATATGCATATAATTTCCCAGAAAAGATATATCTATATATAAATATTATGGTTTTCGAGATTTATCTATATCACATCGAAAACCTGTTTTCAATCAGGTCACTGTTTCTTGATTTAAATCACTGTTTCTTGATTTAAATCACTGTTTCTTGATTTAAATATGTTCTCGCCACGACATGGCTGAAATATTGCCGACGCGACGATAAGCCATAATCATTCATTCATTCTCCTGATATCCTCTGGTTTTGTTACAGGCGTTTTCTATATATACTCACTACACACTTCCTTGCATATTGGCTTCATGAAGATGACAAATCAAACTGTGTAGAAATAATGAAACTTCAATATTGCGAATCATCAGTTTATTTGGAGTATCTGAGCTTGTGGACTATACTATACTTATTGGTGGATCAACAATATGTTAGCGTAGCAGTTTTTCTCTCTTTATCAGTTGTAACATATAACTCCTTACAGGTATGTCGCTCTGTACACTCTCTAAGAAACAAATGTGTATCGCCTGGAGCAAGGCGTAAAAACAAATCAAATAACTAAATAAATATATCTGTTCACATGAGTCACTCAGTTAACGAGGGTTCTAAAGGGTAGACAGCATGATTTTTTATCTCAACTATTATGAATTTGTACTTGTTTTATTATACTTTTTTCACGGTTTTCTGGAGATTTTTTTTACTCCACACTGAAGAATCTCTCCAACAAAGCCAAAAACATATGTACGGGTATCTGACACATAATTCTTGATTTGCAGGATTTGTAATATTATCAGGAGAGTAAAACATACCAAATAATAATTAGGAGGAATTCGAAAGACCCGTTCAGTGGCGAGGACACTTTCAACAGGAGACGGTGAAGACAGGCTATGTTTTATTACGCGATCTCCCTTAACGTCCGGATCATAGTGTTGGGTGTTATGACGTATTTATCATCTGATTCTTTACCTGTGCAATTGAGGAAAGAAGAGTAAGACAATTAATCTATCGACCTATTGGCAAGCTAATGAATTAACATGTATGACGTACGAACTTGGATCACACGTGGTCGTTAACGAGCTTAATGCTGCCAGACTAGTCAACAAGCGTCGTTGACAGCAAATTATCGCCAAGGCCCTTCAAACAATAAGAGCTGGAAAATCCAGAAATTCCTTACCACTGAGCCACTTCTCGTTCCTTCTCTTAAATTCTGCATATATCTCACGAGTCATGAAGAGTCTTACTGGCTTGTCAGCAGCGACGATAAGTTCCTCACCAGTGAAGACGCGCTCTCCAATCGATCGTCCGCAGACTCGGCTGTGTTCTGTTCGCAAGACGTTTGTTACGTTCCTGTGTCCTGTGTTCCGGGCTTTATCCGGTTTACGTGATCTGTTCTGTTACGCTCTCATGTTCTGTAAAATTAGATACATCATCATACATGATAGTTGAGAATTCGCCTCTTTGTATAAACTTTACCATGACGACGTATATCAAGACGTATCGGTGAAGTATTCACATATATCTCTGCTTGGATTTTATCATCGTACTTAGTAAATCTTCTTGGTCATGCAACCAGGTGTAAGGTTGGTATATTTACCAGCTAAAACATTTGACACTGCATTCAAATCTGTAATTAGAACCTATGAAAAAGCACAAACTATTCCGGATGCCTTACACGATTTGAGTGCTAATTTCACTCAGTCCTAGAACAGACCTTGCATCTTTCCTCGCGTACTTTATAGACTTTCTTAGTTCGTTGGTGGTTTGTGTTATACGTCGTTCTGAGAACTGGCCTTGGGATTATTGACATGGAGAGTCATAATTGATTGACGACTGGTAAACAAATGTCTGTTTCTTGGCATAAATTATCAACATTGGATGAATATCTGAATAACGTAAAACAGAGAAACTAGCAAACCGTCTTGGTTGTCATGGAGTATGGGGGTAGCTATCCTGAAATCTGAGATGACAACATTGTATTTACGTGTGTCAGATATACATATACGTTTTGAATTTGCACCATTGTCTGTTCCAATAACATCTATTTATTCGATTGGTCTGTTTGCCGCCGGCGTATAAATGAAGTATTCCTGAGTTCGTTGTAATCAAATAAATAAATAAATAAATAAATATTGGTGTTTCCCATTTACACCTTTCCCCACTTAGGCTTATGGATGAAGGAATTCGGGGTGCCAAAGGTAAACCATCGCCTTTTTGGTTATCTGACATAACCTCTGAATTAATGTGGCAATCGCACTAGCGACAGCTGTATTCAAGTCTGCGACATTGTTAAGGGGACCATTGTCTACCTCGAGAACAAGCCTACATTAGATGAGCCATCCTCGGTATTATGAGATATTTATTTATTTTACTGGATTGTTGGTTCAAGACCATATTCAAGAATATTTCACTTATACAATGGCAGCCCGGGGAAAACTGCCGACATTTGAGAACACGAACTTTCCAACACGTGACGTACAGACAGCTGTATAATATTGGTCACATTGTGGCCATCAATATTAACATTTTTGCAAACCTTTGTTTTGGATAGCACTTACACGCCCTGTTTTTGACAACATTTGCCCAATCCTCCTCAACCGATCCGTTCCACCAAATAACCATTATGTTTTGGATGAGTATTGACTTCTAACAAAGCATTGGCTAATTTTGAGGTTCACAAAACTTGGTATTTGAAAATCACAGCCACCCATGTCTTCTAGAACAGTTGCTCCTGCCATATCCTGCCATTAAGCGCCGACAAGCTGACTTCCTCAACTAAATTTTCTTTGTATTATATCACATTGTTGTAATTCCCAAGTGAAATGTCAGCCTGATCCGAAGAGTTGTGATTACAGAGTACTTAGCCGTGCAACGTGCTCGCTTCCAAGTGGCTAAAACGTTCTGTGGTGGAGTCTAAACTATAACCATTCATAAAGTTTTTAAAAAACATGGCAATGTCAGAGGCCGACCAAAACAGACTTCAACACTAAAGAACTAAAAAAGTTCATAAAGTAGGACATTAGGACAGATTCATACAAAGAGGAACAGTCAACACTTTTCAAAGATGATGGAAAGGAGCAACGAATGTTCCAAGAGAATGTATTAAATTAGTATCCGAATTGTGTACCATGTATATACATTTTTGTACTTGCACGTCATCTGTAAGAAGCCAATCATACTCACTATCAACATCGCCTTTCGTCGCTGACTCTTAAAAGCACAAGCTATCTCCGTATTCTCGACGTTCATGTTTTTGCAAACAAATTTTGTTTCGTAATTTATAATGCTAAACTACATGACATTGTTTTCGAGTTGGCGTCACAAAAGGAAACTCGTAAAACTCCTTCCCATCAGAATCAAGACAGTCCAAAGATGTATACTAATTTGTTCTTTCATTTATTACCTCACAATTATCGGCGTACGTGTGCTCATATAACATCTATGAACTACACGCATTGCAACGTTACAGAAGAAAGCATCTGTGTCGCTCGTCCTCGAATCTCCCATTATTTGAAAAGAGCTGGCATGCTGGACTATGGGCGTGGAGAGTAATTTGTTTACAACAGCAACACCCGGTGCGGTTAGAACAAATTCCACTTAGCAAAAAATACTACACTATTGGCCGTGGTTAGGGCGTGGCGTAAAGGTTTAGCGTGCTAGCCTGTCAGCAATTCAATCAATATGAGTTCATATCCACCTCTTGACGGCAATTCACTGAAAACAGCAAGTTTAATAGGTCCCTATTTAAACAGTGCTGTTTTCAACCAATTTCAATTGTCATGGTAACTGATGTCCGTCTAGAAGTCGAAAGGCCCCGGGATCCAACCAGGGTCAAGTCATACCCCAGACTTATGGCACATGCTGCTGCTCCGCTTGGCGCTCAGCACTAGCGCCAAGAGATTAGAGCAAGGAAATGGTGTCGGTATAATGTGAGTGGGTGGGGTGTTATGTCTGGTGTCATCGGCATGATACTTCAGTGTGGGCAGCATTTGGTTGCTTGGAGTCGCCTTGCGACAAGAAGACGCAATATATGTACACACACCTAGTGATTCCTCGTCTCCATATGACTGGAAAATTGTCATACACGACGTTAAACCCCAAGCATGCCTACATACATACACACATACATACATACATACATACATACATACATACATACATACATACATACATACATACATACATACATACATACATACATACATACATACATAAATACATACATACATACATGAATACATAAAACTAGAAGACTGAATAACAGTCATTCACTTTCACCAAGGATTACACGTACAGTGGGATAGTTTTGATAAAATTTCTGGTTTCAACGGGAACGCAGCGACAACAGTTTCACATTCATGTACAAACCCACGTTACCTTAATTTATGCATTATTCAAATGGGTGTATATAGTTTGTTTGAGCTCTGATGACGAAAACAGGCCAGCCGACCATGCTGCTATATATTCTCATTGCTCACCAGTTGGCCTGTCAATGACAACGCGCAGAAACCCTCCTGCATATGGGTTGGAAGATCAACCGGTGCCCAAAGTTCCTTGAGCAATCTCAACAAAACAGCATTCATTCTCAGAATATTCTTAAAAACTTTCACATTTGCATTTCATTGTGTTTACAAAAAGTACGCGTTGGGTTTAAAAAAATGTACCGTGATGCTGCCTTCTCCAAGGTAAACCCAGCTGCCATGACGGCAGAAACGCGGAAAGCTCTCAATCTTTAGCTAAGGTCTGACATGTGCGTCAAGTAGACGGATTCATCTGAAGAGGAAAGGCACAGGAATTAACACCAGAGCCAGGCAAGATGCATTAAGCATGAAGACATTTTTTTCTTTGTAAAACTATCAGGATACAAAAAGTAAGAGTTTCATTTCAGCAATCAGGATATGTTCTGTGTAGTAAAAGTTCTCCTAGTATCCATATTCTCCTGTTCTCGATTCGCGCGTCCCGTTTTAAAACCCCTGAATCGAAATTTAGAAAAAAGAACGTGTAAATCGAGAGTTTTTTGTTAATCTCGTTTCTCGGTACTCGGGTATTACGAGACGGGGCTCCAGAACGCGATTGGCCGCATCCTTCCTTCATAGCATTCAGATGTTGATACGTTACAGGAAAGACCCACTTTTTAACGGTGTTGTTTGAATTAAGGAGCTTGTCTTGAAGTACCGACGTCTCACTATTGCGGGTTCAAATCCAGATTTGGGTAGGGAATTTGTAGATTCCCCCACTTTCACAATTGTTGAAATAAATTCATACGTGTTTTTGTTTGTCACTGGCTCCGTCTATGGTACACTAACAAACAGTAGTGAAATAAACAAACAAGTTAATATTGACCGGACGCTATTTGTTGTCAACCGAAATGTTCTTCCAAATCACAACTATTCAATGACCAATCTACATCGTAAACGACACAACTCCAGCAGAGCAATAATGGGCTGGTAGCCCCAGAAGTAGGCCTATACCATGACGTGTTGCATCTACATTACATGACAGGCCTGTGGTCGTTTTGGAATTGATGACCGTCTGTAATTGGCTTTTCCAGACTTCAAATTTAGTCCATTATTGTTTTTTGGTCTGTGTTGGTGTGTCATTATGATTTCTCATCATTTGTAAGAAAGTCAGACAGGACGATATTTTTATCCCTGTAGGAATGAATGAATGAACGAATGAAAGACAAATCGTTGCTAGAACACAATTAAACTAGGACATTGTAAAAAAATTAAATTTTATAAAATATCAAATCTACGAAATAATATGTAAAAATGGAAGTGCCCTTGTACACTTCCACGTTTGCCCATGTTTTAACGTTGTGGCGATTGTGGCGATAGTGACTGAGTGCTTGAGGTTTACTGTCGTACTTTAACAATTTTCAGTCGTATGAGATTGCATATAATGTGCTTCCATGTTGCAGCAAGGATTTCCACCACTGTTTTATCCAGTGCTGCCTCATTGAGACGTCACCTGAGCCATTACACTGACACGCACCAATTATTATTCTCTTATTGCTGAACGTTAAGCATCCTCTTTTTAAGGCCCTAGGTGTGACCTAGGACTGACACTGGATCTTCCGCTCCAAAAGCGGACGCTCTACATACTGAGCCATCCGGGCTAATAAGTCGGCATTAGTGACGTTACCATAACATCATTATCATAACCACGTCTTTTCTCTCTCTACATATTCTTGCACTATTCACTGAAATATTACTACATGTTTCAGTTTTATGTGTAATGTTTATTTGCATCAGCTAAAGTTTACAAAATTTTACATTTTAGTTGAATTGTGTAATGTTATGTTTATAATAAATAGATTATTAAATAAATTATGGGCTAATGGGGCACATGCGCAAAATTAAATGCTTCTTCGCGCTTCGGAGCCACACAAAAAGAAAACTCTTTCGCATCAAACCATATTCATTTAATATGATTGATGACGTAGGGTACAGAAAGTAAAACCAGAGCAGCGACTACAATGTAATAACTGGCTAATGGTCATACGTAACTGGTGAAATACGGCCTCTTGTCATTTTACCTCGGTCAGGCTTTTATTCTAACTGTTTATGTAAATGCGTAAATAGTGGCAATTTACACATCCCCTGGCACGATGGCTTAAGCAGAATAAGGTTAAAAAGAGATTGCTGTGATGTTCATTACAATTTATTAGACGTGGTGTTTTTATCACATTTAAAATACAATCACATTAAAACAATAAAAAGAGAGCGTATAAATATTTTATATTAGACCATATGCCTTAATATGGTGAATAATATCATATCCACCTCGTCAAACAATTGGAATGTAAAGCAGATGGCACATAATGTCCGTGGGAAATTGTCCTAACCTTAACGTTCACACCGTCCATTACAGTATGTCAGCTGCCAAACCTGGCATGCACAAAAAACGGATCATTTCATGACTAGTTGTCGACGAATGAATGAATATATATAGCCTAAGGCCACTTGGCCAGTATTGCAGCCATAATTTGGAGAGCGCATTTTGAAATCTACAGATAAAGTATATGGTCATTTATGTCTCAAAACCGAGATTCCGCTGGTGAACTAAACACCCCCGAGGCCTGTTCCCTTTGCATTCTTTTAATGAGGGAGTGAGTGCTTGGGGTTTAACGTTATACTTAACAATTTTTTCAGTCATATGACGACCAAGGAATCCTTGGAGTGCATGTACAGTGTAATGTGCCTCCTTGTTTCAGGACGCATTTCCACCGCTCTTTTATCTAGTGCAGCTTCACTGAGACGCCTTACCGAAGGCAAGTAAGCTGCCCCGCACGAGCGATTATTCTGATACGGGTCAACCAGTCGTTCCACTATCCCCTTCATGCTGAACGCCAGCGAGGAAGTTACCGGTCTTGGATGTGACTCGACCAAGGACTTGACCCTGGATCTACCTCTCCCGAAGCAAACGCTCTACAAACTGTGCTATCGGGGCCGGTCATTGTTTCAATGTGATTGTATTCTAAATGTGATGACAACAAGGCATGATCAGTACTTCTAGACACATGACGTCTAATACATTACAATGAACATCAAGGCAGTATTTTTATTTAATTCTGCTCAAGCCATTGTGGTAAGTGGCAGGCTACTGTCAAAGCATTAATATGAGGAGTTAAAATATATAGAGTGAGGAATTTGAATTGTTTAAAAACGTGGTTTTGTGTATTTTACTCACATCTGACTTATTCACTCCGTCAGGTATCCCAGCTCACTAGCGGAGTACGCTTTATCGCTGGAGGTAATACCTTAATCTGTCAAATAAGTTATACATCTTTATATATCTTTTTCTCCACTAATTAGTGATCTGGACTGTTCAGTATAAAAGAACGAATTATTATTATTATAACTTAACTGAGGTAAAAATTTTACAGAGGCTTGCCCTGATAATGTGAACATGTATTTCAAAGGTTGTGTTTTAGTGACAACCGAGGTGTGTCGATCAAAGCCGTAATTTAATCCAACCTTCACACCGTGTTCAGAGTTTATGCCTATACATTTGCCTAAGCTGCAGTTAGAATAAAAGGTTGAGTCAAATGACAAGAATCTATGTGTCGAAACAGACATTATTTCACCATTATCACACG
Organism: Liolophura sinensis; assembly: GCF_032854445.1. Lineage (NCBI taxonomy): Eukaryota > Metazoa > Mollusca > Polyplacophora > Chitonida > Chitonidae > Liolophura > Liolophura sinensis. The sequence continues at coordinate 6,708,190 of NC_088305.1, read as the reverse complement.
TTCGTCGTTGTTCTGGTTTTGCTCTCTGCGTTCTTGTCAGGAAAACTGGCAAGAGGTCGTACTTCACCGGTTACGTGTGACCATTTGCCAATTATCACACTGTCGCCATTGCAATTGATGTTGTTTAAGTCTCTATGTCGTTGTTAGGCAAACTGACAGGAGGGCGTATTTCACCAGCTACGTGTCACTATTTGCCAAATATCACGCGGTTGTCGTTGCTCTGATTTTACTTTCTATGTTGTTGTAAGGCAAACTGACAGGAGGGCGTATTTCACCGGTTACGTGTGACATTTTGCCAATTATCCCGCGGTTGTCGTTTCTCTGATTTTACTCTCTATGTTGTTGTTAGGAGGGGGCGTATTTCACCAGTTACGCGTGACTATTTGCCAATTATCACGCTCTTGTCGTTGCTCTGATTTTACTCTCTATGTTGTTGTAAGGCAAACTGACAGGAGGGTGTATTTCACCGGTCACGCGTGACTATTTGCCAGTTATCACGCTCTTGTCGTTGCTCTGATTTTAATCTCTATGTTGTTGTGAGGCAAACTGACAGGAGGGTGTATTTCTCCGGTTACGTGTGACTATTTGCCAATTATCACGCTGTTGTCATTGCTCTGATTTTATTCTCTATGTTGTTGTTAGGGGAGGGCGTATTTCTCCGGTTACGTGTGACTATTTGCCAATTATCACGCTGTCGTCGTTGCCCTGGTTTTACTTTCTGTGCCGTAAGACGTTAATGATAAGTTGTGCACAGTTAACATGAGAGACTTCAGCAACAGTTTGTGTGTATTTTTGTAAGTTTTCAAGTTGAAAGTACATACTTGTGTACACGTTAAGTTCTAGTTGTTAGAAATACACGTACGGTTTTGTAAAGGATTGTGTTTGACTAGCAAAAGCTTCAATGCTTTAATATACGGGACACGTACCTTGGTTTAATGTACCTCAGAACCAAAAAACTCTCAAACCTGCTACTTGTTTTATACCCAGCCGCACAACACCATTCAGTTTATTCATAACATTATTTGAATTTATTTATAACACCATTCAGTTTATTCATACCACCATTTCAGTTTAACTGACTTATTTTACCAGACTGAGGATAAATGCTTCGAAGGGTGTGTACAAGAGGCTTTCTGGGTGAAATTAAAAAATCCATCCATCAGCAGTCTAATATTGAAATTGTCTGAAATTTGGGAGTTTCTAAATACACAGATTTTACCGACACGTCTTAGAACATTAACATAAATATCCACGTATAATTCACTATAACCTGTAAAATCTTGAGCCGTTCAGTGCCACCAGTTACCATGGTTACCTGAATACATATTGGATTTGTAAAACCACTCCTGCTTAATGTGTTTCTTACGTTGTATTCTTTGCAGGTGATTGTTAATCGAGTGTGATGACAACACTGCTCTTGAAGAAGTTACAGACGAGTGTCATCTAATAAATTACAATTAACATCGCTGCACCTTTTTTACCTGATTTTTCTTAAGTTATGGTGTTAAGGGATGTAATCTGCAACCATTTAAGCATTTTTGTGAACGTTTTGAATAAACCCTAACAAGCAAAGAAGAGACCGTATTTCAAACAAGTTCGAGAGTCTTTGCCAATTATCACTCTGTCCTCATTGCGCTAGTTTTGTTGTCCATGCTGTAAGTCTTTGTGTAAATGAAGATGTCTTTCGTGCTTTTGTCTGACGGACATTTGCTATAATCCACACCGTGTTAGAATAAATCCAGCAGATCAGACTTATGCCCTTTATCATTCCTGTAATTGTTCAACGCAAATTAAACATTCACCAGGACATAGCATGTGTTCTGATTTAGTTTAATCTACTCCTTAATGTATAGCGTGATTCACATGACGGTAGGCATTGAAGATTTTGATGTATTTATTTATTTACTTGTCTCACAGTCGTACTCACTATTTGTTTTTACTTATTCCGTATTTTCGTAATACATAGGTTACTTCCCCTTTTATGAAATTATTTCCCTTGACAGTAAGTATCTGTCTTTTATTTTAGCACGAAAGGAAAATAGTGCCTTTTACTTTAATATACAGAAGCAAACTGCAGTGATTTAAATGTAGTTCACAGTTAGTCACTGTGGCTGCTTAAATCCCATGACAATGGTTCTTCCAAATGTTATTAGGATTGGATAATTCAACTGATATCTACCTTCATGGCAGGTAACTCCTTGAAAAGGGAAGTTATCTATGCAAAACGGAAATAGCCCATATGATCGCAGCCAGGTTTATGATTGTGGGGAGAACCGGATTGTCCGGAGTGTAAATTAGACGTCTTTTACGTAATGTTCAGACTTTCAGATGTCTATAGACATGTGTCTGGTTTTGAATGGACAATCGAATGTTCAGTTTTATGCGGGGTTTCCCATCGACCATCCACTAATGTCGCTGCATTTAGAAGCATGGCCAAAAATTGACTTCCTGTGTAGGATGGACGACCTTTGATGTGCGGTGAACTTCAAATTTCAGGCACCTTATTGTACACCTACGGCGTTTAGTTAGGAGTTAAATACAACTCATTTTTAAACCATCTAAAAAATTCTGAATTTTTTCCTGCAATATGCCCCTTTAAGTAACAATACACTCGTATCACGAGAAACTAGATCTGAATCAAACAACATTGGAATCACTCTCCATGAGAGTAATAGCAACAAATACAAAAATACCGTTCGTTTTGGCCCAAATCCGTCATATTTTTACAAAAAATACCGTTCGTTTTGGCCCAAATCGGTCATATTTTTACAAAAATACCGTTCGTTTTGGCCCAAATCCCTCATATTTTTACATGCTGTACAGTATTAATATTCAATTTAACACTGTATCATTTGAGTGTTTTAAATTTAACGTAACTGTAATGTTTTGCGGTGATTTATTTGGTGTTCTGTTGTGAACGAATAATCAACTATGATTACATGTATCGGGTGCTTTTGGCGTTATCAACATTGTTCTTATCGGTTGAGAGTCACAAATTTCAGGCGAATGAGCATCTGGTCATGCATATATCCATAACACAAGTTTATGCCCATTAATATTGGCTAATTACAATAAACAAATGTTTCAATCAAACATCGGATCTACGATAAATCAGACAACAATTACAGTATTATATAATCATTACACTAGCCTTCACAAATTTATCGCCACTAAATCATCTGCAGTTCCAATCGGCAGCCTTCTTTGAAGCTGCATTGTACTTTGTTTATATGGAAGGCGAAGAAAGATGCCTCATAGATAGGAATTTATAATCACGCGGTCCGAGATAAAACTCCTTTTAGAGGTCTCTAAGAGATGTTAGATCACCAGAGGCAAGCATACCGCATTAATTATCTTCAAAGAAACACCGAGCAGCTAGTTACGATAAGATAACGTACTGCCGAGAAACACTGCCCTCCCTGTCGTCAACAGAAATCCCGACGCTAATGCGCATGTCATGAAAAACATTACCCTGATCAACATTAGTTGCCCACACAAAATGGACGGGTAAGTTTTGTTTATTCATGAGAAAGGCTTAAATATGATACATTTCAAATTAGGCCAAATAATAGAGTTTAGACGCCGTATATCCCATTTTCAAAATGTCAAACCATGACTTCCGCTATTGTGTAGGACGTGCCCTAATTGCTTGTGCTGTGCAGACTGTAGAGAAATGACGTGAGTCGTCATTGAATGAAAATAAAATAACTTTGGAAATTCCAGCCAAAATGAGTGATACAGCCGAAAATGTTGTCACATTCTACGTGTAAGAATGTTATATCAGCCGAGAGTATCCCCTTGGGAAAATGGGTTCTAGTGCTGGAGGATAATCAAATATGTATGGTTTGATTTAATTACCCGATTGGTGTTTTACGCCGTAGTCAATACTCTTTCACTTATTCCACGGTGGCCAGCATTATGGTGGGTGGAAACCGGGTAGAGCCCGAGGGAAAATTACGCAATATGCCCCAATGTGGATCTATGTCGGAAGCCCATTTAGCTAGACTTCTACATCATCGCACCAGCTACATCGCTGTTGTAACATAGCTATGTCCGTCCTGGAAGATTGGTGTTACTTAGGACACAAACCTAATTTTGTTGCTTATTCCACAAATAGAAAGCCAGAAACGAAGTATATGATTTTTTTACATCACTGATAAGCTTACAACTGCATACCTATAATAAATATTTTTTATAATCAGTTTGTTCTATATTTCTTCAAACAATCTGGTCTAATTCGTTAGGACAACAGCATCTTTGGCTATTTTGATTGGAAAGCTCTGTTTGTTTGTCTCGGTACCTCGCGGGCGGTACCAGCTCGGTTACTACATCGGCTCTCGTATCTTAAACCAGCTCAGTATTGATAAGGTCCCTATCCTCCCCACGGCGCAGGCGTGGAACATCATTGTCGTCCAATATTATGTTGACACAACACTGACTTGGTCATTTCATCTGAGAGTGTGTTTGTGGTAAAACTTAAGACGGTGATAGACTGCTGAGAGAATCAATTCTCTATACCTGCAGTCATGATTCACTAAGGTGTGTAGAAGAGGGAAAGCTGTGTTTCAATCAAAGTGGAATTAAATTACCAAAGCTGCCTCGTGTGGCAATGTAGAAATTCTAAACCTATCCTGTACGGAATTGAAAGGATAGAAGTTTCGATTTCGTGGCATTAGAGCCTCGAATGATCTGGCGACGTAAAACCATTCCCAGTGACGTGCTACTTGATGTATATAACATCCGCAACACCTCTTTAGAGTTTGGGTCATAGAATGTGTTCCTTTGGCACGCTGCCAGCCCTCTATCACAGGTACATTAGACAGTAGAGACCAGAGTCGAGATGACAGTGCTAACTGGGTGTAATTCAGGGTGCAAATTGCAAACTAACGAGCAACTTGAGACTTTTTTCAGCGTATGTTAAATTAATTATCCAGTGCTTGGGAGATGACCTACATCACAGCACAGGTGGTGGTGGTAGGGTTTATATTATATATTTATATATCGGCCTTTTCCGCTGCTTAATTGTTCACTGGACAACTAAATAGTGTCTCCACCACCAATTGAGGCGATGTCTATACCTCCTGCATTTAAGGAGACATCATCCTTCCTTTAAATAACGGATTATTTAAGGAGAGGTATGCGGTGATCCAAAGCCGATTTCAAAATACGATGTTTCTTTTCGTCATTCAAAATTTAAACAGTATTAGCAGTATATGTTATTTAGTAGTTATCGCAGAGTTTAAAATTTGCCACCTTTTCTGAAATATATTTCCTATTATGTCGTTACAGCTGTTAGGAACTCCTGGGGTCCAAAGAGATATAATGAAGATTTGAAATTAGCTGCGTTTTCATTTAGAGAGATTTCTCAGTGGCATTGGTTTAGGTTTAACATTTCTATAATAAGCGAAGTATCCAAATCACAGGTCGGCAATCGATGACACAAAAGTGTCAAAGACCGGTTTCATTAAAAAAACGTATATAAATGTAACTGAAACTGAAGTTTACTCAAAAGAAGAAACAGTCCGCCGTTTTCAATGATGCTTTCAATGAAGTCATACGTCTGTAATAGCCGATGCGTCAATCCGGTAAGTATAGTCCACAACACTAGATGTTTATAACACTGAAATCAATGACCAGGGGCAAATAGTCCATTATCTTACAACGATAACTCTACTTTAACTCTACCAGACCTACGATGTGTTTCACTAATAGTTTATGCCTCACAACTTATAGGCCTATTCGAGTTGCGGTCGTCCCAAGGAAACGAAACTTTCTTGGCAAAACTGACAACGTAAATTTGCGACAGAATCACCAGCGCAAAGTTACTTGAAACAAGCCACACATATGTATGATATAACGAAACAAACCTAGCCAACTTCTGACAACATCACATGTATTTGTACAGACAAGTACCAGCTGAGGACAATTTCAAATATGTTATTCAAAGGCCATTTAGTTATTTAGTATTACATTTATCTAATATATAATAAAAGATTAGCTCTCACTTTTACGGCTACCTTAATGGCATATGCAACTATTAATTACTCACGGTATTCAAGGTTTTGGAATGTAATTTGTTTATTACTTTTTTTGTATTTACTAGTGTAGTCCGCACTTAAGAATATTTAATGTATTTAACGGGCGTCATGTTCCTTGTTAAGCCCCCTGCTGAAATTTAGCAATGACAAATTACACAGAAATTGATAAAACCATGAATCACATTTTGTAGCGAAGGGATTAAGAAAAATGTGTTTGGATTTATAATTACATTTCTTTCCGATGGCCTGATCGTGATTTATGAAACAATGAGACGAAAGGTTTCAACAACTTAAAACTCAAGAAGATCCAAATACCCTATTATGATTACAGATGGTATTGCGATGGTGTACCAAGAAATTCCATTAAAAACGGCATATAAACATCAGTATGTAAATAAAATCACTTTAAATCATATAAGGCATGAATACATACAAAATGTTTTACGGATAACGGAGTTTAAATCATGAGTATTTAAATTCGTCTCATAGCATTGGACATTGGCCAGCGTGGTTGTATGCACTTTATGAGAGTTGTATTATGCAGTCTGTCGCTTTGGCAAACAGGCATTGTAGCGGAATTATTCTCTGTCCATCGAAAATATATTTGTCTACTGAAGCAGACAATTGATTAGACAAAGTCAGAAGTCATAACGTCAGTCGAACTGCTGGGCCAAATGTTATACGGCAGAGTACATGGGTTATAGCAAATAGTGAATATCCCTACGGCTTTCCACGGTGGCCAAACCATCCAACCCTCATTCATGGGCTGCAGATAACTTGTGCTATTTCTACACCTGGGTATATGTTTGAACATAGAGTTGCAATTTTGTATCCCATCCTGAACAAGTATGGTTTGTTGAGTTTCACGTTTGCAGGGGTATGGTGGGAAGGGCAGCATAGTGACATGGTAATAACAGTCTGAAACAGAAAAATTTATTTAAACTGAACCGAAATAATATTACGAAGAACTAATGGCTTGTTCGTCCTCATTTATTTCGTAGAACTGGGTATATAAGCCGTCAATCAAAATGGACGTTCCCAGGCCAATAGTCGCAAGGACAATTCCCAAAGCGGGGCTTAACACAAAGTGCCAAAGAACTAAGAAAGTATATAAAGCACGAAAATAGGACCATGCAAAGAGAAGCAGTCAACAACTTTCAGTGATATTGAAGAAAGGCAAGGTATGTTCTAACCGAATGCGTAATCAGTATTTAAATCGTGTACCATGCTCCTATAAAAGTTGTTGATCCTAAAATATGTACTTGAGTTAGGCTTTGATTACCACTGTACATGTACATGTATCCAGCGTGGAGTTCTCATTTAACACGATCGCCAGCAATGTTGTCAAATAAATCGCATACAGAGTGGACTGTGTTGAAACTTTGTCGAACATGGGGCAAAGTCTGCACATTCAATTAGGATAAGTTTGGTACCTATTGAGCATCACATCCAACGCACTCGGGAGTTGTAAGGGTTGTTGTTAGGGAGTTGTTAGACCATCAAGAATAAAATTCTGTGTTAACAGAGAACGCGACACCTTGTTAATTCAATTCGGTCTCTCAAAGACATCCCACCTGTGTCAGAACCAATGAGAGGTTTAATTTCGTGCAGTTTGTTATGAACATGAAAGCCCCATCCATCCTGCAAAGGCGACGAATATCCTGAAGAATGTTCGAAGTTCGAAGGGCAGTTTTAACTTCCTGTCAACGACTGTGTTTCCATGGATGACAGCCACTGTCGTTGTCTTTAACCCGTAGATGCTCCATGACGGTAGGTGTTTATAAATTTATAATCGGGATAATTAGCCTTAATTTCAACAAAACTTTCCTAAATTATAATAGGTCACTTTACATTGTCTTAATGCGTTTGTATCTTGTATGAGACAACTCAAATTTTCAATAATTCTGGCCGGTGACGTATAATAAAATGCATTTAACTGCTATATCTACATCTTTTACTTTATTTAATTCTGATTAAGGATTGCATTTTGTTGTGGCATGTTTATGTTCCTGTTATTAATGCATTTATATAAACTGTTAGAAGAGAATCCTAACTGAGGTAGACTGACGAGAATGTGGGTGTCCATATTACGTGTGGCCATTTGCCAATTTTTATAACACTGAGGTGGCTCCTATGGGTTTAATCTCCACCCTACAGTCTTTAATATTACGTCCACTCAGGTCTGCTGGGGTACATACATAAACGTACAAAGGAATGGGCACAAACGAAGGCACCAGAACAGTTTCCACTGGTGCATCGATTTTAGGTACTTCACGCGTCAGAGAGCATATTAATAGTTATGTCAGACTGCTCAATGCAGGTCAGGAAAAGTTAAGAACTCGGTGATTTGTTATAGTTCAGCTGTTTTTCTCCAGGCAAGGTTTAATAGAAAAAACTGGTTTCAACTTCACTCAGAGCAGACACGCAGAACGTCTCACTCGGAACGCACAAATCTCCTATCTGAGAAGAGTTTCGTCTGCGTGTATGTAGAGTTGCCTGCTTTTTATCGAAATGAGTAAAGTGCCGACAGGACCGGGTATTGTGCCTAAACACGCACTGGACGACGCGGATTTTCTGGCTTGTTACAACGGGCAGGACTTGGAAATTAGCTGGCGTCGTCTTGAGCAAATGTTCCTGGCTACTCCTAGGTCATCGACTGAACGCCCAAGTTCTCTAAGTGTCTAGACCCTTGATATCACAGGGCAATATTTGTGATGATAAACAGCACGCTTCACTCGTAAATAACACTGTAGACGGCGGCTAATATCCTGAGATTAATGTTAGTCTTGACTATGCGATGAGACTTGTGTTAATAATAAGGGTTAGATGGTTAACATATACGACTACAGTGACGATAGTGTGACAGTTAATAAAAGGTGACGTGTAACCGGTGAAATAGGCTTCTATAGTCAATTAACCGTAGTTTTTTTTTATTTATTTATTTATTTATTTGGTGTTTTACACCGTACTCACTTACTCACTTATTTCACTTATTCGACGGCGGCCAACATTATGGTGGGGGGCAACCGAACAGAACTCGGGGGGAAACGTACGACCATCCACAGGTTGTTGGCAGATCTTCAAATCTACGGCCGGAGAGGAAGCCAGCATGAGCTGGACTTTGAACTCACAGAGACCACATTGATGAGAGGCTCCTGTGTCAAAACCCTGCGCTAGCGTGCTTATCAACTGAGTCACGGAGGCCCTTAATTTACCGTTGTAAGGGTTCATTCTTACCGAAGGTAGTATGAAATACGGTAGTGTGTAAAACTTTGAACATGGTTTGGAAGTTCCACTAAACTTAAGGCCGCAGATGACATGACTTGGAAAACACCAAAAGAGACCTTTCCAAATACATATTTATATTATCAGGATAATTGTGGGTGACCGTTTTATATAATTAATTAGATCACACATTCACAGTGACAAGTATCAAAGTCTCACAGGACTCAAATGTCACAACTTAAAATTGCCAGGAAGTATTTGACACCGTCTTTCGCAGTTTCAATGTTACAGATCCTCACTTTTGTCATTGCAGTCAATATGTGCATGTATGTATGTGTGAGTTTTCACGTCCTACTCAACCAATTTTTCAGTCATACATATATGACGACAAGAAGTCACTAAGTATGTGTACATATACTGTGTCTTCCTGTGGTAGTCCATGCCACCAAAGTGCTGCCGCCGCTGGTGTATCATGCCGAAGACACCAGACATGACACCCCGCCCAGTCACATATGCTGACACCGGTCCAACTAGTCCTGTTTTCCTGCACTAATCTCTCAGTCTTGATCATCAACCGGGGCAAAAACTTTTATGACCTGACCCGACCCAGGTTTGCTAGATAGATCATCTAACACTTTGACTCCTGGTTTATGGGTGATTTAAGAATGAACTACTTGACGCTTGGCATAGTCTTAGTCCAGGAATGGTCCATAGAGCCTTCCAAATCGATAACCACAAGTTATAATTCAAAATAACTTAACACACCGGGGCCTTTTTCACAAAATTGTCGTACATGTAGGAAAATGGTACCGTAATAGTGACGTTCAAAATATCGTACGACAAATGTACGATAAAAATGCCGTACGCTGCTTTGTGAAACTTGGCCCAGTTTCCAAGAAATATGAAAGAAATAATACAAAAATTAAACAATGCTCTTTTTCTCTTACATGTGTAAGAGAGAAGCAATGTCCAGTTTTCAGTGGTGCAGTGAAGACAATCGATAATCTAGGCATGAGATTCAATCCAAATTGCTAACGTGTGGTGGGTGAAAATGCAAATATCACAGTTGGCGAGTTCTTGATAATTCCTTCAAAAGCAGTCAGTGCTTCAACTGTGGTTTTGAAGTATACCCCAGAAACCTATATTTCTATTGAGGATAAAAAAATGAACCTTACTTTTCAGTAAGCTGTAAATATCGATCTCCATTGTGCACCTGTACATACTGTACATACCGCAGATGTTACATAAAGTTGTACTCGATTATTCTAAAAATTCGTCTACATTTCTTAACACATATCTAACGCTTTTTTCCGTCTAAAATCTGGAAGACGTTTTAATAAAAACGACTTACAAAGCCTGTTCATACCACGGCAACACAGTGTGTATTCATGCAACAATCAATAAGGTATGGTCTCACTGACCTTATCTGCAACCACAAAGACAGCTGACGCCTTACAAAAGCGAATTCTTTCTCTGTTCTGTGGGAATTATGAAGATAAGGGCGAGGGACAACACCATTACTCACACTGATTATAACTGTTTTTGGTCTTGCGAGAATTGTTGTTTGTGCAGGTTCGGTTTAAACCCCCGCATGTCAAGCCGTGGCTAGTATACCGTACTTTATAGCATATCCCTCTTAACCGTTCTATGACATTGTTATATTTCTATAACCCAGTCGATGAAAATAAAAACAACCGGGAAAAATTAATTATCTTTTCAAAAGTGTTAAACTAAAAGTACACTCAAAAAATTATTCCGTTGAATTTAACAGAAAGTGTGTTATCTGAGTGAAGCTAGAATGTACTCTGTTATCGCAACAGATTATTCTGTTCAATATAACGCATATATTCTATTATTTCAACAAATAGACCAACAGAATATTCTGTTGAATATGACGCAATGTTGTCTTGTGATAACAGAAAACATACAAGCATCACTCAGAAAACATACTTTCTATTAAATTTAACAGATTAATTATTTGATTTTATTAGCTCTTAAGATTTGTGTGATGTTCATGGTCGAGTAATAAAAAGATGGTAAAATTTACGTATCAGAGAAGTATCAGGAATGCCTTTTTCATTTTCTACACATGTTACTTCATAGGTAAATATTCCTTCGTATATGACATTGTTTTCGCTGGCGCAGACAGCGAGATAGCATAACTATTGACGCTGGAATTACTGAATACATAGCAGTCCTATCAAATGGCGTTAAACAACAACCGAGAAGATAAATCAAAAATGTTAGCCGTTGCCAGCGTCGACGTTATTAGCGTAGTTCCATTTCCTATAGCCCGGTGCATATATTGGGTTCATGGTAACGAAAAAAGACAAAATGCTAAGAATGAGGAGGGAGAAATGAATCTGAATAATAGTCTGCCACGTGGTGTGTGCATTGGACCTATCAAAACCAGTGAAAAGAAAGAGCACGTTTTTTTTAGATATCGGAGCTAAAGCGTTGTATCTTCTCAATTTCTGCTGATGGTCTGCTGAACATGCTGTGTTAAGTGAAGAATTTATTCCAAAAAATATTCATTATGTTTTTTTCACTTTCTGTAAAGTCGTGAAACTTCCGGTAAAAGCTGTTGCCCAAAAGCAGTTGCTCAGCATGTATTAGGACAACGAAATGAATGATTATGGCTAAACGCCACTTCGGCAGCGAGACAGTGGAGGAACACTGATAACTGAGTCCCGTGAACTATTCAATTTAGCCACAAAATCATAATTCGCATACGAAAATCAAACCATACGATTTACGTAGATCTACTCACTGTATCACAACATAAGAAATTTCAGCCAGATCGTGTCACCAGTTTTTTTTAGAAATGTACTTTTTAAAGTTTTCAATAAACTTTAAAATGGCCGCCAAACCATGTCACCTGTCAAATATCGCAAAGAAGCAAAATTAAGCCATGTATTCAATATTGTTGCTACTGAGTTACTGAGCTACTGAGCCTCGTCTTTATGCCTCAGGAGCCACACGACCATCGTCATATTACCGATAAAATGTTAAGTGCGGCGTAATCCTCCATGTATACATATATGTATGCAAGCAGATCTTCGGTAGCCTCATGGTTAGGCTGTCGGCATCGAAGTCGTGAGACTTGGGATCAAACTCGGGTCTGCCATACAGACTGCAGACGTTGTTGCTGCCTGGCTTGATGCTCAATCCTGAGATGTTAAAAAAAGGAAACGGGACAGGTTGACCCTTCTGAAGTCTGATACTTCAGTAACGGCAACACTTTGGCGGCAAGGACTCGCCAAGCCACAGGAAGGCAAAGTATATGTACACACACTCCTCGTCGTTGTATGGCTGAAAAAAATTGTTAAGATCGAGCATTCATACATGAGATACAAGTTTTTTGCGGGTTCTATCTTTTCTAGTTCTTATGATACATGGATCGTGTGGCTATCCGGAGATAAATTGAAAACGGCGTGTTTACAGACATGCACCAATGAAGCCGACATGGCAAATTACATGTAAAAAGATAATATCAGCATTATTGTAAAATAAATTAATAAAAACATGAAAAAAGGAATAAAGGATAGCATTCAAACTGGCTACAGAATCCAAAGTTGCATTCGTAATTCAAAACAGGTTACGATCTGAGCAGGTCTAGCCATGTAATAACTGTATATAAAACTGAATCTTGATCAGCCCATTGGTTCATGTTAAGAACACTTTCAAAAACGTCTCCATAAAATTCACAATGGCCGCTAAACCACCTGACCTGTGACAAATAGCAAATGTCATGCTACGGATTCAGTATTGTTAATGGCGAATTTGGGTTTTACATGTATTGTAGATATTGGAACTCGAAATTACGGAACAATAGGTATCCCGCTAGGACAGCGTGGACTAATAAATATTTCATACCCTTCTTTAAAATTAGTGATATCAGGTTTTTTTTGTACCGATGACATCGCTCATTTACCTGATACGGTATAATATTAGAATGGAAATGTGGATGGGCTTTCAGATCAAATGCTTATCTCTTACTATTTTTACTAAGATAAGCAAAGTTGTATTCCAGTTGAAGTTCAATATTTACACGCTGCAATCCCAAAGGTTCTTGCTCCCGGGCCATGGCGTAGATGCTTATCTTTCAATATTTTCACTAGGATAAGCAAGGTTGTTGTACTCCAGGTGGACTCCCACTTATAGACGATGCAATTCAAAAGGTTTTTCGCGCTCAGGGCATGGGTGATTATCAGCACTCAACAGTGCTTGCAGGGCGGTTCTGTTTTACGTGACAGTTGCTGAAGATATTCTTTATGAATTTTCTACCAATATAGCAAACTGGCATTGCTTGTGAAAATGTGTTACACTTGGGTAAGTCTTATCAGTTACTTGCCAAACGTCTGCTGTTTCCTCAACCCACAAAACATGTCCACCGATGTGTGAGTGAAAAAAAACAAAACATATCCAGACAAACATCTATAGAGTGTAGAGTAAAAAATGCAGTAGCTACGGCAGTGCGCATGTAAAAAGTATCTCGTTATGTAATAAATTAAATAATACCAGATGTTATGACGACTCTAACAAATGTCAAATATTTATTTATTTATTTGACTGGAGTTTCACGACGTACTCAAAATTATTTTACTTAGACGACAGCAGCCAGCATTAAGGTGGGAGGAAACTGAACACAGTGGGGGTACAACCAACAGGTTGCTGCAAGGTCTTCCAACTTACCACTAGCTAAGCTATTCCATTCACGTAACAGACGAGGGATACAGTCCGACGCGCTTGACATTTGTTTCAGTATAGCAACGGAGTCGCAGATACATGCGTCGGCCGATAGCAACGCTCACTGAAAATGTACTAATCACCAACTTTTCTTACCTTCATTTTCAAAACAGTTCAAATCATTCAGCTGCTACCAACAGCAACATGTGAAAAATTGCACACCCTGGCAAAATGAAAAGGACAGGCGCCTGTATTGAACTCTCTATAAAGTCAGCCATACTGGCTACCTAAACTGCCTTTCATTGGTGACATATAACACCACAAGCTTCCACACATTCATATGTTGTACGTCTACCTTATTGCAAGAAAAGTGCAATTACAATACTTTTCTAATTAATAATGTTAAACTCCCCAAGACTGATTTTAAAACCAAGAATACACTGCCAAGTGGCATGTTGGCACGCACGCAGTAAGACAAACTACACTGTCTCAGCGAGTTAAAAAACTACATTTTTATAACAGAAATATGGAACATCCACCTCTAAAATCACACTGCCGTGATATGATGTAATACAAGAGACAAAATAAAATTCATTTTTAAAGGTTATATTTTACTGAAACGTGCGCACACATTGTCAAATATGGCAATGTCAGAAACAGGGTTTGGATTAGCCGAAAGCAGTTTAGGTAACTTGTGTCTTACTTCGTCAAAATATATTGAACTCAGCCCAATATCCAGTATAACAGTGGGGTTTGAATAATTATGACGTCATTTAAGGCAATGATGTTCTTGTCATCGAAAATTAGGTTATGTAGTTTAATGTCATGAATTAGAAAGAGGGTTGAAATCTAATATATCTATGTGCAGCGTCTTCGTTGTGTGATTTTACAGACGAATACATGTAGGCGACTGGTAAAATTGAACATACTATAGCTAGCAGCTCACATAAGGCGAGTATTTTGCTGAGTTTCTCTCCTCATCGTGTGAGCGGTGAATTCGATTTCGGCCTCAAAGGAAGTCGTCTCTGAAGACGAGGCGTGCGTAAGCTGAAGTGCCCCTATTAATTCCAGAGAAGTTATCCGTAATGCTCATCAGTGTGATAAATTCGTGTTGCGTGGGTATACGCTCTTTGGGCTTTTGAAAGTATTGATCTTTATAACTTCTATTTGTAAAACGAATATTCGTTCACATGCAACCTTAGAAACGCTTGATGAGTCGTACATACTGGAGGAGGTATTCATATCAAGACAGAACCGGCAATCTGGATGTGATGCAAAAGAATAGGTTGGGAGCAAGCAATGTTTAATATTTACTAAACACTCATGTCTGCATTTCAAGACAGATTGATTTAAAAAGACAAACAAATTCGATATGAGCGCTATGTTTTTATATTACCCATAAAACTGAGTTTCACATTTTTTTTATATGCCGAATGTCTGTTTGGTGTCTCATTGAAGTTACTTCTACACATACTACTGCTCCTCCGTTCTCGCCATTCGTATTGGGCCTTGGTGACAATGAGCTGCTGCCCGGCGCGTGTAGTCGCTTGTAGGCATTTGCGCCATCTTGCATTGGTTGATGTCTGTGTGCTTTCCACCAGTATGGTGTGCAAGGTTTTATGTTACACATGTAAAAGTTCATCAGCAACTTCCCCCATGTCAGTGGTCAAACTCGAACAATCTGGTTTCCTCCACTTATTAAATTGACCGCCATCTTATAAGTGAAACAATCTTAAGAATGGGGTTAAATTTATATATTTCTGTGGCACTGGCTTTGAAGCCGTAGTAAAAAAAATAGCAGGAATAGGATTCGAACAAACCTCATTGGTGAGAGGCGAGACAGATGCACAGAGCCTGCAAGGTCCCTCATATCAACAACAAGCGCTAAACGCTACTCCATTAATTCATTAGTGGACATACTACTCTGTATATGACAGAGTGCTTAATTTAGGGATCACATTTTATCATTCGCCTCTCTTAATTGGCTGCGGAGTATTGATTACGCGAGCGACAACGAATACTAAGGCTTGCTCAGTATATAGAATAAGTCATCTTACGATTACTAAACAAACACCATCACAAAATCATGTAACCTTTAATTCCAGAAAATTTCTTTGAAATCTATGCCGTCGAAACAGGCATTGGTATACCAGCCATCAACCAATAAGGATGTTCCTAGTCAATAACCGCAAGGCCAATTACCAAAACGACGTAAAACACAAGCCATCAAAGAACTAAGAAATTATGTATAAATTATGAAATTAGGCAGGAATCATGCAAAGAGAAGCAGTCAGCAGTTTTCAGTAATGTTAGACAGACGGTCGCGCTGAAAATCCCAAAAATGATGGTTCACTTTCATCATTTTATGTAATTTGCATTTCCAAACACCATTAGCTTGGTGAACTGCAAATCTGACACGCCCTAAGACCTTCCGTTGTTTTAGACCCTGGAAATGAAATGTTCATCACGTACTAGGCCCTAGCTCTTCAGACTGTTACGGATTACATCCAATTACAGTTTCGACAGGCCGCGTAACCTCTCCGCTGTGATTTGGCTTTTAGATCATGTGAGTTGTTTGCAAATTTCAATCAAAGTCACATGTTTTAGCTGTAAAAACTACCTGTGTGAAAAATATCCCAACAAATGCCCTCGCTGTAAGCTTCTTAACTTTTACAGTGAGAACAGTTCACTGGACAAAGTGTCTAGAATCTCTGGTGCTCTTAATTGTGTCCAGATAAACAGCCCGGGGCTAAGGGCTGTGTATTATCGTGTTGAACAAGATTGCCACGATGGATATATGAATATTCGTACACAAAACGCAATTGATAAACATGTCTTGATAATCGACAATTTGTGAACTAGCCCGGTACACGATTTCGATACTGATTTAAGAACATTCTTTGCCTCTTTCCGACATGACTGAACGGAAGTAGGCAAGCTGACCACAAATAAGCAGATATATGTGTAAAGATAAACTGAGGGGAAAGTAGAGAGTGAATAATACAAATGCCAGCATACAGATGTCCTGTGATTTATGTATATTTTTTGGTAGTTTTTTAATCTTTTCTACCGGACGGACACTTGACTCTCCATATATCATTCACAGATAGTAGATATGCAAAATCCTTTAAAAGGTATGTAGACGGATTCATTATCTAATTCTTACAGCGAACAGGGCTTAAATTTGACATTAATTAAACATTACGTGCGTGGCTAAGAATACATGACCATGACAAAACATCATGAAGATTGAAAAACAGAGAGAAAGTTACATATTACTGAAGTTATAATTACCACAAGCTTACGAGTAGCATTTTAGCCTACATAAAAAATGTAATTTCAGACGACGAGGAGCGGCAATCGCTGTCCCAGCTGAAACATTAAATAAAGAGAAAGGAATTCGATCCTCGTGGCGGAAATCATGCGTTCGGACAGCATGTCCTTATTCCGCCTGGCCTTGAGGGAGACTACGGGTTCTCACAGCTCAAAATAACTGGCAGTAATTTACTAATGAAGTAATGACACTATGATTGGTCGCGGGTAGAGGCCTTCAGGGATTGCAATCCTGTTGTGAAATGGCGGGTAAGCCAGAGCGTGTGTTTGTCTTCTGCATGGTACTGAACCAATTTGCAATGTTTTCCCATTTGGGATTGTGCGAGATACTTTAGGCCTATGCAATGGCTGAAATTCCTCTGTGTGGAAAACACTGTTTAATTACATAAAAAGTTAACGACCTTGTTAAATATAAGTAGCATGTTCACACTCCTCACCGAGAATGCCCCAAATCCTTACGCTCACTTTTCATCACTACCACCAAGAGACAAAATTGATTTCAGCCTCACCATTAATTTCTAGCTGCAGGCCTGTAATCAATAAAAATGCACTAGATATACCTGGTTACCATATCGTGTCTGTATTTCATTTTAATGTTTTCACGTTACGAGTTTATTAAACGTGTATTATCCGGTAGTACGTGGGAAGATAACCAGGAATTTACGGATTGTTGTACCGCTGTCCAATTGCCTTACATCAGAATGATGATCCCACCCCCATCCCATAAGTTAAATATTATAGTGTTCAGCATAAACAACCAATGAAATAAATGAGCAAATGTCAAATGTGTGCATAATTACTTCAGTACAGCCAAATGACATCTTTATGTTACGTTGCGACTACATGTTTTGTACATAAAGAGTCAGAATGCAATTCTAGCTGAGGTAAATCGACAAAAAGCATGGCTTTCCCACAATGTGTCGAGCCTGACTCTGCTTTATCAGGTTAAACATATTTTGATGTGATCTTGTCACTATAATCGGGATACATCACTGTGATGCAGTTTTTCCACTAACACTGACACGCTGTGCCCTGGGCAAAGACTCTTTTAGCCTAAATCCAGCTTCTCTGGTATCAACTTGCTTAAGCTGGCAACGCTGTTGAGTTCGTGCACACACTTTAATTATACCCTCCAACACAGACAGTTTCCATAGCATTGCACTGATCTGTCTGTGTCAGGACAGTTTCGCTCCACGTCACGCTTAGTAAAATGGAATTTGACAACAGTTGGCATACGACAAACTCCCCAAGAAGGCAGGTAAAGAGAATATGGGATAGTACAGAGAAATGAAGTCTCCGTGTTGTATTTATTTATTTATTTATTTATTTATTTGGTGCTTCAGAATATTTCACTTTATATATATATTTAATATTCGGCCGTACGTGGGCAGGTCTGACTAACTACAGGTGGTTGCGAGGTTTCCCCGGGCTATGATTGTTTTCCACCCTCCGTCATGCTTGCCGCCGTCGTATAAGTTATATATTCTTGACTACGGCGCAAGACATCAAATAAAAATAAATAAATGGCTACATGGTACGTTAATATCGTGGCTAGACATCGTTCGGTTGTTTACTTTACAAACCAGCAGACATCAGAAACCACACAAAAGGAGGTTCTTTTCTGCATCGTGAACATAGGATAATACTTTGTGAGTGTGACTTTGCTTTGCTTGAGCCTGTGATCATTGTACACCATGTTTTTCGGAATATCACGTGTTGGTATTGACCAATGGAATCCAGGAATCACTCTATAGGTATAATAAATTTGTTTATCACCAGTCATTTCCGTCAGGTTTACTCTTCCCGGAGCTGATCCACGAAAACAGTTTCAAACATAAAGCAAATAACTTCTTTTACTCGCTGCTTATATAACGTGGCATAAGAAGCATCTAGCCATTCGAACTTTCAGCTATGCGCGAGGCCTCGAGATGAACCGCGGCTGTTTGAGTGTATCACGTAGAGTGGGGGCAAACGTCCTCATCCAAGGTGTCTAGTGCCTTCAGAAAAGAGTATTGTAACCTTTGTACAAATCTGTCCAAATTTCGTGCATAATATACTTTCGAGTGTCTGTGGTTTACGTTTTGTTGAACGTTATTATGAAAATTGGCCTTCCCATAGATCACATGAAACGTTCATTTTGGTTGGCTGATGATAAACGAATGTTCTGACTCGTGGGTAAAGTGTCAACAGCAACGACAGTGCCTATATGTCCTCAGTGAATGTGTCAATGTGTTTTCTGCTGCAGTGCCTAAGTGTCCTCAACAAGGGTTCCAAGTGTCCTCAACAACGGTGTGCAGAATCCTCAAACAAGGTTTCCCAGTATCCTTAACAAGGGTGCCTGGTATCATCAAGAAGGATGCCTTGATCTGAAGCGAGAACAACGCCACTTCATATCCAGGTTGCGTTCGGTCGTTTGCGGCAGAATACCAGGTATGATACAACGTGCGGTAGTGTTCTCCTCGATGAACTTTTCCGCCACGGTGGGAAAACATACTTTTAAAGACGACATATGCACAAAGGCTTTAGAAGATCTATTTATTTATTTATTGGACTGCTGCTTGCCCTCATACCCAAGAAATTTTACCATGTTTGTACCATGGTTGTCGGTTTGTGGCTGGAGGAAACCGGAGTTCCCGGGGTAATCCTACCTTTGGCAGCTTCCCTGCATGTGACGTCCGGATATGCACACAGCAGGTGTCCACGTGAGTCAAAGGCAAGCACCTTTAAACACAACTCCACCGCCGGTTTCCCCAAAATCTCTGTTGGTGACGATTTACCCATACATATTATGGTTGATTTTCCTCGGGATTAACAATCCGTGGCTTAAATGTTTAGTTATCCGAATGCTGAGTGATAACGGTAAAAAGAAATAAGAAATGATTTATGGCACGTTTGATTTCATCGGCTCATTTTGCACTTTTCTTTACTTCTGTGAAAACACAACACACTATCAAAACCATTATTACTGAATTTTTCCCCTAAACGATTTTCACAGCCTGCGGATTAGGTTTCTAGTGCATTGGTCTCTCATTTCAATGAGAGGCACCAGTTTCCGAAAGGCTGATATCTTGAAAATAACGTCCGAAACCCAGCACTGGGGCAAGTGACTTCATTGAGTACCATTTAGGAAACGGATATGATGTCCATTTAGTCTTGCATTTATCAAGATGATTACTAACTGAATTCAAGTACAAACTGAGAATTAAGTTACATATGGCTGAAATGCTTTCTACCCCAAAGTACTTATTTAATATGCCATCGTCTTTTGATCCTGGATACTTCTAGTTAAACACTAATGTCCACAGATGAGAGTAGGGATTCATATTATCAAAACACAGTTCCGTTATACACGTGGTTTCGGGGAATTGCTGGTTTAATTTGATATGAACTGTTATTTACGTCTAATCAAAAGCTTCTGGATTTTCCCAGCTGACAAGATGATATATTTTTACCCCCATGGAAAACGAGCATTCGATGTAGGCTAAACTACCTAAAATGTTGAACTATGATGAATGTGTACATTTTGCCTGATTCTTGGAGATCTGTTTTGACGTTTGTGGGGAAGGCGGTATAATATCCTTTGAAGGATATGTAAGTTTCACCCAAGGAGTAATATTTTGTGGCATTTATTTGCTTCTAAATTTGGCCCCTTTAATACCGTAGCCCACTACGATGAACAACCATTTCCAACACAAAACAAAACGTCAGCTCCGACAAGAATACGTGTTAAATATTACAAAAATGGTTGGTAAAGCTAGTAAGATGTGAGAGAGAATCATCTATGCAACTTGGATAGAGAACAGAAAAGTTTTCGTAAACATTAAAATTAAGAGTTTCATTTGTAAATGACAAAATTTAAACGCGTCCTCGCTAATAAATGTTCCTCATGTTTATTCATACACGTTATGCATAGTAATGAAATGGATTTCTTCATTATAGTAAACCCAGTTCCAGCTCATGCTAGCATTCTCTTCGGTCGTATGTGGGAAGGCCTGCCAGCAGCCTGCGGATTGTCGTGGGTTTCCATCGGGCTTTGCTCGGTTTCCTCCCACCATAATGCTGGTCGTCGTCGTATAAGTGAAATATTCTTGAGTACAGCGTAAAACACGAATCAACGAAATAAATAAATTATAGTAAATCTATGGTATGTTTACATGGTATTGTATTGCAACGTGAACTAACACTTTATAGTTCAGTAAACATGTCTGTGTTTAAGTGTAACGGGCCGATAGCCACTTAAAAGTGTTTCATCTGTAGGTATGTAGCATGCCTTATATCATAAACACGTGTTCATCCATAATTCAACGATTCATTTATTGAGTGTAACAGAACTGTGGCTAGAAACTAAACACTTATTTTTAGCAAGTAACAGAAAGAACATCTAAGACATCATGATGTGCCAGTCAACGTATACTGCATGTCGCGTTCTGTCAGTCTTCTCCTAATGTGACATAATGCCGACGGGAAAAATGTACAATTTTAAACGTCATCTATATAATGCTAAGGCTTTCAGGTGTCTTCTGGCAAGTATCTGACCTTGAGTGCACAATCAAATGTTCAGTTTTATGAACTTCAGATGTTAGACACGGCATACAACTGTGTTGTAATCATGCAGCCTATCACGAAACTTGCACTAGCTTTTAAATGTAACTTTAGTTCTGTCGTACACATCGCTGGGAAATCAGAATGTTGTACAATACATGATCGATAGAAAAGAGGATCAAATGTCAATTTGTCATACTGTTTAGACTAGCACATGTGCGATCCACTTGCGAACATTGCATTGTGGAAATCTCGGTGCTGTCTCATTTGCATGCTATCTCGTCGAGCTGACAGTTTACACCAATGACAGTTTTCCCCTTGTATTTCTCGTGATTGACATCTTTCGAAATATATAGGCCTACGGCAAAAATCTGACTTTTTCCTTTGCATTAGGCCGTAGTTGTTTTTTAAAGTTTGGGTTGCTTTAGGAAACAAGTTGTGGCAAAAGTTGTTTGAATCCCTATCACTCGGGGGACTTCGTAAATGAATTATTAACCCCAATCAGTTCGCAACAATGGAATTGTATCTTCTGTCCTTGGAAGTATTATCTGCTTCCAAATGGAAAAATTTATATGGTGGATATGCTAAATGTACATAACAGATTTGGCCTCGTATCATGCCGTCATAGGGAGAACATTCAACATTTCTTTGCAGTAAATCTACGGAGTTTTTACTCAAGGCATACATGCTGCAGAAGCAAAACGCACATGAAAGTCGTGGCTGCATACAGGTATTTAAAAGCACTAACAATCTAAGAAATCGTGTTCTCATACCGGTGAATTATGGGCTGTTGGGCCACATTCAAATAAGGTGTCATATGATGTATTTATTTGGTTGGCGTTAGTTGTTCTTGGGAATAGGGGAGATGGAACTCTTTTTCGTGAAAAGTAATAACAGCCCTACTGTGTCATGTGACTTGTGAAAAATATTAGACAACCTTTGTTGACATTAATTTACCGACCACCTGTCTCCCCTTGATCCAGAGATACCTTTTTCCTTTAGGAACTTCTCAATTTCAAAAATGTTCAGATTCTCAATTTTCCGCATCATTCGTATACTCTAAATTACTTCTTGTGAAACTTTCATCAGAAGCCTATGTTATAGTATGTATGATTAAAAGTAGTTGCCTGACTTTTTGACAGGTCACATGATGGAAGATGGAAGAGTTCCAACTTGAGACTCCCCTGTTGGCAATGCGACTATTGACTTGAAACGGCCATATTGGTTGACGGCTGGTTTTCGAATGTCTGTTTCGACGCATAGATTTTTACGCCGTATTCAAGAATAGTTCATTTATACGATGTTGGCCAGTAGTAAAGTGGGAACAAACCGGGCGGAGCCCAGGGAAAACCAACAATCATCCACAGCTTACTGGTTAGAATGAACTCTATGCAGTAACACAGTATATACTGTCTTCCCAAATAGACTACAGTTTATTTATAAAATGTCTTAACACTGATGTCTGAAGCCACACAGCCGTGAAATAATATAATCAAATACATTGTTCATTTATAAATGTTATATTATAATAAAAATTAAAAATATCTCAGTATTAGAAATGGGGTTCAGAATAAAAGCGATCTCTCTCCGTTAAACATAATGGGGTGTGTTATCCACTATGCCATTTATTTGTGAATAATTTTTACGTCAGTGAGGCATTGAAGTATTCTTCGTCACAACAACCTTATAGTAAAGACTACAACATACAGAGTAAAACCAGAGCATCGACGACAGTGTGATAGACGTACAGCACAGAGAGTAAAACCAGAGCAGCGACGACAGTGTGATAGACGTACAGCACAGAGAGTAAAACCAGAGCAGCGACGACAGTGTCATAGACGTGCTGCATAGAGAGTAAAACCAGAGCATCGACGACAGTGTGATAGACGTACAGCACAGAGAGTAAAACCAGAGCAGTGACGACAGTGTGATAGACGTACAGCACAGAGAGTAAAAACAGAGCAGTGACGACAGTGTGATAGACGTACAGCACAGAGAGTAAAACCAGAGCAGCGATGACAGTGTGACTGACGTACAGCATAGATAATAAGACCAGAGCAGTGACGACATTGTGATAAACGTACAGCACAGAGAGTAATGCCAGGGCAGCAACGACAGTGTGATAGACGTACAGCACAGAGAGTAAAACCAGAGCAGCGACGACAGTGTGATAGACGTACAGCACAGAGAGTAAAACCAGAGCAGCGACTACTGTGTGATAGATGTACAGCACAGAGAGTAAAACCAGAGCAGTGACGACAGTGTGATAGACGTACAGCACAGAGAGTAAAACCAGAGCAGCGACGACAGTGTGATAGACGTACAGCACAGAGAGTAAAACCAGAGCAGCGACGACAGTGTGACTGACGTACAGCATAGATAATAAGACCAGAGCAGTGACGACATTGTGATAGACGTGCAGTACAGAGAGTAAAAACAGAGCAGCGACGACAGTGTGATAGATGTACAGCATAGAGAGTAAAGCCAGAGCATGGACGAGAATGTGATAAACGTACATCATAGAGAGTAAAGCCAGGGCAGCGACTACAATGTGATAGACGTACAGCATAGAGGGTAAAACCAGAGCGGCGACAACAGTGTGTTAGACGTACAGCATAGATAATAAGACCTGAGCAGCAACGACAGTGTGATAGACGTACAGCACAGAGAGTAAAAACAGAGCAGCGACGACAGTGTGATAGACGTACAGCATAGATAATAAGACCAGAGCAGTGACGACATTGTGATAGACGTACAGTACAGAGAGTAAAAACAGAGCAGCGACGACAGTGTGATAGATGTACAGCATAGAGAGTAAAGCCAGAGCATCGACGAGAGTGTGATAGACGTACATCATAGAGAGTAAAAACAGAGCAGCGACTACAATGTGATAGACGTACAACGTAGAGAGTAAAGCCACAGCAGCGACGACAGTGTGATAGACGTACAGCATAGAGAATAAAGCCAGGGCAGCGACTACAATGTGATAGACGTACAGCATAGAGAGTAAAACCAGAGCAGCGACGACAGTGTGAAAGATGTACAGCATAGATAATAAGACCAGAGCAGTGACGACATTATGATAGACGCACAGCACAGAGAGTAAAGCCAGGGCAGCCACTACAATGTGATAGACGTACAACATAGAGAGTAAAGCCACAACAGCGACAACAGTGTGATAGACGTACGGTATAGAGAGTAAAAACAGAGCAGCGACGATAGTTGGCAAATGGTCACACGTTACCAGTAAAGTTAATTTACATGTCATGATTTTATTCCAACTGTTCATATATATCCTTATACAATTGCAACGGTAAACCGCAAAGTTGTAATTGATTTGCCGTATCTGGCCTAGAATTCCTGAAAATGCTGTGTTCTCATCATATTTAATATTTTATACAAACACATTAAAACGAAAGTGACCAGGCCTGGGATATGCTTAGTCCACCAGCAGAATTCTGGTTTATACAGGAATACAATATTTAAGAAGCAGCACAGAGAGTATGGATTACAAAATGTATTCTAACTTAATTTTCTTATGCAATAATATGGATTTTCAAATGTCATTGTGGTGTTACGTGTCACTACCTAAAGGCAGTTTTGATTATGACAGAGAGTACAGAAAGCTGAATATAGGCGACAACTTAAACGAAACAGACCATAGTTTTAGTAATTACAGTGTTTTCTCTTTAGCCCCTGGCGGTGAAATCATTTGTCATGTTCTCCTATCACTACTGTCATGTGAGGATACGCAATATGACTATCACTTCCTGCTAGAATTCAGAATCAACGTAGTTTCAACGAGTTTTACATTTTTCCTTGGGGGAGGGGGCGGGGCTAGCCGCCATTTTCGTTATTCTGTTATTCGGAGGGTGTCATTCTGTATAACAGCTTTTTAAGTGCACTGACAACTGTCCCTCGTCTTTGCCACTGTCAAGTTCGCTGCCTTCGCCAGCCAGTAACACCAGGTTGCACGTATGGCCACTTAGGGTTCTGTCTCGTGTAAGTCACAAGATACCAACTGTGGTAAATTAAAAGAGTCAGTATTTCACCATATAGGTGTGACCATTTGCCAACTATCACACAGTCGTCGCTGTTCTAGTTTTCCTTTGTATGCTGTAGTCTTTTATATAATTACACGTTTTGCACACACTCACTCACCAAATAGTTACGCGAGACAGCCTCAAAGCAAATGTTCCACTCACAACTACTTCCGGTGAACTGAGCAAACTACATCCGAAAACTTTGATTCAGGGAGCTCAGTGGGTGCTAACGTGAAGATCTAAGCTGAAATACTTGTTTCACACACAGATTAAATTTTCTATCCATGGCAACCGCCGTTCATGCGCCGCAGGGTTGAGGTAGAATTCAGCATGATAATTTTTATTTAGTTAGAAATTAATTCCGTGCTCATGGGTTTTTGAAGTTATAGGACGGCAGCCAGTTTGTAGGTGGAGGAAGCGGGAGAGCGGGAGAAAATTATTAACCTTTCGACAACATCCTGAAGAAGGCTTTCACAGGCAGCCTGCAGAGGAAATGACCCCAGCTGCATTCGACAGTGAAGCTTCATCGGTTTTGGTATGGGATTTCACATACTCTTTTTCTGGCTTATTGATCTAAAACGTTGTCCTCGTCGGAGTCGGTGGAGGAGATAGAGAACAGACAGCAGCCGAAGGGGTGATTAAGTGGGATATGTTATACGTGCAAACAGTGGTAGAGTTTAGCTCTTGCTTTTGATTGCCTTCACCAGACGTGTGAAGTATATCCACCGTTATTCCAGCAACACTCGCATACTAGTACATTTAAGTAAACTGTGCCCAGCATCATATGCCATATCACTGTAACGCTGGGCTTGTAATGGTTTGACGGTACGCCAAATATACACATGCACAATATTTCGTAATGGGTACGCTTTAAAAAGGTACACACAATATGAGGCATCAGCGACACTTCCAACCAATTAAACATTCTGTGGTTTTCTCGGGTTCTCGTCAGAAATGGTCAAAGAATGGTTTTTAATACAAATTATGAATATCGCAGGCTTGAATAATCACATTTACTGGATTGAATATTTGTTATGCTTTATAGACCTAACCTAGTGTCATTATGATTGAGCGTTTTGATTTGATGTCATGGGTTTGTGTAACTTATTAGCGCGCTATGAAGAACTGATGTGTGGGTTTTTGAGGGAACTGGCAAGGGTTTTTAATATCGCATTGTTAGCTATGATATGTAGTGTTAGAGCTAAATAGTTAACACGCATAACGAAACTACGGAGACATTTGGCAAAGTTCACAATTGCATAATAGCGCGCTCTCGAATGATAGATTTCACTAGGCATTACGTCCTTCTAAGGCCTGATAAATATAAAATACTATACGCCATTGACAGCAAAACCAGAGCACCGACGACAGTGTGATAATTGGCAAATGGTGACACATAACCGGTGAAATACGGCCGTTTGCCAATTTAGCTTAGTTAGCGTTTTATTCTAACGTGCAGGTTAATGTTTAAAGGACACTCTAAAATGACGGCTTGAGGAGAACTAAGTAAAGAAAATTCATTGATGCTACTAACAATGTATGAGAAGCTATTGACATGGAAACACTCATAATACTGTGTTTTCATCACATTTGACAAACAATAACATGAAAACAACACCAAAGGGGCCTAGTCTCGGATAAATGTCTAATTTACCAGCAAAAGGTAAAAAGGCGGACACGTTTCCCTTTTATCGACCTAAAATGAAAATCACTGGGCAAACGCAATAACAGGGAGATTAAATTAACACCAAGTAGGATTCGCTGAGTTCGTTACACATTGAACCGCCGGTGACATGTGGGCTTTACTAATCGCATTGTTCGGTCCTTACTCTAAGGCGGGAATTATCAAACCTTACACTTCACTGAAGGTCACTCATCCAAGGTCGATGTAAAGACATTAGTTAAACGTATGACCACCACAATCTTTAAGGGTACATGTAAATGAGCTGTAATGGGAAAACTACGGTTTTCAGGAAATTGAAGAAAGTTGAGCTAAAAAAGTGAATTTAATTTTTCCGTTTTTCAGGCATCTTTAATAACCATTCTATTTAAGCATACGTTGTTGTTTTGAAAGCTAGCAGGTTGAAGTCCCGATGCAGGCTGCTTAATTTCTAGACTGGCCTTGCGGAAGCTGTCGTTTACAGCCATTTTATGCCCTAAGAAGAAAGCCGAAAAGATTTTTTGTTTGTCCTTTTCAAAAGATATGACATATCATAAACTGAATATTATGATATACACACCCAATCGTTTTATGTGCCGTTTATTGTGACCTTTATCGGGTTACACATTTCCCACAACCAAATAGCCACGTGGGGATTTCCTCAACAATAAAATCAAAATCTCCTCAACATTAAAATCAAAATCTCCTCAACAATAAAATCAAAATCTCCTCAACAATAAAATTAAAATTCCTCAACAATAAAATCAAACTGCTGATTTTATTGTTGAGGAGTTTTAATTTTATTGTTGAGGAGATTTTGATTTTATTGTTGAGGAGTTTTAATTTTATTGTTGAGGAGATTTTGATTTTATTGTTGAGGAGATTTTGATTTTATTGTTGAGGAGATTTTGATTTTAATGTTGAGGAGATCCCCATGTCAATCCCCTATTAGGCTGTCGGAAAGAATTAAATGAAAATAAATTTCTCGCCTCATTGCAACTTATGGCAGCCATGCAGCATTGCCAGTGATAGTGAGGAGGCACTACCGAGTGTCTGTATAGGTATTGTCTTGATGGCCCAGACAAAGAAGTGTCGGTTAACATCCATCATAACACAAGCAACTGTTGAGATTCCTTTTTTCTGCACCCCTTTCTGACGCCTCGGTGAATTGCAACACGTCGTCGACCGTCGACCATTCTGATGAGCGTCATTAGATGAAGTATACTCAACAAAAATGTAAACGTACGAAGCAAACTTATATTGGTTTCTATAGTATTATATAACGTGTTAATTCAACAATTAGGGTAAGTATAACGGTGCAAGCACTGAGTACCGAGTGTTGCCACGAATAGCGTAAAATGTGATTACCATAGCTCCTGGATTATTGCCCTAAAACGTGGAATTTGAAGCCACAATAGCTTACGAAATATTGTTGAGTGAATACGTTATTTAATGCTGAGAGAAAACAATATAAAATGGCTTCGTGCGTTTTCATTCCTTTTGAGTATACAAATGTTACCCACTACATGTAGTCTAGTGGATGACTGTTAGATAATGCACTCGTCGCATTTGTCGCTTATAAATCATGCACTGTTTACACTGAGCTAGTGCTGTTGCAATAGGATATACCAGCAATCGGCTTAGCCATCACTGACTTATAACAACGCTATATCGTCTTTTATTTTCACTAGAACTCCACCATCCATATTCATCTCAAGTTCAGCATAAAAGCCGCTATTAAACTAGAATGTCGGTTAACTGAACGTCAGTACTGGTTTCGTGCAAAAACTAAATTATACGATGAGAATTTAAGTTATGGCGCATGTGTCAGTCAGGTTAGCAACTTATATTCTCATATTCTCATATCTACATTCTCATGTACCGCAGCATACTAAGAATCGGCATGAAGTAGTAATATATTCTGGTAGGTATCTAAGCCGTCTTTACCTCAATAAAGGTTACTGTCAACTCTATGTCATCGACACACTGGTATAAGTCGCTAACTGGACAGCTGAGATTGTCCAAAGTTCCGTGAAGTGCATAATACAATCTAAACACTGTCCATCCAAAAAGTCCGATATATTTTTTTTTAACAAAGTAAAAAAATTAGAGATATTTACGGTAGTTTTTGATGGCCATACTTGGATGAGTGACGTCACATCCGGTTTTTGCCACTGAGCACGCACAGGTTGTTATTTTTCATCATACACAAGTTATGTACATATAGATCTATGAATGTATTCGTTGAATGGACCTGGAAACGAACTATTTCAAGGAAGAAATTTGGATGTGACGTCACTGACACCTTCTGAATCACTACAGACCACAGTAGAATCTGATCTTTTAAAACCATTTTACTCGGTCGGAAATATTATAAAGAAAATCAATCGAACGATTTTCTTGGACTGTTTTGAATGATTTGCCATCTTATCTGCATTTAACTGTAGTGTTTTCTTTGCCTTTAACCAAATACAACCAGGCACGCTAAACCTTGTATAACTTCAACAAAAAAAGCAACAGTCATTACGCGAAATAGTTCGTTAAACACGACAATCGTGCTAGTTTCAATTTGATTCATACTGTTTATGTTTAACTGTAAATACTAGCAATGAGTCAAAATTAACTTGAACTAACATGGAAGAGCACGACATCTTAAGGACACGGATATAAGATCCATACTAAATTATTCCATTCAATGACCTCGGGTAATGTAAATCGTAGAGGAAACTGACACATTCCATTCGTCTTTCAGCGATCATTGAAAACGTTTTAATGACTTTGTTTATGTCCTCTGAGTTCTTTGCTGGTTTGTGTTGATTTGAATACTAATTTCGTTGAAATAGATCGCCACATCGGATATATAAACAGTTGCAGTCAAACTGCAACTGAGATACATATTTTATCATCGACAAATTATATACTAGCATGGTACACCATTTGAATACTGATTTCACTCGTTCGTCTAGAACATACTTTGTGCCTTTCTAACATCACTGAAAACTGTTCACTGCTTCTGATAGCATGACTCCGTGCTAATTTTGTACCTTATCTACTTTTTCGTTCTTTGATAGTTTGTGTTAGATGTCGTTTTCGGAATTGACCTTGCCATTATTGACCTGGAAGGTTCATATTGGTTGAGGGCTGATATACGAATGTCGGTTTCGACGCGTAGATTTCAGCATTGATTTGGAAGTTGTATGTTGTCATTTATTGAGCGGAATTGTCCATTTTGATTTACGATTATTAATGTCGGCCAGGACGTCTATCAGAAAGGTAACTGACCGTTAAGATGGAGGCGCTTCCGACTGCGTCAAAATACTGACGACATGTTACGATAAATTCGAAGATGAATAGAAGTTCCATAACTTAACAATATATTTCGTGTTTAAGCTACATGTATGTAAGAGAGCATGACATAAAGAAATTCAGACACAACAGTTTAATTATAACTGACAACGACTTCGGGTTATTTGTACACTTTTTCACCTTTCAAAAGTATACATTCCGATAAAGCTGGAAAAATGAGTCCCTCAGATTTCAAAAACAAAGACCAAATGCTGAATCTTTGAATTTTAGAATGTCACTGCGCTGCTTTATATGGCCAATGACGTGACAATCCGAAAGTTTTGCATTAACTTACAGATTGGATTGGGACGAAAATCCATACTCAGTAATTAAATCAGATTTTCTGTATTGGTTCAAATTATGACATCAACCTGGTATGGGCACTGTTTATAGTGTTAAATTTATTCTTAACTCTGAAAATTTTATTATGCAGCCCGTTTTATAAATATTAGGAATTTTCTAGCTGATTGTGATCGGCAACATATGCTTAGACGATGGTGATATTTTGTGCAAGGCAATTATTTGGACTATTCTTAATTAACAGGAAAAGTTGAAATTGATTTTTGCTGATCGGCGTTTGGCCAGAAATCACTGGTACCGTATATTGCCGCTTAAATACTTGTCAGGTGCACACAATTTCAACTCTTCTGATCCATAAGTGAGCGCTACAAACAGAAATCAAAAGAAGCTATAAGGACCCGGCTGCAGATTCAACCAGCTCTGAATAGCCAAGGGCAATGTGGACTATAATTAAGCTATAATTAATTAAGGATATCAAGGATTTTACCAGACATTCTGCAGCGCTTCCAGGTTTGTTCCACAAGTGGATACACAGAGTTCACACCACTACAACCGTGTGTATACGTGAATTAGATTAATAACCACAACGATTTAATTTCATTCGGGTCTTCTTGTCACAAGACTTTCAAGATAAGATCAGTCAAATAAAATGCTAAATTGTTTTAAGTAAAGGTATTTCAAAATATATAAATATGAACTGAACAGCAGTTCACTGGATTTATGCTTGATTTAGAGGAGTAAGTACACAGTCTGATGAAACTGGAAACGACTATGGGAGTATGCAAAAACACTGAAGGACTATCTTCAAAGACAAGTGTTTAAGAATATGAACACTTAGCTATTCTACAACTCATTCTCATTCGTCTAATATGCACTTGACTTCTAGGGCAAGATGAATCCATTTATGGTTCAGCCGCATTTCAGACCGCTGATTTGTTTCACAAGTGGTGGTTTTGTTCCGGGGAGTTTGTCTTTAATCCTCCCACAAGTTATCTGCCCATGTAAGAGAAACATTACCACAATCATCACGGACCAAAGACGTATATTTGGTGTCCCGTTACGTTGCTAAACCCCCAGCAGGCCCCACTAAACCAGTCTGATCATTTCTCGAATAAAGTTCTTTGAGCGACGTGAGAGTATGGGCGGTTTAAAAGGATTTACGCTTTCTTGGAAATAGTAAAAAAAAAAAAACAGGAACTTCTGCTTGAAATAACACATAGTTGAAACTGGACAGCAATGACGTGAAGCAAACGTGTATCTGGAAAAAAGACAACAAGGTATGCACACTTACCTTTACCTCATGTTGAATATCATCCAGGTAGCTTCCAGCTGCATGGGTTCCTACATATTCCTGGTCTGTACACTTTTCTTACGTCATTCATAATGTACTATCATAGGTGTGTGTGGATAGTTCCTCACTCTGATCAATCTGAATGCTCTGTTATCGCATTAGAAAAACACGTGTACCTCAGCCTAATATTCAGACGGTGAATGTGAGCTTTCATACCCAGCATGTGCTGCTGGAGTCGGTCGAAAGCTGACTGGCTCAGGTTTACATCAACTCAGTCATCGACCCACACTCAGGGACCGACTAAACGTCCGAATATCTCCCGCTATATACAAAATAGTTCTTACTGCGTCGATATATAAGTCTGGTCACATCACAGCTACGACTGCGCATGACCTGCGCAGTTCGTCGCAATCTTTTGATCATGGTCAATAGCAGCCGATCAATCTCGTCTGCAAGAAACTGAAGAAATTGTTTGCAGTCACACCCAAACTGCTTTCATCGGCCACAACAAAAGTCCAGTTTATCTGTGAAAATTACGTGATAGCATGAGAAAGAAAGGCCAAAATGTGAGTAATATTCATGAAGATTATTCGCTATGCTCGTAGAGTAGGTCGCACGACAAAGTCTGACCGATAGAGATAAGTAATAATCGGTGTATTTATATATTTATTTGAAATGACCAAATGAACATTTCACTTATATGACGACGGTGTGCATTATTATGGGAAGAAACCGGGCTTTACCCACGACCACCGGCAACTTGCTGGCATATCTTCCCACGCATGACCGAGGAGGAAGACAGCATAAGAGGGAATTGAACGGACAGCAGTTGTACTGATGAGAGGCTCCTGGGTCATTGAGCTACACTAGCACACTAACCATCAGACCACAGAGGGCACAGGATAATTAATGTACTACAACTTGATCCGGACTGGCCTAAAAATGCCTAGATACACTTACACTTACAGCTAGTGAAGGCAACTTAGTTAGGCCTTAAGTCATTCCATCTAAAGGGCACCCTGGAATTGACTGACGTATGGGACATTGCTCATACTCTTTTACTTCCAGGTAATTACCTTCTTTAAAAGAATGTATATTTTTTCGATATCGTGATGTTAATTTTATAGGTACATTTGGCGTTTGGGACGTTGACTTCAGACAATTGTAGTTGTATTTCTGGCAGTTGAAGGACTGAACTTTGAGTTGGATACTTTACTTAATATTATGGAAAAGACGTACCTGTAAAGCCCCACATTAGCAAAGTTTATGACGTTTTACTTATTTATGTAACTGCGATTTAATGCGGTACGTAAAACTAGTTCTCCTTATACTTTAAGTGCGCCCTCACGTCATGAACAGTTAAAGTAAAACCTTAACTGAGGTGAATTTACAAGGGGCCGTATTTGACCGCTTACGTGTGACCATTTGCCAGATACCACACTGTCGTCACTGCTCTAGATGATGTTGTCTTTTATTATATCATTTTGTATATTGTATACCAGCGTAAACCAGGACTTTGCTGGTGCACTAAGTATCTCTGTAGCCTGGTTCCTGTTGGGATGCCTTTTCCTTTCGCATTGTTTTAATTTTTTTGTACCTTAATGGGATGACAACACATCATTTGGAGTCATTCTAGATCAGTGTCTCACATGAACATCACTCCATTTTCTTTACCCAATTCGGCTTAAATCGTGGTGTTTTAGGGCGTGCTGCTAATGAAGTATTTACATGGGATGTTGGAATAAATCCCTAAATGAGGTAAACTGACAGGGAACCGTATTTCACCGGTTACCTGTGACCATTTTGTCAGCTATCACACTGTCACCACTGCTCTGATGTAGTCTTTGATTTTATGGCAGGAAACCGTAGGAAACGGTATACAATGAACATAGTTTTTAATATAATTTCACCTTTCATCCACCTAACGCAGTCATTGTTGAGTTTTGAGCAAGGTTGAACACCTGATAAATGGGTGCTTAACAGAGCACCAACCGCGGTGTGGTAACATACAATGGATCACATGTAACCCGTGAAATCCGGTCACTTGTCAATTTACCTCAAATAGGTGTTTATTCCAACTGTACATGGAAATTCTTAAATAATACCAGATATAGGCCTACAAACACACAATAGCTTCGGCTATTTAGTCACTTTGTTCAACAAACATCACCGTTCATAACTGCTCATTTATCGAAACATTTGGCTCCAAAATTGTGACCGACCGGCCCGGGTAGCACAGTTGGTAGAGCGTCCGCTTCGGGACCGGTAGATCCAGGATCAATCCTTCATCGAGTCACATCTGAGACTTTAAAAGAGGAAGTTGTAACGTCCTCGCTTGGCGTTCAGCATGAAGGGGATAGTGCAACGACTGGTTGACCCGTATCAGTATAATGGCTCGGGCGGGGCGGCTTACTTGCCTTCGGTAAGGCGTCTCAGTGAAGCAGCACTAGATAAAAGAGCGGTGGGAATCCGTCCTGCTACAAGGAGGCACAATACACATACCTGCACCCTAAGGATTCCTTCATCGTTATATGACTGAAAAATTGTTGAGTACGACGTTAAACCCCAAGCACTCACTCACTAAAACCTAAATCTGGTCACGCGATGTTTTGCAGGGTGCGAGGAGCGGTGCTTTCGAAAATCGTACTGAACGAAATATTCAAATACAGGATTCTAAGACAAACAATTCACCCCAAAACTTATTTACTGGTCTTGCTAACCATAATGAATCTTGGAGAATGGCACAAAACAGCGTCTACCATGTTTCAAGGGACTTGATTTTGGTTCTGACATGGACTTTCCGTGTAATGGTAGACGTGATGTTCATACACACGAGACAACGCCTTTGTGCTCCAGTGCTCCACACGGTAGGAAGGTTAGTTTGTAGATGTTTAATTTTTTTAAAAATCTGACACCGAGGCATGCTGACGGAC
Source organism: Liolophura sinensis (assembly GCF_032854445.1). Taxonomy (NCBI): domain Eukaryota; kingdom Metazoa; phylum Mollusca; class Polyplacophora; order Chitonida; family Chitonidae; genus Liolophura; species Liolophura sinensis. The sequence continues at coordinate 6,672,791 of NC_088305.1, read as the reverse complement.
GAACTTGTGTTTGTGAGTAGTCTACAATGTTTTAGGCGTAGAGCGTTAAGTATTTCATTTCTTTTCACCATTTTTGCTATTTTTCACATGTCATGATGATAAATAGTGTGCCTATCCAGTGTCCAAAAAACTTAAACTTTTTGTACCAAGAAACGGCTGTCACGGTGCAGTAAGTGATCACTAGCCTGGCCTTTTTCCCACGGCAACAAATAGTAGAAGTTATCTGGTATGCAGTTGTACTTTTTCATTGAATAAGCTCAGTGAAAGTCCAGGCGACCAATCAAACATTTGGTTTATGTATATAACGAGTGGAATGTTGAAAATTTACATCACTGATGTTATATCTTGTTTTTATGGGATAAAAAAGACTACAGCATAGAGAGAAAACCAGAGCTGCAACGGCTGTGTGATAGTTGGTAAAACAGCCTCACGTATCTGCTGAACTACGACCTCTTGTCAGTTTATTTCAGTTTGGGTTTAACTGGGGTTACCGACTGGGTTTCTAAGTGTTCGTGTAAAAACCTATTAAACATTGAAATATTTGAAAAATAAATATCGATGTTATTAACTGCAATATATACTGAATAAAAAAAAGAAAATCCATATTTGGAGAAATGATTTATATGCCTATTGAAACTGCGTGGTACAAGGTTATAAATATGGGTGAATACCTTAATGGCGAGCCGTTATATTACACATCCGACCATTGCAACTGTGATTCCGAACCACGCGTGGGGAATGCAGCACGTTCCTTTGTGTAAACGCGACCCGGCATTTGGTCGCATGACCACAGTTTCATGTGGCTGAGTACGAAGACGTATGTAGAATTTGCTAGTGATTAAAAAGACACGCTAACAATCATTGGGACATAAACAATTCTTATGCCAAACGTTACAAATGATGAATGTGAACAAGCAATTGGCATGCTCCAGACTGGCCAGTCTACTGTGGCTGTTGCACGTGATGCAGTAGATGAACAATGAACAATCAACAATCTGAGGACACGTGTGCATCAAACGGACACGACATTTGATCAGTCCAGGTAGGGACGACATCAAACGGGAACGACATTTGATCAGTCCAGGTAGGGACGACATCAAACGGGAACGACATTTGATCAGTCCAGGTAGGGACGACCACATGTGACGGCACACTAATGAAGGCAATCGATTTCACATGGCGTAACTTCCGAGACCCTACGACATGTTTGTGCTGGACCCATTCTCACATAGATAAACCGTAATCCAGCATGACAATGCGACACCACACACAGCTGTCTTGACACGAAATTTCCTGCAAAATGTGGATATTGACGTCACGGAGCGGCCATCGAGATCACTTGAAGTCAGTCCCATCGAACACGTATGGGATGCTCTTGGCGAAGTCGTCGTGTCTTTCGACGTCAACCCCATAATGTCCGAGAAGTGGGCGACTCATTGGAACAGCAGTTGCGCAGGTTGCCTAACACTGTGTTTTCTTGGGTGTTAGGTAGTCAATGAGACAACCTTGCATTACTGTTAGGAATGCGGGAGGTGGCACGCACGCGGTACTGAATTAGCCGATATAAATGCTTAATCACTGTGAAATAAAACGTGGCCCATCATGCTACTGTTGACTGTGGAGGGTGTACCGAGCGCAATCCTGTTTTAGTGCACGTTCATTACGTCAGTGAACAAAATTTATTCATTAGCAATACACTTTGTTCTCTATAGGCATGTTCAGAACACAGAGTAACACGTGAAGTCTTTGTTTCTTTTTGATATATAAGTCAGTGGTCTTCAGAATTACTATAAATCCTGTATTATCACACCATTGACAACTGCTTTATAAGTAAATGACGAGATGGGAGATTTATTTTATGGGATTTATGGAAGGTTCAAGAGTTTTTTAAGCGATTCGATGTTTTACGACTACAGGTAAGACATGGTAAGTAAGACGAAACATCCTTCGATTGTACTGCTCTCAAAGAAATTGCTGGTTCCACAAATGACTTCTCAATAAGGTATTTAACAACAATTAATTTTCGAAAACAACAATTAATAACTCTTGCTGAAATTACGGATGTGGCGTATTGAAGAAGTTCCCATGTGTGTGATAATCAATAGTTTGTTTAATAGAAACGATACCAATCATTGCAACACAATGAAAAAAAGGCTTGAAAGTGTGATAGCTGGTAAATAATCTCACGTAACCCGTGAAATACGACCTGAGTTCGGGGCTTATTCTAACTGATCTTGTGAATGATTATAAACAGTGGCACTCAAAGTGCTGTGTTATCATTACATTTAACATACAAACACTTTAAAACACAAAGTGGCCAGAACTTGGAGATGCTTAGTCCACCAACAGAATCCTCGTTTCTCTTGTCCCTGCTGAAAACTCCCTACTGAATGTACAGCAGTCAGGCACCAAACTGTTTCATAGCTTTGTGTTTATGGTGTCAACTAGCCGTGTCGGTTAACACAAAAACATCCTATAATATTATGTTAAAACAAAACAGCAAATTTTACTCCCATGACTATCAAAATGGGAAGGAAAATAGGAAAAAATAATCTCATACCCTAACTGAATGAACGAATGAAAGATTATGATTTAACGCGACATCGTTTTATAACTATATCGTGGCGATACCATAACTGAAAGCCGTATGTCTAGCAGTGTGGATGTTGCATGTATCTGATGCACGCCGTCTTCTGCTATGCTAGTGCCGATACTCAGTGTATGACATATTAGTATTACTTTCTTCCCATAGAAAACACAGATTTTAGTTGTATGGCTTCATTTTACGTATGAATTAACATAATTTCCCACACACGTTAAATCTGGCTAGCAAAGTTAAGAAATTTGCATTTGATGGCATGGTATCTGTGCCATTCGCGTCTGATATGCGCTTCCTGTTGCGTACCCAACATGAAAACTATAAAGTGGTGTGGTTTCTATTTTAGTCATTTCGTTCAGACATAACCGTTTACTACACGCTATTTGTTTTCACTTGTAAAATACATTCAGGCATCTGTAATATTTGACATAGTCACTTACCAACCATAAGCTTGCCTTTTGTCACAAGCGCTACACATCGGTATATTGAACTTCTATATTTTTGGCGAAGAAAATGTATTCTCTTATATAATAATAAGCACTATACTACGTCTTAAATAATTATGACGCTAATTGTGAAAATGAAATTTTCGTGTCGAAAAAGAGCTTATAGGTTTTAACATTATGTGTCAAAAAAGTACTCGAACTGCAACATTTTTCCAATAATATGACTCCCAACGCATCGAATCGTAGAGCTTGTAATGTTACGTGTCAGTGACGAAAAATTGTTTCGGGAGAGGGTATGAGTGATGTTATGGATAGCTAAAGGGAAAAGCCTCCTTTACCGGCCGCGTTGGCTCAGCTTGTACAGCGTCCGCTTTTTTGGTGGTATATGAAGGGTCAATCCTGGGTCGGGTCACACTGAAGGAAATTGTGGCTTCCTGGCTTGGCGTTCAGCATGAAGAGGATAGTGCAACGATTGTTTGACTCGTATCAGTATAATGGCTGGGGTGGCCAGCCTTATTTGCCTTCCATAAGTCGACTCAGTGAAGCAGCACTAGATAAAAGAGCGGTGGAAATCCGGATGCTACAAGAAGGCACATTACACGTACATGCATTCTCAGGACTCCTTCGTCGTTATATGACTGAAAAAAGTACGACGTTAAACCCTAAGCACTCACTCGCTCACTCTCTCAAGGCTTCTATCTTTTTTTCACATCATCTATACAGGTACGTGTAACAGACACATTGACAGACGGGACGCGCACGAGGCCGACAAGACATCCTAAAACGAACAGAACGATATGGAGGGGGATAAAAAAAAATTCAAGAATTTTGAACGTTCATGTCTGTTGCATTTATCGGTCGGTCTGTATAGGATATAGAAATCAGATACATATATTCTATTCTGATTCATTGAGATCTCTGTGAGTTTATGTGCCTCATGACCAAACAGAGTAAGTAATAATATTATTGCAGTATAAATTACAACTCGAAGCACTTACACCAGTTGATGGGGCATTAATTTTGGCTGTGGAGATGTTTGATTGCTAAGATTTCCACATACATCGTCAACCGAAATGCGACCTATTTTTAGAAAAATATAAATTGATTAACCACTCACACAGGAACTTGTCTGTATTTGCATATTTGTACCAACTTATTTCTACGTATGATACGTCAAAGAATAAGCAGTGTTATGTCAACCAGTGTAAAACACTACTGATCACGTATAATAAGACGTAACAACACAGACAGTAAGACCAGAGGTGCGACGACAATATGATAGCTGGTAGATGGGCACACGGTACCGGTGAAATGCAGCCTCTTCTCAGTTTAGTCAGGGTTGTATTGAGTGAGTGAAATTATAAATTTGGCGTTTTCCAAGCCCTGAAAAGGGATGATGCACGCCACACTTAACAGCAAGAGTAAATCTATACTACATTACTAGAGGTAGCACTCAAATAAACGGGATGAGTGTTGGGGCGACTCAAAATCGCCTTGATTTACCCAATGAACTTCGCCACTTCATTGAAAACTTTAACTCTGTTTCGTGGAGGACACAGAACTGCCTGTAATGGGTGCTGAAAAATACCATAATGTGATAAGCTTTGCAAACAATTGAGTTCTGATTACATTATATGTGGGACATCTTTAAAGAAAATGTACTTCGGACTCATCTACATCACAAAAATCACACCAACCAGCTGGGTGACAGTTTATCATGAAAAGGCGTAAGTTAAGCGGTAAGACACCAGACATTAATCTGAAAAATAAGGCATCGTGTCGTCTTGAAGATAGAAATAGAAGGTTGAAACTGAAAATAAAAACGACCATTATTCGTGGTATCCCACTCATTTTGCCAAAGCGAGTAGAAGTGTGACTTAACTTCGCTGAACATCTCTCGACATGATAACTTGTAAGAGACAGATATATTATTCAGCAGTAGCGCTTGTTTTGCAGCCTTGTCCGCTTTTTCATTACCCGCTATACCGACGTGGGCTGGTACCCATGCCAAAGAAACCTCTATCCCCTGAAAGCATAACGAGGTTATCAACCATAACAGGACGACCTGAGAACAAGAGTGTATTTTAAAGTTCTGAGCTTACGTCTAATCTACAAGGGGAGCTCACCGCAGGCCACTTGCAAACAACGTAACGAGGTCCCTTTAATTGCACCAGTACAAACAGAAAGCGCTCGGTATTGGATATTGTCTAGCTTACCTTTAACTGACTGGGCCGCTGAATCGAATACTTCGCAGCAATAATCCAGTCTTGACAGAATGAGAGCCCTGAATAACATCAATAAAGAGGTTTTATCTACCCCCATGAAGTTCCAGAAATGGATCGCATTAAATTAATGGCCTTAGTACATTTAACAACTATCTGATCAATACGGTTAGACCAGGTCAGAGACTTATCTAACCACACTCCTAAGTACTTAAATGCAGGGGATATTTTTATGACATCATTACCCAACAAAAGTGGAGAGTCCGAGATTATGCGTTTACGAGTAAATATCATACCTTCGGATTTAACGGGAGAAAATTTAACTCCCCACTTCTTCCCCCAGGAAAAAAATAGCGTTTAGGCTCTTTTGGAGGTACTTATGAGCCAATTTAAAACTTTTGGACGATGCCCATACGGCTTTGTCATCTGCAAAAGACCACATTTAGTTTTGGATAAACAACACCATGAAGATCATTTATCATTACATTGAACAATTACGGTGAAATGACACTTCCCTGAGGGGTACCATTCTCCGTAGTAATAGGGCCTGAAAATTCTTTACTTCCACGAACAGATATTTGTCTATTAGACAAAAAGTTTCTCACCCATGCCAATATCTTTTCCCCCAAACCCATCTCTGATATTTTCCTCAGTACCCCTCTTCTCCACACCATATTTTACGCCTTCTCGACATCAAAGAAAACTGCTAAAATATATTCCTTATTTAACAAACCATTCTTAATATCAGATTCTAGTCTAACAACATGCTCTGTTGTCCGTCGGTTACGTCTAAACCAACTCTGTAATGGGGAAAGAATATAAGCGTCAAGTCCGACATTCATATACCATTCGTAGTCCGTAAAAGGCGTTCCAAGTCGATAAGTTTAACACTAACTCCCAAAGACAACGGTATGTAAGAAATTATACAAATAAGAAATAAAGCCGGTAACACACAAGAGAGAAGCGGTCATCAGTTTTCAATGATGCCGGGCAGACAATGAATATTCCAGGCATGAATTCCATATCAAAGTTCAAATCCATAGTCCGTGAATGAGTTCCAGGTCAAATAACAATTATACAAGTATCTCAGTAGCGCTTTAATTGCAACTGTTCATAAAGGCATTATGCTGATGTAATGCGCATGGCTACCTTTATGGCCCCTTGTCCCAGGTTAAGCCGTATTAGATACAGTTTGAAAATGACGAGCGTTACAGACCCTAACCGACCATATTGTGATTCAAAAGTAACGGACGATTACGTCTTTTCCGTTAATATAAAAAGATCTCATGCCATCTATGATGTTACACATGACATACAAGATAGCCGGTTACACTGGGCAACCAGCGCCATCTATATTTTTAAATACCATGTACGTGATAGATATGTACATAGGGATAACAGCGCCGTCTATATGGTTGATCACAATGCAGATCGCCATTCTGAACGCTCTGTCCACACCTGCCAACGAGAGTGTTATGCTCATTGTAAAAATTGAGAAACTTAGAATGAAGGCGTTTGATGGAGTATCCTTGACAAACTAGTTTTTGAACTATCAACTTGTGACGCAGATTCAAGTCATCACAATTAACGCAAGATCTGACAAATGCTACAAGGCGAGATATGTATACGCCATATGCAGGACCCTTTGGTACATTGCTATCTAAATAAGGATAATTTACAATATCAAAATTTAAATTATCCCTTTTGTCGTAAAGGCGGCGTGAAAGGAGGCCTTGTTCGTCTTTGTACAAATATAGATCCAAATAAGATGTAAGCTACCATCAGGACTATCTGTTGTCTCCTTTAAATCAAATGAAGGCGGATAGATTTCCTTCACCGCTTCAGCAATATGGGGGTTATTTAACGCCAGTAGATCATCAATATACCGCTTGGTAAATGAAAAGGATCAAGCTTTAAAGATATTACTTTTAAGTAATTTCTGCATATAGTCGTATTCATTTGAAAACAGGTATAGGTCTGCCAAAATTGGTACCCATTGGCGCACAATTGATACCCAAATGGAATACCTATGCACTGTTGGTAAATGGTATCTCCGAATTTCACATAGATGTTATTAGTGAGAAATTCAAGTAATTCAATAAATAATGTAACATCCCATGAGTGGTAACCTTTACAAATAGTGGAGCTAAAGAAAGCCTGATTGCTTCTGACGTTAATGTAACGGTGACCTATTTTAGTAAATACGGAGACAATTAACGACTATATTCTTTCAATAAGATCTTTGTGGGGAATCGTAGTATAGAGAGTAGAGAAATCCCATGTGGATACGTCTTTGTCCGGTATCTGCATATGAGCATCGAGTTCTTCTGTAAGACGTTTGGAGTTGTTAAGAATCCACATGCAGTTGACACCTGAATTTTTTGTTATGCCACAACAATACATATCCCCAAATGACTTTACTTCTTGTAACGCTCTCGTAAGTAGGGTTGACAACAGTTTGGTAGTACATCTTCTTCAACCCGCAATAAATCGAGCCTTGTATGGGGATTTAAGCATTTTAGCAATCCAGTAAAGCTGTGGTATTTCTGTATGACGCGTAGGTATATTTATGCGCCTTTCTTTAAGAAAGGTTTTGTGTTTGTTAAATAGTTCCTCCAGAGTACATGTAGTAGCAGAATACGTGGATGTCGTTGTAGATCCACATAGCTCTTGAACAGGAATTTGACAATAATAATTCGTGCAAATAAAAATGACATTTTTAGGAGCCTTGTCTGCTACAGTGATGACAAATTTACTATGAAGGTCAGCGAGTGTTTCTTGCACAGTGGGATCCTTCAGAACCTGTTTTAAGTTTAGGTAGAGCATCAATGTCTTGATGGTGAATAGTTAAACTAACCTTCTTTTTGACAATCTCAAGCCAGTCGTTAAGTACCGAAGAATCCATTTTCTCCCGTTTTGACCATTTATTAACATACTCAAGTGCCGAGATGATATTTTTTTGTTTGATCGAATGTTGACAATTCTCTTTTCTCTATACTTAGGACCCCTCACAAAGAGATTCCGTAGATCATGATTCTTAATAATACTAAAAACTGAGGATTCACAATCACGGTTATAACCGCTAGAAGTATATGTCGCCAAATAGAACTCCTTGATGGCCTGGGAACAATTGAAAATTTTGGAAGCGATAGGCTCATAGGATACTCATAGGATATGCAAGGTGACCTTTACTTTCAAGAAGCCACTTTAGGCGAGCGTTGACCATACGCTTCATCAATTTACATAAATTACTGGTGAATGAGATGGGTCTATACGATAACGGATTAGAAGGAGGCTTTCCGGGCTTGGGAACAGGCACCACAATCGCTTTACCCCCCGCCAAAGGCATCGTCATGGAATTCCAAACACGGCTAAAAAGAAGTAACAATATGTTTAAGAACGAATTTGGCATATTACGCAACATACAATTATGGACACCATCTTCTCCTGGCATACTGATGGTACTTCTAGATATAGCCTGCTTGACTTCTGCCAAAGAAAAACCATTGTTTATTACCATATCGTCAAGCATAATATTAGAAAAAATCACACTCCTTCTCAGCGTCATCTTTGTAACGCTTAAAATCAGGGTTATAATTGCCAGAGCTATAGACAAAAGCAAAACTTTTACACAAAATATTAGCCTTATCTATATCACTTACATACATTACATGTTCTTTACTTAGAGTTGTTTACAGATGAGTTAGAGTGGTTTCCCCTAACTGCGTTAACCTTTTGCCAAACCGATTTAATAGATGTGTTAGAATGTATGGTAGAGCAAAACGTACGCCAATATGACTTCTGGGTTCTCTTGATTATTTTTTGAGCTTCCGCCTTCTTATTCTTGTAGTCTATTATATCAAGATGGAGTAGCGTACGCTTTGCTCTGTTTTTAGCTTTCTTGCGAGCTTTGATGGCTTCCTCACATTCTTCATTCCACCAGGGTACAGGAGGTTTTGGACAAGGTCTTCCGGATGACTTCGGCATACTGCTTTCGGCTGCTTTCGAGATGTAACCTAAAACTGCATAATTGAACTCATCCAAATTTTCACTAACTATATCAGTTTCCGAAACTTTACATCGTAAATGCTTAAAAGAACTCCAGTCTGCATCTTCAGTTTTCCATCTTGATAGCCTACCAGTGGAGTTGTTACATAACGGCTTGTTACATGCACGGGATAATGGTCGCTGGCACCAGGTGACAGCTGACCCACAGACCAAGAATAGCCAGCACTTATATTAGCAGATCAAAATGTAAGATCCAGGCATGATATATTACCAGTACGAATATCAATTCGTGTCCCCGCGCCAGTATTCAAAGTAACAAAGTCATTCGTATCAATAAAATCTGCAACAATTCTACCATTTACATCAGAGCCAACACTACTCCATATGCGATTATGAGCATTGAAGTCACCACAAACAACTGCAGATCCACTTATAGACCCCAACACAGTTGTTAGTTCATCATCATTTAAGCGTTTGCAAGGGTTGTAAATATTAATAACATTAACACACTTACCAAACTTAGAAACTAAACACACACATTGACATTCAAATGAGGTTACATTAGGCAACTTAATTTCGGAGTACGAGACATTATCTCCGACTAGTGTAAGCAGGCCACCCCCTCGGCCCTCCCGATTCTTCCTAACTGCCGAGAATTCGGACAGCTTGAATTGACAAGGCTCATTGAGAAAGGTCTCCTGCAAACATATAACATCTGGTAATTCGGCGAAGTTAAAGACATACTTTTTGAATTCTTGACCAGGCGCATAAAAACTTTGGACATTTTGATGAACTAGATAAAACGTCATGATACTAAATAAATAGTACACAGCATTATCCATGAGTAGCGGTTGGGCTACTGGATTTTAATACTGCCATTAGTTTGGGTAACAAACTTGCATCTTCTCCAAGATAGCGACTTTCAGAAGAAATTATTTGCTGCAAATTGTCTCCCTTTTTCTCTACTTTCAGAAACACAAAAACAATTTCTGTTATAAAATCGATCAGCTTTACCAGTAAATCACCTGACTCAATAGTTACTTGACTGTTTGTTCTCACCTCTAGCCTCCAGTGTAGGTCTCATAATAGCTTGGCTAATACGAAGAGGGGGCGGGGTTGGAGGAGGTAGAGGCAATTGGTGCAGTAGGGGTAAGGCACAGCTGTTTGTGTTACAGGACGGCTATACTGGGCTGTCGTCTCTCTAACTGCAGGTGCTGAAATATTTTGTGCTTTCCTGGAATCTGTTCTGACAATTGTCAAAACTTCTGCAAAAGATAATTTTCCTTTCGTTTTAATACAATGTGCTTTATTGGCTTCCTTTCTCACGGGACATCCACCATAGTCAGCAGAGTGGTCGCCATTGCAATTGCAGCATTTTGGGGCCTCCATATTAGGACAATCAGAATAATCATGATTCTCACCACATAGTGAACAACGTCTACCAGATTTACACTCCTGCGCCCTATGTCCCATCCTCTGACATTTGTAACACCAAAAAAACTGTAGGTACAAATTCTCTAACTGTAAAAACTAGAATGTACATTGACGGGGTTTTATCTCGCCGGAACATACGCTCAGCACGGACCACATTATATTCCGACAAAGTTTCCTTAATTTCATCTACATCAAATTCATCAGCTAATCCTGAAATAACACCCTTTGTGTTGAAAATTGGCTTACTTAGACTGTAAGCCAAGGAGAACAATTTAACAAATATAACTCAAAGAATTTATGCATTTATTGACTTATTTTTGTTTAGCGCCTTTCTTCAGAATTTTTCATTCATTCGGTTGTGGTCATTTTTATGGCTAAATGAAACCAGAGTGCTCAAGGTAATTAACCACTGATCTTTAACAAGTTATTCACTAGACTGGTCAGGACAATTGACTGTGAACGAACAATTCATTAGACTGCGTAAATGATCATATTATTAGGGCGTTGTTGCCCGCTCATTATTATTATCATCACCAAAAAGGACAGGACAATCAACAAATTCCATGACCATAGTGAGTTCTAAACCGTCATCTTCTCTGTTCTGATAGAAAGGCAAACTGAAACAAAGAATTTGTATTCCGTTTTAATATAAATATGCACAATTTGTGCTTGGATCATGTTGTTAGCGAATTTAAATAAAAGGTAAAGAAAAAGAGGAATTTGTACAAGACAAAATCTTGTCAAAAACGGACAGTATTTGAGGTTGTTTATGTAGGTCTGCAGTAGCCACACAGAAATCATTCATTATGCAAAACTTAAACACAGATCATTCTATTTTTCGAAACTGATCCAGGGCTCAAAATGTTTGGTCATTCACTCATTACAATAAAAATGATGACATGAAATGGATGTAAGGTCATCACAAAGATGACTCTGAATCATGAAAACATTCATAATTTCAAAATACATCAATGATTTTTTAACCACTTCCATGTTATTTTACATTGTTGCATGACCCCGATTTATGGCTAGGTGATAACTCTGAAGAACTCTAAATATCGCACATGTTGACGTCTGTCGTCTGATTCTGACGTCACATCAAAGGCTAATTTATCAAGACATTTATTTATTTATTTGATTGGTGTTTTACGCCGTACTCAAGAATATTTCACTTATACGACGGCAGCCAGCATTATGGTGGGAGAAAAATGTTCAGAGTCCGGGAGAAGCCCACGGTCATCCGCAGGTTGCAGCCAGACCTTCGCAGGAAGAGAAAAACAGCATGAGCTGGACTTGAACTCACAGCGACCGCATTCGTGAGTGGCTCCTGGGTCACTGCGCTGCGCTAGCGCGCTAACCAGTTTAGACATGGAGGGCCCTTCTTTGATTGAAGAAAATGAAATGTTATAGATACATCTAGAGAACGTATATCTGCAGTAGAGTAAATTATGGAAGGGGATACTTATGCGTGTAACTTTGAAGGTTGCAAGTTCTACACTGCTATGTAAGTCTGCAGCTTCTGCTATGTAGCTACCGACATTCGGCTATGTGGCTACCGAAATGTGGGTACGGTATGTAAACATTGTCAATTGTGATTCCGCAGGTTATGTCTTTCCAACGAGAAAGCTTGTAAGCGCCCCTGGGTGTCATAGCGGTGAATCACCACAGATGAGCGCTCAAGCTGCTCTCATCTGTGGCGATGCCCCGTTATAAAAACAGGGGGACGCTTCTGTCAATGGTGAATTGAAATAGCAACCGCTGCCGAGTCAAGAATTACGACATTTCGTTTCAGCTGATTTCCCATGTTTGGATGTAGTTGTGTGCCTCCTTGTGGCAGGATGGATTTCCACAGCTCTTTTATCTCTAGTGCTGCTTCAGTGAGGCGACCTACCATGAGTAAGCTGCCCCACTGATACAGGTCAGCCAGTTGTTGCACTATCCCCTCAATGCTGAAGGTCTCCGGTGTAACTCGACCCAGGATTGACCCCGGATCTACCGTCTCCCGAAGCGGATGCTCTACCAACTGTGCTATCGGGGCCGGGCAAATGAGGCGAATACAACCTGACACACGTATTATTTGTAACATTTCAAGTGAGTCCCCTATACAACCTGCTTAGTATCCACTAGCATACAAAAATGCTAACGTTTCAATGTAATAAGGGGACCTGTTTCAAATGTTTCTGTGTATATCGGGTTAATTTCCTAGGCACCAGGTCTGTACGTCTTTCCTCTGTAAACTGTTACTATTTATGCATTTAGAAGAACAGTTGGAGTAAACCGTGACAGGCGAATTGAAAAGAGGCCATATTTCTCCGGTTACGTGTAACCATTTGCCAGCTGTCGCCATTGCTCTGATTTTACTCTCTTTGCTGTACGTCTTTGATTATACTGTAAGCACAAGGGCAAAGTGATTTACCTGAAAAACAGATCGTATCTTACAACCACTAACCTAGAGAAAAACACAATTTCTTTGATTCAGATTAAAATATGCCTCTCTCCAACCATGAAAACAGCTGTTTGTAAAGCGGCACACAAGATTATGCATGTCTAAGCAATATCCAAGGCCGAGGCCACAAGAAAAGCCCGCAGAACTGGTTGTAAAGTGAATCGTGGCGCCTTGTCTCTCACCACCCTCATCGAGTTCACGAAACAAATGCTGACGGGATGCATACTGTAAAAGATGTACATGTTTATTTAAGTTTATTTCATTATTGGAATGAGTTCTAACGTCGATAAAATACTCATAGCAGAGAAACAGTATGGCCGATGTTTAATGGAGAAATCGAGGTCCAAATGTGACAAAAGGCAATCTGAACACGACCATACCATAGAGGAGCATTCATCTAAGGCCTCTACAAGGATGCGTCAAAGAAGGGACTCGACTTTAATAAAAGGGGAAATCGACAGCTTTAATGCAAAAGTTGCACCTTTGTCTTAAATAGAAGAACTTTAAACAACTGATGGACGATCAGCCAGCATTCACTTTTCACGAGGATCAGGTGTGAAAACATATTGTCTGCCATAAGGAATCATATCCATGGCTATAACCTGTTGTTCTAGGTGTACTGAAGTTTTTGGGGGCGTTCAGATTACTGGATTGTATTGCAGTTGTATGTTCCGAAAGTCAAGACTTGACAAAACGTGACGAGCTGGAGAAACAGGTTTGTAAATGTCAGGTTCTCGTGGAACGAAATTTTCTCATTGCTACATAAGAACATAACAACTCTCATTCTGTATTACATAGTCGGGGGTTTGAGGAAGTATGGATTACTCTACTGTATCTGGGTGTTTGTGGGCGAAGTTTTTAATAGCTATCTATGTCAATACCCGTTAAGGAAACATTACCCAGAAGCTGACATCGTTGAAACATACATCCTGCATGATTGGGGTTCCAGTTCGGAAAGCGATCAGAAAGATACCGACGTTGTCAGGTACCATTGACGCTGCAAAGCAAGGAAAAGAAACCACTCAAATGCTAAATTATAACACAAATCTCTCCAATGTATATTATAACACAAACCACTCCAAACTATATTTTAGCAAAGATTCTGCTGTGAATGTGAGTGTTATGTAAATTCTCTTCACAAAAAGGTGTCCTTGTTTCACACGTAAACATGCTAAAGCTAAAGGCTTGATAAACAACATGTTTACTTAAGACTATAAGATTTACATCTTACAACATGAACCCAGACATTCATTGTTATGTAACTTCCATCCACAAAAAGGGGCCCGATGTTTCACAG